>NC_143478.1:37466396-37788310 GCF_027475165.1 Benincasa hispida
ATGTCTGGGATCTTGTAGATCAACCGGAAGGGGTAAAACCCATCGATTGCAGGTGGATCTACAACAGAAAACGAGACCAAGCTGGTAAGGTACAGACCTACAAAGCTAGACTAGTGGCAAAAGGGTTTACCCAAAGAGAGGGGTTAGATTTTGAAGAAACCTTCTCTCCAGTTGTCATGATAAAATCTATTAAAATACTCTTGTGCATAGCCACATTTTATGATTATGAAATATGGCAAATGGATGTCAAGACAACTTTTCTGAATGGCTATCTTGAAGAGAGTATCTATATGTCTCAACCAGAAAGGTTTATATAGCAGGGTCAAGTGCAAAAAGTTTGCAAGCTTAATCGATCCATTTATGGATTTAAACAAGCTTCTAGATCCTGGAGTATGAGATTTGACGCTGCGATCAAATCTTATGGCTTTGAACAAAATGTTGACGAATCCTATGTATACAAGAAGATCGTCAACAAAACTATCGCTTTTCTACTGATTAGGAATGAGGTAGAATATCTAGCTGATATTAAGAGATGGCTAGCTTCGCAATTCCAAATGAAAGATTTGGGAGAAGCACAATATGTTCTTGGAATCCAAATAGTTTGGAATTCCAAGAACAGACATTGACGTTATCTCAAGCATCTTATATAGACAAGATGTTGTCTAGGTATAAAATGCAAAGTTCCAAGAAAGGATCTTTACCTTTCAGGCATGGAATTCACTTGTCTAAGGAGCAGAGTCCTAAGACACCTCAAGAGGTTGAGGAGATGAATTAAATTCCATATGCATCTGTAGTAGGAGTTTGATGTATGCAATGTTGTACTCGTCCCGACATATGCTATGACATAGGAATTGTCAGCAGATTTCAGTCCAATCCTGGTCATGACCATTGGACTGCTATTAAAAACATTCTCAAGTATCTTCGAAGAATGAGAGATTATATGCTCGTGTATGGTCCTAAGGATCTGATCCTTACTGGATACACTGATTCTGACTTTCAGACCAATATTGATTCGAGGAAATCAACTTTGGGGTTAGTATTCACTCTTAACGGAGGAGCAGTTGTGTGGAGAAGCATCAAACAGAGTTGTATTACGAACTCCACAATGGAAGCTGAGTATGTTGCTAATCCATTTACGAAGGCCTTTTCGGTGAAAGTGTTCGAGGGTCACCTAATAGGACTAGGTCTACGAGTTTTGTATCACTAGGGTAAGTGGGAGAATTGGTGGGTATTGTGATGCCCTAGTTTATTGTATTTGTACATTTTATTCTCTCCATGTAAACTCAACATTTTATATATTTGTATATATTGATCCACTGGAGTTTTAATCCAAGTGGGAGTATTGTTGGGTTTTATATCCTAAAACTCGCAGTTTGTAAAATGATAAATATTTTCTATTATCAATATACTTGTTATTGATCTCATAAATTGTATGAAAGTCTAAATCCAATAAACTAAGATCCATGATTATTGTATGAGTACTTGAACTTTATGTGGAGACATAAGAGTGGATTGGGTTCGAGTAAATAGTCAAAATGATCTATGGTACATGAATGAGGTTGGGTACCTTATTCTGGTAACACCATTGGATGCGGCCTACTTTGTAGTTGTTACAAAGAGTTGTAAAGTGCTGCATACGATGTGATCCTAATTCGTACATGTTATGACATGAGGATGGGGGCGTCCTATGCAATGAATTTGCATAAGACCAGGACCAAGAAATAAGTCACTCTTACTTTATAATGCTGTTTACTGTTTAAGACTGACTATTTCACCTAGATGACCTTGGTAACTCGATCTTAATCCTGAGCTAACTATGAACTCCTGTTTATTCGGGATTGCCCTTAGATTTGCATAGTTGAGGGTTGGCTCAACAGCGCCGGCTCAATAAGACTCCCATTTCAGGGGTAAGACCGAATAGATAGCTGGAGACATAGGGTGCAAGACGAAGTTCACGCCTACCTGATTTAGGGATAGGAAAAAGGTTGTTCTCTCAAGTACTAAATCCAGGTCTTGAACAAGGGGCCCCACCTTTTCACTGGGCTGAGAGAGTTTGGTTTGGTGATTGGATCACAAACTAGTTGTTCATTAGAGGATCAGTAGGGACTTGAGAAATAGGACGTAATCTCGAGGGTAAAACAAATATTTGACCCAGCCGTTATTATGAACAATCTGTGAAGGGTCGACTTGCTGATTATGGTAAATCATGTGGACATAATATATCTACAGTGAGGGGAGTGCAACTATGAGCTTTAGTAGAATGACTCATTAGTTAATGAATGGAGATTAATCTGGTCTAATGAGTTTAGCCAATTAATCTCGGATCGTTAGAGCCCATGATCTGTAGGTCTACAAGGTCCCCCTACTAGCTCGTAACAGACTACCTCTAGAATAGCGTGATAAGTTAATTTGAATCGTTTAAATTAGAATTAAAGGAATTAGTAATTATATGAGATATAATTATGTTTAATTTTAGACTTAAACGGAATAGGAGAATTTATATATTTAAATATGATTTAAATATATAAAAATGGATATGTGTTAAAATTAATTTAATATTTGATATTAAATTAATTAAGTTTTATTTAATAATTAATTTATGAAATTAATTAATTTTTCATTTTTAAAATCAAATAGATTTTTTAAATCAAAATTTTATTTTTAGATAAAATTGAAAAATTGGAAAACTAAAACACTTAAATGGAAAAATGGTTTTTTCTATTATCCATCTTTGAACTAGCTCACACATGAAGCAATACATTTGCCTTGTCTTCTCCAAGCATGAGTTGCAACTCATGCAGCTCTTCTCTTTGCATTTGATCTGCAATATAATGAGAAGATTGAAGTGAAAATCGGGCATGCAATCAAAAGAGTTTTGAGAGAAAAACTGGTTTGAAGAAAGGTTCTTCAACCTTGTTGCAATAGTTAGCTTTTCTCCTTCAACCCTTGATTCAAGCTTGTTTTGAGTCCCACACTCAATCTAGAGCACCAAGAGAATAGTGAGAAATATCTTGAGGTGGTCTACAACAAGATAAGGAGAAGATTGCAGCTAGAGAAGAAGCTTTGAAGAAGTTCTACAAGAGGTATGTGTTGAAACCTATTTTTCTATAGAAGCATGCTTTATATTATGCCAAAATTAGTGAATTTGAGTGCTTAGATGATCCTCGTGCTTCCGCTGCTGTTGATACAATCCTGCACCTATCATGTCATCCTCACCTTCATTTCAGCTTGCCCATACAGGTGTCATGCGAGTTATCTGACTACGAGCAAGGCTCATACTCCAGGCTCCACTTACTTTCTACAAACCGTTTTGCTGCAAAAGAAAGCACGAGTGTCGTGCTCACCTCTAGCTACTTTGGATTGTTCATGAAAGAGGAGTGTTGTCCTAGCTTTATTCTTTTTCATTGATTTTTTTTTTGCATACATATAACGCACACACATACACATTCTCGTAACAGTTGCTTACAATGATACATAGAGAAATCAATCCAGCATAACAAAAAGAAACTAACCTAACAAAAGGGAATTCAAACCTAACTGCACAAAAGAAACAAACTAAAATAAATTGAATTTTGTGGAGGAAAACAAGAAAGAAGGAACATGAGACTCCCTTACAGTGTCAGAGCATCATTGTCAACTTCTTATTTGTCACCATTGATGATGGGATCTTGCTCCTCATTGACTGGGTCCTGGAGAATATGGTTTGAGAAGGTAGTAACAACAAGGCAGAAGCCAGGATGGGCAAAGTTGAGAAAGCGCCAAAGCGCATCATCCCCCGCGTTAGCATAAGTCCAATAAGCACAGGTTTGCATCATAAACTTCTCAAACTGGTCAGCCAAATAACCTACCACTGCAGAAGCATAAACTGATGAGGCATTGACTCTGGTCGGCTGACGAGAAGGTCTTGCAGCTGCATCACTAGTCGCAGAAGTTGGAGGGACAGGAGCAGTGGAAGGGGGAGGGCCATGACTTGCTGATTTAGAAGTGGGGATTGGATCTTGCTGACGTAGACGCAGAGGTCCCATGATCCTTTTCAGGCGAGGAGAATAGATGTCCTCTCATCTTGGGGCCACATTCGATCATCTCTTAATTGATAATTCCCTCCAAGTTAATAGGAAGGATTTTCCGAATGCTAAAAAGGAGCATGATCTACTTCAAAGAGATGGTCGTGTCATGGGTAGTTGGCATAATCTGATGCTTAATGAAATAGAGCAGATCTCCAGCATATCAAGGTGCAGTACCATGTGGAAGAGAGCATCCATTCGGCCAGAAACCTCAACTGTTCATAATGCTTTATTAGCCTATTCGTCAGATGGAGCATACATCCTCATAAAACTTTTCTCCTCCTCATCAAACAGCCAGTAGATGGAATTAATAGTCGGAGGAGAGAAGTCCACCTCCACCTCTCTCACCATGAAAATGCTTCTTTCAGGCTACATTCCCAAATACAACTTCCAAATAAGGGCACTATTGGTTAGTAAGGGTTGTTCGGCCAAGTCTTCCTACGCATATTCAACCTTCACAGAGAAGCCATTCTCCTAAAAAACATCTCTACCTTTGAGGACCTCCATCCTCTGGGCCAACTCTTCCTCATCCACTTCCATAGCCTCCTTAAAGATTCATCACTGGATGATATTATAATCCTCGAGGCGTTTCTTCTCGACTCTTTCACTTCTGTCTTCTCTTCTCTCTTATTAGCCATTCTCTTGTTTGTGACCTAGTGACTCTCACGGGAGTCACCTCTTAGGCACGAATTGCCTGGTTTCTTTTTCTTGGCTTTCTTCCTCATCTTCGAAGTCATTTTACTCATCTCTTGTAGGTCTATGTTCCTAGACCTCATACATGAAAAGGTCATCAAAGTCTTCCTCTTCTTTTTGCTGGAAAGCTTCTACGGCCGCATCATCATTAGGCCGTGTTTCAGCTGTAGCCTCTATTGTTCGCTACGATGCATCATATCAGCCTCTGTTGACTGCTTTCTACTACTTTTCATTTTCTTGTCTTCTTTTGCACCTAACAACTTGATATTTTGACTTTCTTTCCCACTCAATCGTGACGTTCTCTATATCTTTCCTTATTTTTTCTTCCATATCCTCTTACTCCTTCCTTTCAGCTTCTCCATTTCTTCTATTTTCTTTTTCATTCTCCACCAGAGCTTGTCTCAAAATCCTCTCAGCCTCCTCATATCGTTGATCTATCCAGTACTTCTAGAGGCATTCATCTATTGTACGCACAAATTGTTTCATTATTTCCTTCCATTCTTCCTCAGATAAAACAGAACTAAAGGAACCACCCTTTTTTCGGTCTTACATGTTCGAAAAAGTCGAGGAATGAGAGGATTGTGTTTCTGTACCTTTTTCAGCAAAAACAATAGCCTCCAGTTGTTGCGAGATAAGATCCTCGTCATATAGGGCCGCCATCTTGTAGTGGCCATCTGTCGGATTTCCCTCCACCAAGCCTTGGAACGATCCCGTGGTTCAGCGGGCTCACACATGACTGATCGGGATGTGGATCCTTCTCTCGATCTTCTTGATTTCACCTCTAATGAGGGTTTTTTTCGTCGTTATTAACGATTGCAAAGAGGGCGACATTACCTGCACTGCACGCCGTGTGAATTCAGACGGTAGGGTAGGGCTTTGAAGGCACAAGGACCTCCACCTAATATACATTCTTTCTGCTGATGAGGGATGATCCTTCATAGCTACTTTGGTAGGCTTCTCCGTTGTTGAGAGAGGAGAACCAGAGAAGGAAGAAGGGGAACTTGGATGAAGTTACGAGAACTGTCGCCAATCGAGAGAGTGGACTCTTTTGGGTAGGTCAAACGACAGGTGTGGAATAAATGGAGTTAGGTCAACCTATTTATAGGTAGTTATGGCCCACTCAATTGAAGCAACATCACCTTATTCTACTTTCACCTATTGATGGGGCCACATCACTTCGTTTGATGTGGGCGTAGTGGCCATCTCTCTTAATATGTGCACAAAGTAAAAAGTTTAGAAATTCATCCAATTGAATAAACGCTCAAGTAGGTTTTCAGGTTGAGATGGTCCCTGCAATCATTTTAAATACCTCTTCCTTAGACAAAACCAACCTCGACAGAGTTCGTCCATAGATCAGATGCAGACTCAGTACTCCCCCTCCCCCCTCCCCAACCCCCCCTTCCCCTCTCTTTTTTGCGTGAAAATAACGTACCTATACATTGGGGCTTATACTCATTCCAATTCTACAAGAGAAATAGAAACCTTCCCTTTATTCACCATCTCTCCTCAATATACTTTCACTATTTGTCTGTTGACTTTGAAAATGTGGTCATTGTCTCGCAGTTCCATAGCACCATGTGAAAATATTTTATCGATTGTGAATGGTCCTGACCATCTGGATTTCAGTTTTCCCAGAAAAAGTCTCAACCGAGAATTGAATAGCAAAACTTGTTGCCTCTCCTCAAACTTAGTTGGCTTGATCCTTAGGTCATGGTACCTTTTCATTCTTTCTTTACTTGATAATGCAGTTTCTCCAATTCATTAAGTGATCTCGTAAGCTTGATAATGCAGTTTCTCCAATTCATTTAGCTGTATCATCCTCCTGTCTTTTGCTTATCCCAGATTTAGGTTCAACTTCTTAATTGCCCAGTAGGCCTTGTTTTCTAACTCTAATGGCAAGTGACATGCTTTTCCAAATATGATTTGGTATGACAACATACCCAGTAGAGCCTTAAAAGCTGTTCGGTGAGCCAGGCACTTCATCAAGCCTTAATGACCACTCTCTTCTTGATAGATCTACTAACTTCTCGAGAATGCTCTTGATTTCTCTATTTGAGAGCTCGACTAACCCATTATTCTGGGGGTGGTATGTTTTAGCTACCCGTTGCTTGACTTTGTATTTCTATAGTAGGTTTGCCATAGTTTTATTAATGAAGTGGATTCCTTCATTGATGATTAGTGTTCTTGGCGTGCCATATCTATAGACGATGTTATTGAAAAGAAATTTTCTCACAAATTTAGCATCATTTGAAGCGGTTTCCACAACTTCAATCCATCTGGACACATAATCTACTGCTAACAAGATGTATGAATTTCCAAAGGAGGGTGGAAATGGCCCTATAAAGTTTATTCCCTAAACATCAAATATTTCCACTTCAAGGATATAATTCATCAACATTTCACTCTGAGCTGTCAAATTGCCTATTCTCTGGCATTTTTCACATAGTTGTACGAACTGATGAGCATCTTTTAACAGTGTTGGCCAAAAGTACCCGCATTACAATAATTTGGCTACTGTTTTTGTACTCGCGAAATGACCTCCGTAAAGAGCTTTATGACATGCCTCCAAAATAACGGGCACTTATTCTTCTGCAATACAGTGATGCATGGTTAATGCGATGAAATAATGGTGTATAATGCGATGGTGGTATATGCGTTGTGCATGCAAGTTTTTCTAGCAAAATCCAAGTATAAATTCTACTAGGTTGCCTGGTAAGCCCAAGGTCGAATACAGGGACTATGGAGACAGTATGCGATGGTGATTTCAGATCTCTTTAGGTGACAAATAAAACAATGTGTTGGTTGGTATGTTTGTTTAATGTATAAATTCTATGCAGCAGAATTGAGCAAAGAGTTAATAACATGAAAGTTACAATGAGTATGCGGGGGAACTGGCTGAGAAGGGATTTAGCTAACACTTCCTAAGATTGCGTTCACATTACGTGATCATGCTACACATATACAACAACAAGTCATCTCTGAATGCAAATGCTATAGCTCTTAGTTTTAGAACGCATGTGATGTATGCGATGATGTCTATAGGACTTATGTCTAAGCCTCTATTCTTGTTTATGCGATGATGGATGACACACACATACACAGGCGACCGCATACTACCATAACCTATTTCTAGGGTGCATGCGATGCATATTAACAAACAGAACTTATCTCTAAGTCTCTATCTCTTGCTTATTCAGATCTAATCTTTCTTTCTCAAGTCTAGATTCTAACTTAGCTCTCTCAAGTCTAGGTTCTTTCTTTAGACTCTCTCTCGAGTAGCTCTAAAGGGGTGATGGGCATATGCATAAGACAAGATGATCGCATACAATGAAGATCTTAGGACATGTTAGCTAAATGCTTCTTAACCCATTCGAACGTTTAGTTACTCATGCGTAATGTAAAGAGAATGAACAGGTGTAGAGATGCAAATTCTATTTTATAAATGAAATCAAGATACAGAATGATAATGGAAAGTAAAGATAGGGAGCCTGGTAGCAATTTCTTGCTTCCCTAGGCTTTTACACTGTTTTTCTCTACTCTGCTCGAAAGAATATTCTTGCTCTCATAAGAGTCGGCCCGCTCTCTGTTCTCAACGCCTCCTGACATTCTCTCGAGCTGACTAGGAATGATTTTCTGGCATCTTCTCCCTTCTCTCGCCTCCGCCTTCTAAGTGTAAGAAAACTATGAACTAAGGCAAAGTATCTTCTGTATGGTGAACTCTCTATATGGCTTAGGTGGCAATGGAACCGAACTCTTTTAACGAAGGTGGCCTTCGGTATTTATAGAGCTTCAGGGTGAAGAGCTTTTTCTCTCAAATGATTGCACTGATGGGATGTCATTAATTCTTTGTTTGATGTGCCGATTAATTGTCACCGAAAAGTTGAGTGTACTTGCTACAGTGTGTCGTTAACGACTTGTCAACTAAATTTGGATTCGACCGTCATCAGCTTTCTGTCCCATCGTGATTTATTAAGCTTTCACAAACGTATATGATCGCATAGCCTTGTGGTCACAATCTCTTAATGCGCTCAGACGTTGAATTCCTTAGATCGCAACTCTGCCTTGCTCCAACGCATTTTTCTACACAAAATATGTAAATTAGCTGCTTTAATGCAATGGACGCATGCGATCACAATGTTCTAAACTTAATGCTTTTGGACACGATTTTATATATTTTTACCGTCGCAATCCTACATTGTTTTATATCTTTACGCTGTAATAACGTGCATTTCTGCTCGTTATCACACCCCCAAATTTAAAACAATGCTTGTCCTTAAGCATAAACTAAAGATTTTCTCTAGAAAGTCGACCGCCTTTTTCTTTCCTAGATTTCTCGAGGTTGCCTTATTCAAATCCTATGTACCAAAATCTCCTTAATTCCTATCCAGGTCTCTTCTTAAAATATTTCTAAAATATAGGGACCACAAGTTTAACCTTCAAAAAGACTTTACTAGTTTCCAGAACATCACATGATTTATTTCATAATTTTTTTTTCAACTGGGGTGTTTTTAAATGATATTTTATCCTTGCGTAGTTTAGATATTCTTTCTATGACCTTGCGCTGATCCAAGTGCCTAGCCTTCATTTTGGCTTGCCCCCACGGGTGTCATGCGAGCATCCAATTACGAGCAAGGCGCTCTTTCTCAGTCTAAACTCATGCCCATTTGGCAGCGGAATTGTGATCATTTTATTTATGCGTTGATCACGATTCCTATTGGCTTGCCCTCACGTGTGTCATGCGGGCATCCAACTACGAGTAGGATCCGATCGCAATGTTATGATTTTGTTTTTTTTTTTGTATAGAGATCTAAAAGTAGCAAGGTTGAAAATAATTACCGCACCCCCAAATTTAAATGCAGCATTGTCCTCATTGCTAAAAAATTGAAAGAATTCATGCGATGCTCTTAGGAGATTTTGTAAAAGTCGGTTTGAAAGAAAGTTGGTGGACCACTAACTTCTAAAAATATTTCATGAATTGACTCTTCTCAAATTAAGTTGACTCTAGTGCATTGTGATGAAAAATAGAGGCATGCATTTCATCATTGAAATCATAATTGGCAAGGAAAAACAATGCGGTGACTTACTAAATTAACCAATGTTTAATGAGTGCGCCGACTAAAGAGGATGCGATGATAAAATTATCAAAGTTAAACTGAGATGCGAGAGTGCAAAATTTGGAATAAACAAAGTCAAGGAAAGATACAACCCCAAAATTTGCTCTGTCGCCCGCATTATTTGTGATCGCATCCTTCTTTGCGGCGAGCCAATTTCTTCGATTGTAGTGGTTGAATGAATAGTCGCGTCTTTCATGTAGTTCCTCCACAATCGTTCACCACGATCGTTGCAAAGAAAACATCGAGAGGGTCAAATAAAAGACAGAGTTAACAAAATTTTTCCTCGCCTTTTTTTTTATGCAAAGGATGAAATGATGACTATAAAGAGGTAGAATTAAGTTCATGAATTGAAGGTTTCAAAGGATACTTGACAAAAATTGCGTCCCTGATGAAATTGAATCGTATGATTGTGCAGGGACTGCCCACTTCTTCTTCAGTTAGAATTCCTCAGGTACATGGAGGTGTTCTCGCAGTGCAAGTCTTCTCCGTGATATATTTTGACTCTTTGCCCGTTGACTTTGAATGCGTTGATCCTGTCCTCATTGGATAACTCAACCACTCCATGCGGGAATACCTCTCTGATTATAAAGGGTCCGGACCAGCGTGACTTTAATTTACCGGGAAAGAGTCGCAGCCGCAAACTGAATAATAAGACCTTTTGTTCGACTTGGAGATTCTTCTCGCATAATTGTTTGTCATGCCAACGTTTTGCACTCTCGTTGTAGATTTTGGAATTCTCATATGCATGAGTTCTCCATTCATCAAGCTCGACCAACTGAAGTTTCCTTGCTTCCCCTGTGGCCTTTAAGTCAAAATTAAGCTTTTTCACTGCCCACAATGGTTTATGCTCTAGCTCAAGTGGTAAATGACATGCCATTCCGAACACTAGCGCATACGGGGACATGCCTATAGGTATCTTATAGGCGGTCCTGTATGCCCACAAGGCATCATCCAGCTTCATTGCCCAATCTTTTCGTGAAGGTTTTACCACCTTCTTTGATATCAGCTTGATTTCCCTGTTGGACACTTTAGCTTGACCATTTGTTTGTGGATGGTATGCGGTGGTCATTTTATGGAGGATATTATATTCGAGTAGCAAATTGTTGACGATGTGATTAAAAAAGTGAGAGCTTTCATCACTTATTATGGCACGTGGAGTGCCAAAACGGGTGAAAATATTTTTCCTTAAGAACTTGGAGACTACCGCCACATCACTTGCAACACACGATATCGCTTCTACCTATTTGGAAACGTAGTCGACGGCCAATAAAATGTATTTGTGACAATTTAATGGTGGAAATGGTCTCATGAAGTCTATGCCCCAGACGTTGAATAATTCCAATTCTAAGACAATGTTCATGGGCATCGCATGCTTCCATGAAATGTTTCTCGTGCGTTGGCATCGGTCACATTTCATTGCATAGTCTCTTGCGTCCTTAAATAAAGTTGGCCAAAAATATCAACTTTGTAGCACCTTTGCTGCTGTGCGTTGGCCTCCAAAGTATCCTCCATATGGCGAGTCATGGCATTGTGATAGTATGCGTTGGTGAGTAGCGTCTGGTACACATAGGCGCAAAATATGGTCTGATCCCCTCTTATAAAGATTTGGCTTGTCCCAAAAATATGTTCTACATTCATGTCTGAGCCCCCTCTTCTAGTGGGCTGTGTAATCCTCAGGGAATTGTTTGCAAACCAGAAAATTGACCACGTCCGCATACCAAGGTAATTCTTCAATTTTAAATAGTTGCTCGTCTGGGAAAGTTGTGTTCACCTCTGACTGGTTACGGTCAACTTCTGGATTTTCTAATCTGGATAAATGGTCCGCAACCTGGCTTTCCGCCCCCTTGCGATAAATGATTTCCATGTTGAATTCTTGAAGGAGGAGAACCCATCGAATCAATCTCGGCTTCGCATCTTTCATTGTCATCAAATATTTTATCGTCGAGTGGTAAGTGTGAATGATTACTTTAGTTCCCAGCAAATAAGCTCTGAATTTTTCCAACGCAAATATCACCGCAAGCAATTCTTTTTCTATGGTAGTGTAATTTGTTTGAGCAGGGTTCAAGGTTTTACTCGCATATGCGATGGGGTGTAGCATTGTTTTCTTCTTTTGCACTAGCACTGTCCCCATCGCATAACCGCTTGCGTCGTACATTAGTTCAAAGGGTTGTGTTCAGTCCGGTGCGATCAACACAGGTGCAGTTATTAATGAGTTCTTCAATATCTTGAATGAGACATTAGTCATCGAAGTCAAACGTTCTTTTTGCCTCCAGTCGCGCACTCAATGGTCATGCAATCTTTTAAAAGTCTTTCACAAAACGTCGATAAAAGCCAACATATCCTAAGAAGCTCCTGACAACCTTCACATTTGCTGGAGGTGGGAGCTTTTCAATCGCCTCAATCTTCACCTTGTCCACCTCCAGCCCATCCTTGGAGACTTTGTGCCCAAGCACAATACCTTCCTTCACCATGAAGTGGCCTTTCTCCCAGTTTAGCACAAGGTTCGTCTCTTCACATTTTTTCAGTATCTTTTATAGATTGTTGAGACAAACTTCGTATGTGTGCCTATACACCGAGAAGTCGTCCATAAATATTTCTACAGTATCTTCAAGATACTCAGAAAAGATGGCCATCCTACACCTCTGGAAAGTGCTCGGCACACTGCATAGGCCGAATGACATGCGTCAAAATGAAAATGTTCCATAGGGGCAGGTGAATTTGGTTTTCTCTTGATCTTCAGGAGCAATCATGATTTGATTGTAGCCGACATATCCATCCAAGAAGAAGTAATAATCATTTCCTGCTAGGCGGTCTAGCATCTGGTTGAAAAAAGGCAAAGGGAAATGATCCTTCTTTGTCTCTACATTCAGTTTACGATAGTTCATGCAAATCCACCAGCCAGTGACGGTCCTCATCGGTATTAGTTCATTGTTTGCATTTGGGACTATCGCCATCCTTCCTTTCTTTGGCACACATTGCACGAGGCTGACCCACGTGCTGTCGGTGATTGGATAGATAATCCCTGTGTCCAACCACTTGATTATCTTCTTCTTCACGACCTCCTTCATTGTATGGTTGAGTCTGCGTTGATGTTCGATTGATCCTTTTTGGTTGTCCTCGAGACGTATCCTGTGCATGTAATATGCAAGGCTGATTCCTCTAATGTCTGCTAGTGTCCAATCAATTGCTTTTATGTACTTTTACAGGATGCTCAACAGCGCACTCTCTTGATCTTCATTAAGTGCAGAGGAAATTATTACTGGTAGCGTTTCATTCTGCCCCAGAAAAGCATACTTCAGGTGGTTTTGAAGGGTTTTCAGCTCTACTGTCGGTGGTTGTTCCAAGGATGGTTTTTGTGTTTTTCTTTCTTCATTCATTGTCAGCTTTTCTTCTTTGGTTATTGTTTCTGTGATCACATTGCAGGCTAATATGGATGCGGTCGCATCCTCATCTTCATTTTCATCTTCAGAATTTTCTTTTTCATCTAAACTGAGTTCATCATCGGACTCAGTGAGGTCTTCTTCTTCCGGATATTTCATGGCTCTGATAATATAAAACCTGAGCTTCTTTCCATTCATGCTCAGTGTGCTCTCCCTTGTACACATCAATCTGAGCGCGACCAGTGGATAAAAATGGTCATCCCAGGATGATGGGTACATCCTTATCTGCTTCATAATCTAGGATGATGAAGTCTGCCGGTAATACAAATTTGTCAATCGTGACCAGGATAAGGGATTTGTCAGCTAGCTGGAGAGTCACCGTCATGGGTGCCAGCTGCCTCACATTCAGCTGCTTAAAAATTGAGAGGGGCATCAAGTTGATGCTGGCCCCGAGGTCGCGAAGCGCTTGACCAATGTATAACCCTCCAATTGAGAAGGGTATTGTGAAACTTACAGGGTTGCGCATTTTCAGTGGAGTTATGGATTTAGAACTTTGTGTCAATGCCACCATTGCAAACTTACCAGTACTTCTTTTCTTCGTCACCATGTCCTTCAGAAACTTCGCATACTTTGGCATCTGTTCAATCACTTCAATGAAAGGGATGTTGATATGCAAATGTTTCAGCATGTCCATGAAGCGTTGATACTACACTTCATCATTTTTCTTCTTTTTAAGTCTCTGGGGAAATGGTGGTAGCTGTATTTTCACGATTCCCTGTTCTTTCGGCTTTGAAGTGGACGCAATCTCCAGTTCCATCGTCTTCTGTTCTTTTGTTTCTTCTTAAGTCAACGGGGTCTGAGGTTCCATCGCAATTGGGGTAGTCTGGCTAGGCTCCTTCTTTTTCTTCGCCACTGTCTTTTCGCTTCGCAATGTCACAACTTGACAGTGCTCTTTTCCCGTACTCCTTGGGTTGCGCGAGAGCTCTGTTGAGCTCGACAGTGCCCCGGTCTACTTTTGAGTTCGCCCGTAATCTGTCCTATATGAATTTCAAGATTGCGAATGGACGTCGCTTGATTCTGAGGCACTGTTTCATTCTTTTCAATATATTGCTTCAGTAAGTTCTCCAAGGATGAAGATTGCAACGTCTGCGAACTGCTGGCTTGATTTTTCATTTGATCGTTTGTTCACGGGAAAAATCCTTGTGGCCCTTCATTTTTCGCCATTGGTTGAAATTTTTTTTGATTTTTCCACGCGAAGTTAGGGTGGTTTCTCCACCAAGGGTTGTAAGTATTGGAAAACGGATGATTCTTCACGAAATAGATAGACTATGGGTTCCTCGGACACTCTTCCATTGGATGGCCTTCATCGCAAGTAGCACAACTTACGATCGTTTGGTCGATTGCATTGACCTGCCCCCTATGTGTTCCTGGGCTGCTGATTATGATTCCTTGTATCAAATTCATCATCACATCATTTGATTTTGCAGGGATGTGATGGCCCCATTATTTGCGTCGCTATCTTTAATTCTTAGTCTTTGATCGTTTTCTCTCCAGTCTTCATGATTTTTCGAAATGCGATCAAGTATATTCTAGCCTCGTCGTATGTTTTATCGAGCAGACCTCTAGCTATTACAGCATTGGTAGCCATCTATGATGCAGGGTTTAAACCGTGGTAGAAAATTTCCATATGTAGACAATCTGGTAAGCCATTATGCGGGCAATCTCTCACCAGTCTTTTAAACCTCGCCTATGTGTCACTGAGCGATTTGTCGATATCTTGTTCAAAATTGGTAATCAACTTCCTCCTTCTGGCGTTTTCCGTTAAGGGGAAGTACTTTTTCATGAACTTTTCCACTACCTATTCCTAAGATGTAATCTCCCCTGGTTCGATAGAATAATCCCATTTCCGTGCCTGGTCACACAACAAAAATGGGAATAGGGCTAATCGAACCTCCTCAGCGGAGATGTTTGGGAACACAAACGTATTGCATATTTCAACCAAAATTTGGAGGTGGGAGTGCAGATCCTCGCCACGCCTACCGCCAAACTGTTCGGCAGTTTGAATCATCTACGGCATCACCAGTTTCATCTCGAACCTCGATCCATCAAGAGCTGGCCTCATTATTCCTGGTGAGAAATTATAGAGGTTGGGTGACGCATAGTCCCGGATAGGCCTATTGCGGTCGTTTGCCAAGAGGATGGGGTTCGCCATGATATTATTTGCATTTGCTGCTCTTTCTTCTGGTTGCTCCGCCATGTTTGGATCTTTCTCTTGTTTTTGTTGGCGGCTATTTCTTCTTCTTCTTCGGAAAGTTCTCTCAATCTCTAGGTCATAATTGGGCTTAGGATTTTGTCCTTCGCTCATACGACGCCCGTTTCTTCCCTTACTTAAGAAGAGGTAGTGCACAGAGATGGAGAGTCTGTAAAGAAAATAAAAAAGTTACCGTTAGCACAATGTATTACCGTAGTCCTCGGCAACGGCGCCAAAAACTTGATGCGTGGTTAATACGATGAAATAATGGTGTATAATGCAATGGTGGTGTATGCGTTGTGCATGCAAGGTTTCCTAGAAAAATCCAAGTATAACTTCTAGTAGGTTGCCTGGTAAGCCTAGGGTCGAACACAGGGACTATGGAGATAGTATGCGACGGTGATTT
Source organism: Benincasa hispida (assembly GCF_027475165.1). NCBI lineage: Eukaryota > Viridiplantae > Streptophyta > Magnoliopsida > Cucurbitales > Cucurbitaceae > Benincasa > Benincasa hispida. Next base: position 37,482,305 of record NC_143478.1, read on the forward strand.
CAGATCCCTTTGTGGTGACAAATAAAACAATGCGTTGGTTAGTATGTTTGTTTAATGTATAAATTCTATGCGTCAGAATTGAGAAAAGAGTTAATAACACGAAAGTTAGAATAAGTATGTGAGGGAACGGGTTGAGAAGGGATTTAGTTAACACTTCCTAAGATTGCGTTCACGTTATCCGATCATGCTACACACATACAACAACTAGTCATCTCTTAATGTAAATGCTATAGCTCCTAGTTTTAGAATGCATGCGATGTATGCGATGATGTCTATAGGACTTATGTCTAAGCCTCTATTCTTGTTTATGCGATGATGGATGACACACACATACACAAGGCGACCGCATACTACCATAACCTATTTCTAGGGTGCATGCGATGCATATTAGCAAACAGAACTTATCTCTAAGTCTCTATCTCTTGCTTATCTGGATTTAATCTTGCTTTCTTAAGTCTAGATTCTAACTTAGCTTTCTCAAGTCTAGGTTCTTTCTTTAGACTCTCTCTCGAGTAGCTCTAAAGGGGTGATGGGCGTATGCATAAGACAAGATGATCGCATACAATGAAGATCTTAGGACATGTTAGCTAAGTGCTTCTTAACCCATTCGAACGTTTAGTTACTCATGCGTAATATAAAGAGATTGAACAGATGTAGAGATGTAAATTCTATTTTATAAATGAAATCAAGATACAGAATGACAATGGAAAGTAAAGATAGGGAGCCTGGTTGCAATTTCTTGCTTCCCTAGGCTTTTACATTGTTTTTCTCTACTCTGCCCGAAAGAATATTCTTGCTCTCACAAGAGTCGGCCCGCTCTTTGTTCTCAAAGCTTCCCAGCACTCTCTCGAGCTGGCTAGGAATGATCTTCCGGTGTCTTCTCCCTTCTCTCGCCTCCGCCTTTTAAGTGTAAGAAAACTATGAACTAAGGCTAACTATCTTCTGTATGGTGAACTCTCTATATGGCTCATCTAGCAATGGAACCGAACTCTTTTAACGAAGGTGGCCTTCGATATTTATAGAGCTTTAGGGTGAAAAGCTTTTTCTCTCAAATGATTTCACTGATGGGATGTCATTAATTCATTTTCTGATGTGCTGATTAATTGTCACCGAAAAGTTGAGTGTACTTGCTACAATGTATCGTTAACGGCTTGTCAACTAAATTTAAATTCGACCGTCATCAGCTTTTTGTTCCATTGTGAATTATTAAGCTTTCACCTTGATGCGCCGATTTTATGCGGCCACTTGCTTAAGGAAATCTTCGCGAACACATATGATCGCATAGCCTTGCTGTCACAATCTCTTAATGCGCTCGGACGCTGAATTCCTTGGATCGCAACTCTGCCTTGCGCCAATGCATTTTTCTGCACAAAATACGTAAATTAGCTGCTTTAATGCGATAGACGCATGCGATCGCAATATTCCAAACTTAATGCTTTTGGACACGATTTTATATATTTTTACCGTCACAATCCTACATTATTTTATATCTTTGCGCTGTAATAACGTGCATTTTTGCCCGTTATCATACAACGCCTCCAAATATAGTCTGTGTAATGATAACGGGCAGAAATGCATGTTATCATAGTACTAAGTTCTTAAACAATGCTAGCTTGCATTGATAAAATATGTTAGATTGCGTCCAAAAAGCATTAAGTTTATTACATTACGGTCGCATGCGTTCATCGTATAGAAATAGTTGATTTTTGTAGTTTTATGTAGATTATGCATTGACGCAAGGCAGAAATTGCGATTATAGGAAGTCATTGGTCGAGCGCAGCATTATCGCAAGGCTTTGTGGTGATTGTGTTTGCAAACATTTGCTCAAGAATGATTGCCACAACTTGGTAGGCGCATCTGGGTGAAAGGTATAATTAATCATGTTGGGACAGAAAGCTGATGACAGTCGAATCCGAATTAAGTTGACAGTCGCTAATGATAACAAGTACATTCAGCTTTTCGGTGACAAATATTCGGTGCATCAGTCAGGGAATTAAAGCCATCCCATCTGTGCAATCATAAGAGAGAAGCCGCCTTTCATCCTAGAAGCTCTATAAATATTGAAGGCAACCTTCAAAAAAGGGGTTCGAAAATTCATAAGTTTGAATCAGTTAGCTCAGCACGTCTTTGTCCATAGTTTTCCTTTTTATTTCAAGGCAAAGCAAGAGAAGAGTAGTGACGCCGGAGATCGCTCAGGGCAACTCAAGATAAAACCCTGAGGCATAGAAGCAGAGAGCGGGCCGACTCTCGCAAGAGCGAGATTGTCCTTTGAACACGAGTAAAAAGACAGTGTAAAAGCCTAGGAAGCAAGAGGCTTTTTATTCTATTCTTGCATTGTTGTTCTGTACTTCATCTTTATATTTATACAATGGAAGTTCTTATTCTACATCTATTCACTCACTTAGTACGCATGAGTAGCTAAACTAGTCAAATGGGTTGAGAAGAACTAAGCTAACATGACCTAGGAAGTTCATTGCTTGCGATTATCTTGTGTTATGTTGTGCCAAATATCCCTTTAGAGCTACTCGAGAGAGAGTCTAAAGAAAGAACCTAAGACTCGAGAGAGCTAGGTTAGAATCTAGACTCGAGAGAGCAAGATTAGAACTGCATAAACAAGAGATAGGGACTTAAAGATAAACTCTGTTTGCCAACCTGCATCGCAAGCATCCTAGAGATAGGAATGATGTTATGTGGTCGCCTTATTTGTGTGTTTGTCATTTTTTCATCGCATAAATAAGAATAGAGGCTTATGTGTAGGTCCTATAGACTTATCGCATATATCGCATGCGTTCTAGCATTAGAAGCCGTAGTATTCGCACTGAGAGGTGGTTTACTGTTGTATACATGTTGCATGATCACAAAGCATGAACGCATCCTAAGAAGTGTTAGCCGAAACTTTTCTCAACCCGTTCACCGCATACTCATTGTATCTTCCGTTTATCAACTCTTTTAAAACTCCGCCGCATTTATTTATTTTCATTACCGCAATCAACAACCTCAACACTATTGATTTATTTCATTACCGCAAAGTTTTCCTAAAAATTACCACCGTAACCTGTTTTCCCAAGTCCCTAAGTTCGACCCTAGACTTACCAGAAAATTCAGTGGGGTTTACACTTGGATTCCGTTGAGAAAACTTGAGTGCTCAATACATTTTCACCATCGCATTTCATCCACAATTCCACATCATAAAACATCGCATCATGTAACACCCACATTTTTTTATTAATGTAATTTCAATAATTTTTATTATTTGAGGGCATTTTTGGAATTTTGGACTTCAAGTGTAATTGTGGAAAATTAATGGATTTGACGTTGAAATTATTCAATTTGAAAATTAATGGCAGGAATTGATTTCATTTTTGGAAAAGAAAAGAAGTTAATAAAATAAAGTGGAATAAGGAAAAGAATAAAATAAAGTTTATTTTATTTCCTTTTTAGTTATTATTATTATTATTATTATTTTTATTTATAAAAACAAAATTTTCCTTCTCCTTCTTCCTCATGCTGCACGCCCTCGTGAAAACCCTCATCGCCGAACCTCCCAGCAGCCGTGCTTTTCGCCGAGCCCAACGCCGAAGAGCAGTCGCCGACCTTGAAGTGCCATTGATCGCCGTTGTTTGGACTCGCCGGATCTGAAGCCAAACGCCAGCGCGTCGCCCTTTCAGCTGATCGTTCCATCCGCGAGCCACAAGCAGTCCTCCAACCACCGTCACGAGTGGTGATGTAAATAGGTGAACGCAATATATGCAATGTATGTCTTAAGTTATGCGTTGGTTCTCATGCGTCGATGGTCATGCGTTGGGATAGAATGTACGTGTTAATCTTATATGCAATGACCATGCGTACTTGCCACAAGTTTTCTTGCGCTTTCACTAAGTATAATGAGAACGTAAGTTTCTCGGATGATCCGAGTTGAACACAGGGACTTGTAGCTAAATGGTATGTGGTGATGTGTATGCGGCAAATAAATAAAAGAATGTTGAGGGTGATAAGCTAAGCACAACTCCTACTCCTAACTAACAGATTAAGTGGTGAGAATATGAATGAGAGGTAGAGACACGGAAATTGTTGACGCATAGTAAAATGCATGGATAAATAGATAAAATGTGAAGATGTCTTCACTGCAACACTAAGATTGATAGTAAGGGCAACCCCAACCAACGCAAGCTATGCGATTATGCTATACACACTTGACGTAGACGCATGCGATAGTGTCGAGAAGCCTATTTCTAAGCCTCCATAACCCACTCACGTGCTCTCACACATAAGCGAGATGGCCACATACCACCATATCCTACTTAAAGAGTGCATGCGCTGTGTAGTAGCAAACGGAGATTATTCCTAAGTTCCCCATTCTGGCTTATGTGATCCAATCTGCTCTCCCGAGACTTAGATTTGCATTTTAGACTACTCTCCCAAGTATGCCTAAATGATGAATGATGCACTCATAAGACAAGGTAATCGCATAAACCTGGCTGACGTAAGATTATTCCTATCCCTAGTGAACACTTGCTTACATTGCTTAATGCGACCAACCACTTACCCTCCCGGGAAGTTAGTTGCTGCTGATTTTACTCATAGATAAGCATTGTGTCAACTTATAGACAAGCGTTGCAACAACTTCAAACTAAGCAAATAAGGTTTTCTCATAACACTTGCGCAACACACACTTCCCGGTGGTTTGCTACATGCTTCATATTCTTATGCCGCATGATTAAATATGTGATACTCTAACAGTCTTACTAAGTGATGCAATGAAAGTTAAGAATACTAAGTAAATGAAGATGGAGATGAAATCAAAGGAAATATAGAAATGCATTGATCACAAAATGTATTAATTCCTTAAGCCAAAATGTAATACAATACAAGGAAAGAAGATAAATGGAGGGGCAGCTGGAAGCAATGTCTTGCTTCCAGCAGATGTGTGTCAAGGCTACCGGTGGTGCCATGGATGGACGGTGGAGTAGATTCTCTCGAGCTCTAACTCCGAGAAGGCTTCGGTCGTCACTCGGAATGATTGAAGGGGATGAAGAACACTCAAGCTATCTTTCACGCTTTCGTCTGGATCACAAGGATCCGCCCTAAGGCAGGAAGCCTCAGGCGAAAAACCTTGGATGATGAAATTCCGCTCAACGAATTCTATTTATAGAGCTTGACCATCGACGGGCATTTATGGACTTGCTTTAAATCTGACACTTGCGGCGCGATGGTCCTTTTTCGAATCTCTGTTACTAACGGCGTGGTATGTGAAATGTCAACATCATCTTTTGATACTCCCAAGGAATGCGTTCATGTTTGCATTCCACCAACCTTGCGTTCATCCCTCTATTATGGTTATCATTATGTAACTACAATCTCTCTGTGATGACCACATTCACTTAACTGCCGCAACATCTATGCGATGGATGCATATGGTTGTTGGCCGCAACATCCATGTGATGGATGCATGCGGTAGATGGGCGCAACATCCATGCGTCGAGTGTATGCGATTGTCTCCGCAATAACCTGGATCTTGCGATTGCGATCGATTTCTGCGGTTGCTACAAAAATAAACAATTGAACGCATAATAACGCATAATAGTGGTTAGTTGAGATTCTTAATGCCGATCGACGCAAACTCGTTTTCTTATGAATTCTTAACGTATTCATCGCATATTTTACTTAATAGCCCATATAATTCTAAATAAAAGGCCTATAATGACGTGCATTTCTGCCCGTCATCAGCGAGCCATCTGAGCACTAACACCGAACGCACCTGGATCGGATGCTGAGTGACCACCGTGAGCCTCCATCCAGCCGAGCCGCTCGTTCAGATCCTATCCAGCAGTGCGTCCGCCACTCCAGCTGCACATCCGCTGCCCCAGCTGTACCTTTGCCGATCACCATCGTCCCTGCTGTGTCGGGTTCGCTTTGGTCTTAGTCGGACTTTTAGATTTGGGTAAGGGCGATTGAGTTTTGGAAGGTTCTTGGTTGCCCATTAAATTTTGGATTCCTTTTTGGTTGATGCTGATTATGTTTGGAATTTAGATCCAAGATTGGAGTACTTCGGAGTGCGCAACGTGTTGCCCAGCGGATTTGAGTTCATTTGGCAAGTAGTTTGGTAAGTGTTGTGATCTTTATTGTTGGTTGTTGGGCACCTATTGATTATTGGACTAAATGATGGTTTAATTTTATGTATTTTGAAGGTTCCAAGTCGTCGTGCATTGGGTTTTAAAATCTGCTAAGAGGAGATTTTGGAGTCGAAATCTTGCTAGTGTTTGTTGATCAAGTTTCGTTTGGGTAAGTTAATTGATGATCGTTGGACTAAATTTGTATGTTTGGATCTTGGTTCCAAAGACTGAAATTTAGTATTATGTCTGTATTAGGGGGCTTAATTCAGGATTTATTTTGTTGGAGATCATTAGCTTAGATTAATATCTGAATTTGACTTGAAGATAAGTAATCTTACTACTGGAACTGCCCACGGGCCAGACACTAGATATATGCCAGCATGATAGATGAATATTATGACAGAATAATAGCATGATATATAGATAGTATAGTATGACCGATATATGTTCTTGTATAAGAATCTGAAAGATTTATTTGTGCACGTAGATACTTGCATGCTAGTAAGATATGATACATGATTCACTGAGGTCATATTTGATATGAGGATATTGAGGCATATATGCATGTTGTATAGCCATGATGTTGAGGTGTATATGTATGTTATAGAACCATATTGTGATAATTGTGATGTTATAGTGTCTTTACTGATTAGTTAGATGCCCACAAAATATTGTGTTTCCTTGGGGATTCACCAGACATTGTGTTTCCTCCGGGATTCACTAGATATTGTGTTTTCTTCTGGATTCACCAGATATTGTATTTCCTTCGGGATTCACCAGATATTATGATTCCTTCAGGATTCATCAGGGGTTGTGTTTCCTTCGGAATTCACCAAAGGTAGTGGGTATACTTAACTACAGTAGGACAGAAATCAGTTTTCCATGTATGTATGTGTCCCATGAAGACTAGAGCAGTTTTTATGTTCCACCAGAGGTAGGCATCTAGAGGACATAGATGCCTAGCCCGACCCCAGTAGTGGGGTTACTTACTAAGTATTTTATACTCATCCTTTCTCATGCTATTGTTTTAGGTAAAGGTAGAGACGTACCGACGATTAACAAGCGGAATTCGTGATCAAGCCACTGGGACCAGTTTTATGCTTTCGCTCATGATATTTAGATTTCTTTCCATGTTTTTTTCAACTTTCAGTTTTGTTGTTTGAAACTTACTATTGAGAATTGTTTTCAGACTTATTTATTATCATTTATGATTTATGGGTACCCTATTGTTTGTTTTAATATTTGAATTTAATTAAAGACTTTTGCACTTACCTTATTTATTTAGCATTTATTTAACCATAAAAAGGGTGTCGTTTTAAGTTCCATGCATGCACGTATTTAGTAGCGGCCTAGCTTGAGTCCTAGGAGGTCGGGTCGTTACAGCCTGGCCCTAATTTGAACAAGTAAGGATCGTCCCAATAGTACTACTTGGGATCATGAAAGAATTTTTTCAACCTTTGGTTCGTGGCTTCAGGTGGGACAATCACAACTGCTAGGTAGTTAGCAAAGTCTGCATACCACGAAGCATTGTCGATAGCAACAACTGCTCATCCACAAAAGCATCTTGAAATTCATCTGACTTATCTGTCTTCATTTCAGTCTTGATATGTGGTCGACAACCTGATTCTCCGTCCCTTTTCTGTTCACTATTTCTCAGTCAAATTCTTATAGGATTAGTACCCATCTGATTAGCCTTGGCTTGGCGTCCTACTTTGTGAACATGTATTAATGTTGAATGGTTGGTGTGGACAATGACTTTGGTCCCAAGCAAGTAGGATCAAAACTTCTCAAAACCAAATACCACTGCTAACAGTTCTTTTTCCATGGTAGTATAATTCTCATGCACTTCATTCATCGTCTTGCTTGCATAATAGATGGGATGAATGACCTTGTCTTTCTTCTGTGCTAATACTACTCTGATCACATAGTCACTAGCATTACACATCTACTCGAATGGCAACGACCAATCTAGTTCTGTCATAATAGATGTCGTTATTAGTGCTACTTTCAACTTTTCAAATGCTTCCTCACGTTCTTGATCAAACACAAATGGCCTATCATCTTTTAGTAATCTGTAGAAGGGGCCTTGGAATTTGTGAGAAGTTTTTTTATAAATCTTCTGTAAAAACTAGCGTGTCCCAGAAAACTTCTTCCATCCTTTACTAATGTGGGCATAGGGAGCTTAGCAATTAGATCAACCTTAGCTTTGTCAACTTATAATCCATGCTTAGATATCTTATGTCCCAAGATGATTCCTTTGGTTACCATAAAGTGCCATTTCTTCCAGTTCAGCACCAGGTTCGTCTCCTCACAATGCTCTAACATTTTCTCCAAATTCTGCAGGCAAATTCGAAATGACTCTCCATGCATAGAGAAATCGAATACTTCAATAGTTCTTTCTACAAAGTTCTTTCATATTCGGGTTCAATCGTCTTTAGCTCTCAACAGAGTTCTTTACACCTTCCTTCAGATTGATAGGGTGCATACAGAATGCAGGGTTGATTCTTTTGATGTTAGTTATGTCCAGCCAATTTCTTGTTCACGCCTTCTTAAAATATCTAGTAATGACTGCTCATTTTGTTCAGTCAATTTTGTCGCAATGATTGTCGGTAGTGTGTTGTTTTGACCAAGATATGCATATTTCCAATGTGCTAGTAGTGGTTTCAACTCGAGCTCGATGGTTCAATTATTGATGGTTTTAATGGCCTGGATGCTTCGTACTCTGCTAAGGTCAATGCGACCGCAACAATCTGCTCCATTTCTTCAATTTCTTCAAAAAATATGTCTTGAACTTCTTGGGTAAACACCTCTTGCACACTAGAAAACAAAATATCAATATCTCTAACAAACGACCATTTGTCAATATCTCTAAGTTTAAACGCATTCAACACATTGAAGGTGATTTGTTGGTCATATTGACTCCATGGTCCACTCTCCCTTCTACACATCAATTAGAGTCCTTCCTGTCACTAAAACTGGTCTTCCCAGAATTATTGATACTTCTTTATCTGCTTCACAGTCCAAAATTATGAAGTTTGTGAGGAACACAAACTTGTCAACCTTTACCAAAACATCCTCGATCTTCCCTACTGGTTTAGTGGTGGATCTGTCAGCTAGCTAGAAGGTTACAGTTCTTGGCTTCACTTCACTAATCACTAATTGTGTAAATACCAACTAAGGCATTAGATTAATACTTGCTTCTAAATGACATAATGCCCTGCCCAGACTATGTCTTCCAATGGAGCATAGGATGGTGAAGCTTCTTTGGTCTTTCAGCTTTGTTGGAATTTTGCTACCTACTAAGACGCTGTAGCACTTAATTAATGCTACTGTTTCATATTTTGGCAACTTACATTTTTTCGACAATATATCTTTTAAGAATTTTACATAGTTGGGCATTTCTTCTAATGCCTCGACTAGTGGGAAATTCATATGAAGCTGCTTTAATGTCAAAAAAATTTCCTTAATTATATATCTTGGGTTGCCTTTTTCAATCTTTGAGGGAAAGGTATCGGTGGTTTGTATGCTTGAATTGTATTCTTCTTCTTTCTGTGACGATTCTTCTTCTTTCTGACCACTGACGACTCTCCTTCGTCTTTCTTCTTGTCTTTTTAAACTATTCCTTCCTTTTTTTTAGCTACTGGGGTCATCCCTTCCTTAACTTAACCTCTGTTGATCTTGTCTTACAACTCTGTTCTTGTTCTCCAGGTATTTTCGGTCTTTCATATTCTAGCCTACTACTTAGAGTGACAACTTTGTAGTGTTCTTTTGATTTGACTTTGGAGCCTCTATGTCATTGGGTAGTGTCCCTAGTGTTGGGTGTATGTCCTAAAACTCACAATTTGTAAAAAAACATTTTCTATTATTAATAGACATGTTATTCAACATTTCTTCAATAAAGTTGTTATTGAATTTGTAAATTGAACTTATAAAGACTAAATCCAATAAACTAAGATCCATGGTGATTATATGAATACTTGAACTATATGTAGAGATATAAAGATGGATCAAGTTCGAGTAAATAACCAAAACGGTCTATAGTATACGAATAAGGTTGGGTGCCTTATTCTGGTAACATTATCGGATACGGCCCACTCTGTAGTTGTTACAATTTGTTGTAAGGTGCTACAAACGAAGTCGTCCTTATTTGTTCATGTAATGACATGAGAAGTGAGGGCTCCTATGAAATGAGTTTGCGTAAGATCAGCTTTTACTTTATAACTTTGTTTACTATTTAAGACTAACTATTTCGTATAAATGACCTAGGTAATTCGATCTTAATCTTGAGTTAACTATGAACTCCTATTTATTTGGGATTATACTTAGAGTTGCATAGGTGAGGGTTGGCTCAACAACGCCGGCTCAATAAGCTTCCCATTTCAAAGGTAAGACTAGGTAGATAGCTGGGAACATATAATGCAGGATGGAATTCATGCCTACCCAATTTAAGGATGAGAGAAAGGTTGTTCTCTTAAGAACTGAATCCAGGTCTTGAACAAGGGGCCTCACCCTTTCATTGGCCCGAGAGGGATTCGGTTTAGTGATTGGATCACAAATTAATTGTTCACTAGAGAATCAGTGGTGGAATTTCGGGGGTAAAACAACATATTGACCCAACTGTTATTACAAACAACCTGTGAAGGGTCGACTTACTGATTATGGTTAAATCAAGTGGACACAAGTATATCTACAGTGAGGAAAGTGCAACTATTGAGCTATAGTGGTGTGACTCGGTAGTTAACGAATATTGATTAATTCAGTCTAAAGAGTTTAGCATATTAATCTCAAATTGTTGGAGCTAATGATCTGTAGGTTCATAAGGTCCCTCTACTAGCTCGTAAAACATGAATACAATTAGAGTTTGTATAATTATATTCGATATAATTAACAAAATTAAACAAAATTGGAGAGTTTATCATATTTAAATATTGATTTAAATATTAATTACATGAATAAGATTCATGTTGAAAATTAGGTGTGTGATTAATTTAATATTTTATATTAAATTATTATTTAATTAGTTAAACTTGTTTAATTAATTAAAATAAAATTAATTTTAAATGTTGATTCAATTTGAGAAATTGATTTTTTTTTTAAATTCTAAATTTAATTAATTTTATATTAATTAAGAATAAAATGGAAATTGAAAATTAAAACACCTTAGTGGAAAATTCCATATTTTCTTGAAGTAGGAGGTGGATCACCTTTGATACTCCCACCTAGCCCATTGGTTATAGGAACTGAAGGTGGCATTTGCTGACTTCTTTAAGACCTACATGAAGAAGATGTTGGGATTGGTGTCCTAATTCTCACGGAGTCTCGTTGTTTATAATTATACACATTGTTTATGAATAAAATAACTGTTATTTCATTTTGGCATTTACTTATATCTAATAAACAAAGCTCCATGGTTATCTTATGTAAACTTAAGCATGTATATGAGATATATAAGTGGATCATGCCTTAAGTGATAACCTAAATAGGTTTGTAGTATAAAGATTAAAGAGGGATTCTTGATCCTGGTGACACTACGGATACGACTCGCTTTGTTGCAAGTGTTGTAAACTACTACAGATGGTAGATCCTGACCATTCGTGTGGAGACATGGGAGTGGGGGTGTCCTATACAAAGAGTTTGTATAAGACCAGACCACGAGATGACTAGACTCTGTATATAACGTCGTTGTTATTAAAGACTTACATCTCACCTAAACGACTATAGGTGACACAACTTCAATCCTGAGTGTTTTGGGAACTCCTTCCTTTGAGGACGGTCCTTTGATTAGTATGGGTGAGAGTGGCCAGATTGCCAACTTAACATGCCTACCTTTTTCTGGACTTGTCTGATTTGAGAGTTGGGAACTCAATACACAAGATGGAATTCACTCCTTTCCCGAAGTAAGGGTAAGTAGATAGATTGCTCCCTTAAGGGCTAATTTTGGGGCTTGAACATAATGGCCACAACTTTTCTTTGGAAGAGAAGAATCAGTCATAGTAGGACTATGACTTATGTTCATTAGAGGGATTAGTGGTACTTAAGGAGTTAGATGTAACTATAGGAGCATAACGGTTATTGGTCAAACTGTACTTACGAGCAAACTATAAAGGATTGTCGCACTGTTGATTGGTTAAGATGGACACATAATATATCTGTAGTAAAGAAAGTTCAGCTGTCGATCTTTAGTGAAGTGCTTGGAAGTTAACGGATGGTGGATCCCTTGACTAAAGAGTTTAGTCAGTTATTCACGTGTCGTTAGAGTTTTGAGCTACAAGTCCATAAGGTCCTCTTGGTAGCTCAATGAATTCAAGTTGAGGGTCAGTTCTTGGTGTTGATTTGAATTGTTCAAATTGACAAGAGGTAATTCGATTATATATGATATGATTGGTGTGGTGTATGAGATACATCTAGTGGAGGGTTAATGTAAATGAGATTTAGATTAAGAGCCATGGAATAGAAAAAGAGCTATGGTTTATATGTTTCATGAGATGAAATATTAAAACTATGGGTTATAAATATATTATGATAAGTTGGTTATCACTTATATTTATAATAATATTAATTATTGGACAATTATCTCTTTTTCTCTAATAACAAATTGAGTGAGAGGTTATTGGTGGTTTCATGATAATCGTGAGATAAAAGAAAAAATATTTTCCTAATTTTAGTAGGATTTGCAAAGTTGTTATTTGAGATTTACAATCTCAGAAATTACTCACGGTATAGTTGTCAAGTAAATCAGATTTACTAATCGACAATTTAGAGTTAGCTAAACGATCGTGGAGTGTTCTTACACGATAGACACTCAGCTAGATGATGAGCTAAACAATCGCATAGCTTTTGCTAGACGACTGCATAGCTTTTACTAAATGATCGAGCATCGACTTATACGAAAGACTATTTCATCTCCCACTTGCTCAATCGTTTACACGATTATTCTTCCTCCGATTTTCTGCCTCTAACCAAGTCTACACAGAGCCCACAATCTAGATTCTCACACTGAGAATACTGAGGTAACCTTCTTGGTGGTGTCATACTCAACTCGACACAGTCGAGGTTCTGTGGAGGCCATTCGCAGTGTTTGGGGTGTTCGTGACCTTGGCAATCACTTAGTTTGAGTTCGCTGTGATCGTGCAGTGTAGCAGTCGTATTGGACAAACGTTCGTGTGTTTCCGTGTTGTTGTGATCGAGCATTCATGATCAAGGAACTTGAAGATGAGTCTTCAAAGGCTTGTTAATTCCTTCCTTTGATCATGTAGGAAAACATGCTTTAATTTTGGTTTTATGCATAACCATATGTTTTCGTTTGTGATTGTAATTGTAATGTTCATATACGATTGAAATTTAGAAAGATCCTTCCGCTGCTCATGGAAATCCTCGTGTCCGATTTCCTTCAATTGGTATCAGAGCCAGGTTGTTCTGATATTCCAAATTTCAATTCTGTTTTGAACTTCTTTTACAGTCTTGGTGGGCTTTCTGCATTTGTGTTTAATTGTTAAATGCTTTTGTGGATGGCGTTGATTGATGTTTACGGGTTTAATTGCCTCTGTTTAAAGGTTTCTTTAAATTACAAAGTGTTAATTTGTAAGGGCCCTTGTGTTTTGGGCGTAATTAACTTGCTATCGAGTCTGTAATTCAAAGAGTTTGAGTTAGTAGTCGTTTGTGATAAAGTTTCGAAGCAAGGAGATGTGGTTCTCAACGAAGAAGAAGACCAAGAGTTGGCCGTGTCGTGTAGCCTCAGGCAAACGATTGTTGGGATTTAACTAAACGATCGTGTAGATTTTTCTAAACGATCGCGTAGTATTTACTAAACCATCATTTAGGTATGCTAAACGATGGGGTAAATCGTTAACTTTATAGCGTAGTGTTGGTTGCCCGATCGCATAGACCCTGGAGTAGATGATCGTAGTGGGAGCATATGATGCTCATCATTTAGTTTAAGGTGCACGGTAATCGATCGTGTAGTTAGCATGCCTCATCGCATAGTTACTACCTACACGATCACGCGGTATACGATACGAAGACGCTCGTTCAGCGATCGTCTAGACGATGGTGCTTCACCGCATCGTTGTCTTTTAGATGATCGTATAGAGTTTGCATTGTGTGCGGCACACTAGACGATTGCGTACCTCGTGCTTCATCGCTTAGTAAAAGGTACATGATCGTTTAGCTCTGGGAGTGTTAGTAAACCATAGAGCAAAGAGTTTGTTCTTTCGTGTAGATGATCGCAGGGTGTTTGGTGCATGATGAGTGGAGACGCGTTGCTTCACCCAGACGGTTCAAGACCCGGTTCGCCTGTTTGAACTGGAGACTCCTTGTTTTGTAATAGTCAGCTTTATTTTTTAGGATTTGAGGCAATTTTACCCGGTTCATCAATTTTTGTTTATTATACATGTGATTATGGTATTTATATGGCAAATTGTTTGACATATAGTTTTAAAACCCACCTTAAGTTGTGCATAAGAGTTATAATCTTGCATGAAGAAATTATATGAAAGCATGCACATGCATCATGAAATATAAGAGTTATATTTTGCATGTAGTGAGCATTATTATGCATCATCCTTTTATTTTAAGTGTTATAGTCTAAGGGTGAATGGAAGCATGTTGTGCTTGTTTCGTTTCTTTTTTGTATAAGCATTATATAAAAAAAGTCGCAATGAATGAACAATGCATTGAGCATGACACTTATGCTATTTATAATCGTTATGAATGCCTTTTATGTGTTTAAATTTGCGTTGTGGTTTTGGTTGTTTCCTTTTATAAGCATTATAAAGTAAATTAGAACTAAAATCGATAAGAAAGAGTTGCATGCGAACTTAGAATGAACTCAAGTTTTTTAAAAGGGTTTTAAAATTGGATTGAGATAGACCTAAGTTCATTGGTTCTAAAGAGTTTAGTAACCGAGATTAATCTTTTAAAATCGGTTTAATAGGATTAAATTGATTGGCATAAAAGATTAAATTTGTTTTAAATCTATCTATAAGGGGCCTTTTGTCTAAGGCGGTTTCTGCCTAGGCTAGGGTTCTTAAGCTGACAGAAATGGAACACCCCTACCTGGGAACCTACCTGGAAAGGTGAATTAGATAGATTTTCTACAAGCATACGACAATTGGTCAAAGACTCCATTAAAGAGTTTAATGGATGATGATCAAAAGTTGTTTAACTATCCAAGGTAAACGTTGCTATTAGGCAAACCTAAAAGTCACTTAGTTAAAATCCTTAGCTGTATTTTTTCTAAGTAAACTAAACCCTAGGTAATAAAATACTCAATGGGAGGAAGAGGTGTATCTGACATGTCTATGATTCCACTCACGTTTCTCTATGTATGGTCACACCGTAAGATTCATGCTTGGTCTCGTCGTGCCCTTAGAGCATCCCCCTTTGGATGCTATTTGCATGAGTCAATATCAGGGTGGACGGAGAGAGTGTTTATAGTAAGTGGGTGAAGGCTGTATGCCAACACGTTCTACAGTCTCTGTCATTAGTTCACACCGTGAGATCATTCTGTACTCCCTCTGGTGCCTTGGGAGCGTCCCCCTTCGGATGGGTTTTGTGCAGTTGGTCAAGATCAAGGTGAACTCTAGAAATGGATAGGGTTGCTTTAGGTTTTGCCCCAATCGGATTTTTTCCCTTCGAATTGGCTGCATGGGGCGGATCTTTAGAGCCTAAAATGGTGGGTCACACTTACGGGAGATGGTTAAGTAAGTTAATGAACTTTTGACCAAATCAATGATGGCTAGTCGTTATATGAGCAAGAGTATTTCTAGTATTAATGACTAGTTGAGAACTTCTCAATTCAGAGGAGGGATAATTGACCTCGCTTCGGTGGCTTTTGTCCTAAACCTTTGAAGCGTCATTGCAAAACTAGATGTCACACGAGGTTCATATTAGTTTTGCTAAAACCATATTGGATGTTGTTTGTTTTACAACGGGTATTTGCTTAAAACCTAACGTAGATCAATGTGTTTTTCTTTTCAGCAACTTGTTAGTATTTTCGTTTACTGCTTTTAATATGACTGATTACATACAGTGGAAAGAATCGTGTAAAACGTATTTCGTGGCAAACGGCCTCGAATGATGATTCTGCCTGGATCCTAGATTCGGGTGCTACCGACTATATTAGTTCCTATTACCAAGGATTCAGTTCCTGGCAAACGTTGCTACAGGGAGAGATGACTCTTAGAGTCGACACTGGTGAGGTTGTTTCAGCTATTACTATAGGTATGCTGAAGTTATTTATTGACAAGAAACATTATCTGTTACTGGATAATGTTTTCGTAGTTCCTCATATTAAGAAGAACTTAATCTCAGTTTGTTGTCTCATTGAACAAGGGTACACCGTCTCCTTTTATGAGAATAAAGTGTTTATTTTCAAGAATGGAATGGAGATTTGTTTTGGTTCAATAGAAAGTAACTTATATGTACTAAGGCTGTTAGTCATAAAAGCCTTATTTGACACTGAAATGTTTAGTACGACAACAACAGCTAAAAGACCAACGGTTTCTCCTAAGGAAAACGCTCATCTTTGGCATCTAAGGTTAGGTCACATAAACCTCAATAGGATTGAGAAGTTGGTGAAAAGTGGACTTTTAAATACTTTTGAAGAAAACTCCTTGTCGGTATGTGAATCATGCCTTGAAGGCAAGATGACCAAACGACCTTTTCCTAGAAAAGGTTACAGAGCCAAAGAAGCCTTGGAGCTTGACATTCAGACCTCTGTGGTCCGATGAATGTTAGGGCTCGAGGTTGGTATGAATACTTCATCTCTTTCATAGATGATTATTCAAGGTACGAGTATCTCTACCTAATGCAACGTAAGTCTGAAGCCCTTGACAAGTTCAAGAAGTATAAGGTTGAAGTTGAAAACTTGTTAGGTAAGAAGATAAAAACACTACGATCTGATCGTGGTGGAGAGTATATAGACCTCCAATTCCAGAACTATATGATAGAATATAGAATTGCGTCCCAACTTCCAGCCCCAGGTACACCTCAGCAGAATGGTGTATCAGAAAAGAGAAACAGAACCTTGTTGAACATGGTTCGGTCTATGATGAGTTATGCTCATCTTCCAAACTTGTTATGGGGTTTTGTAGTGGAGACTGCATGCTATATCCTGAACAACGTTCCCTTAAAAAGTGTTTATGAAATACCTTTGAGTTATGGAGAGGCCGTAAAGGTAGATTATGCCACTTCAGGATTTGGGGTTGTCCAACACATGTGCTTGTGACTAACCAAAGAAGTTGGAAACGCGTTCGAAGGTTTACCTCTTTGTAGGTTACCCCAAGGAAATGAGAGGTGGATACTTCTATGATCCGAGTGAGAACAAAGTGTTTGTTTCTACAAATGCTATCTTCTTGGAAGAAGACTACATTCGAGATCATAAGCCACAGAGTAAGCTCGTTTTATGTGAGATTTCTAGTGAGACTGAGACTACTGAGGGTTCAACAAGAGTTGTTGAACAGACTAACAGATCAACAAGAGTTGTTGAGGTTGGTGCATCTAGTCAACCAGCTTAAGAGTTGAGACTGCCTCGACGTAGTCGGAGGGTTATGAACCCACCAGATCGCTACATGGGTTTAACTAAAGCCCAGAATGTCATTTCTAATGATGGGGTCGAGGATCCATTATCTTTTAAGAAAGCAATGGAGGATGTTGACAAGGATGAATGGGTTAAGGCCATGAACCTGGAAATGGAGTCTATGTACTTCAATATTGTCTGGGAGCTTGTTGATCTGCCTGATGGGGTAAGACCTATTGGGTGTATGTGGATTTATAAGCGAAAGAGAGGTGTAGATGGAAAGGTGCAAACTTTTAAGGCTCGACTTGTGGCAAAGGGTTATACCCAAGTCGAGGGAGTTTACTATGAGGAAAGTTTCTCACCTGTTGTCATGCTTAAGTCTATCAGGATACTCCTGTCCATAGCCACATTTATGATTATGAAATATGGAAAATGGACGTCAAGACTACCCTTCTTAATGGTAATCTTGAGGAGACCATCTATATGACTTAACCAGATGGGTTCATAGTTCCAGATCAAGAGCAAAAAGTTTGCAAGCTTCATAGGTCCATTTATGGGCTGAAACAAGCGTCTCGATCATGGAACATTAGATTCGACACTATAGTCAAGTCGTTTGGCTTTGATCAAAACGTTGATAAGCCTTGTGTCTACAAGGAAATCATCAACAACTCAGTAGCTTTTCTGGTACTGTATGTGGATGATATCCTATTCATTGGGAATGATGTAGGGTATCTAACCGACATTAAGATATGGCTAGCTGCCCAATTCTAAATGAAAGATTTAGGTGAGGCACAATATGTTCTAGGGATCCAGATCATTCGAGATCGTAAGAATAAAAGGTTAGCCTTGTCTCAGGCATTGTACATCGATCAAATGTTGATTAGGTATAGGATGCAGGATTCCAATAGGGGTTTGTTACCCGTCAAGCATGGAATCGTTTTGTCTAAGGATCAATGTCCTAAGACACCTCAAGAAGTTGAAGAGATGAGACATATTCCCAAAGCTTCAGCTGTAGGAAGTTTAATGTATGCAATGTTATGTACCAGACCCGACATTTGCTATGCTGTAGAGATTTTCAGTCGGTATCAGTCCAATCCAGAATTTGATCACTGGACGGAAGTCAAGACGATCCTCAAGTATCTTCAGAGAACGAGGGACTACATGCTCACGTATGAAGATAAGGATTTGATCCTTACAAGATACACGAACTCTGACTTTCAGACCGATAGAGATTCTCGCAAATCGACATCGGGGTCAGTGATCACTTTGAATGAAAGGGCTATAGTGTGGCAAAGCATCAAGCAAGGATGCATCATGGACTCCACTATTGAACCAAATACGTAGGAGCTTGTGAAGCAGTTAAGAATGCTGTTTGGTTGAGGAAATTCCTTGCCGATTTGAAATTGTTCCAAATATGGATTTTCCTATCACTTTCTATTGTGATAACAACGGGGCCATGGAAAATTCGAATGAGCCTCGGAGTCATCGTCGGGGAAAGCATATAGAGCGGAAATACCACTTGATCAGGGAGATTGTGCATCGTGGAGATGTGATAGTCACGAAGATCGCGTTGGAGCATAACGTTGGTGATCCCTTTACAAAGGCTCTCACTACTAAAGTTTGAGGGTCACCTGAAGAGTATGGGTCTGCGGGACATGCGGGATCTTGACTAGGGCAAGTGGAAGATAATACTGAGGTATGCCCTAGTTCATTGTATATTGTACATGTTTTTTCTTGTATTGTATATTGTATATTAGTCTTCCGGAGTCTCGTTTTTTGTAATTATACACATTGTTTATGAATAAAATAAATGTAATTTCATTCTAGCATTTACTCAAATCCAATAAATAAAGCTCCATAGTTATCTTATGTAAACTTAAGCATGTATATGAGATATACAAGTGGATCAGGCCTTAAGTGATAACCTAAATAGACTGTAGTATAAGAATTAAGGAAAGATTCCTGATCCTGGTGATACTACGGATACGACCCGCTTTGTAGAGGTTTGGAAGTGTTGTGAACTACTACAGATGGTAGATCCTGACCATTCATGTGGAGACATGTTAGCGGAGGTGTCCTATACAAAGAGTTTAGCAACCTAGTTTAATCTTTTTAAATCAGTTTAATAGGATTAAATTGATTGGCATAAAAGATTAAAATTGCATTAAATCTATCAATAAGGGACCTTTTGTCTAAGGCGGATTCTATCTAGGCTGAGGTACTTAAGTTGATAGAAACATATCACACCTACCTGAGAACCTACCTGGAAAGGTGAATTAGATAAATTTTCTGCAAGCATGCAATAGTTGGTCAAAGACTCCGTTAAAAAGTTTAATGGATGATGATCAAAAGTTGTTCAACTATCCAAGGTAAAAGTTACTCTTGGGAAAATCTAAAAAGTCACTTAGTTAAAATTCTTAGCCATGTTTTTTCTAAGTAAACTAAACCCAAGGTTATAAAATACTTAGTGGGAGGAAGAGATATATTTGATATGTCAATGATTTCACTCACGTTTCTCCCTGAATGTTCACACCATGAGATTCAGGCTTAGTCTCGTGGTGCCCTAGGAGCATCCTCATTCGGATGGTGTTTGCATGAGTCAATATCAAGGTGGACGAAGAGAGGGTTTATAGTAAGTGGGTGAAGGGTGTGTGTTAACACGTTCTATTGTCTCTATCATTGGTTCGCACCGTGAGATCATTTTGTACTCCCTCGAGGTGCCCTGGGAGCGTCCCCCATCGGATGGGTTTTGTGCAGTTGGTCAATATTAAGGTGAACTTCAGAAATGGATAGGGTCACTTTAGTTTTTGCCCCAATCAGATTCAGAAATGGATAGGGTCACTTTAGTTTTTGCCCCAATCAGATTTTTTTCCCTTCGGATTGGCTGCTTGGAGATCTAGGTCTCTTGGAGAGTCTGGGTCTGCGAGACATTCGGCATCTTGTCTATGGAAAGTGGGAGATGATACTGGGGTATAGTGTATGCCCTAGTTTATTGTATATTGTACTTGTAATTCTTCATGTATTGTACATTAGTCTCTCAAGGCATTAAAACAAGTGGGAGATTGTTGGGTTTGGTGTCCTAATTCTCCTCGAGTCTCATAGTTTGTAATCTGTGCACATTGTTATGAATAAAATAAGAGTTATTTTATTTGCCATTTACTCATATCCAATAAACAAAGCTCCATGGTTATTGTATGTAAACTTAAGCATGTATATGAGATATACAAATAGATCATGCCTTCAGTGATAACA
This sequence comes from Benincasa hispida, assembly GCF_027475165.1. Lineage (NCBI taxonomy): Eukaryota > Viridiplantae > Streptophyta > Magnoliopsida > Cucurbitales > Cucurbitaceae > Benincasa > Benincasa hispida. The sequence continues at coordinate 37,503,188 of NC_143478.1, forward strand.
TAAATAGATTTGTAGAATAAGGATTAAGGAGAGATACCTGATCCTGGTGACACTATGGATACGACCCATTTTGTAGAGGTTTATTAGTGTTGTGAACTACTACAGATGGTAGATTCTGACCATTCATGGGGAGACATGCGAGTGGAGGTGTCCTATACAAAGAGTTTGTAAAAGATCGGACCACGAGATGACTAGTCTCTGTATATAATGTTGTTGATACTTACATCTCACCTAAACGACCATAGGTGACATGACCTCAATCTTGAGTGTTTTGGAAACTTCTGCCTTTGAGGGCGGTCCTTTGATTAGTATGGGTGAGGGTGGCCAGATTGCCAACTCAACATGCCTACCTTTTTGGGGATTTGTCTGATCTAGGATCTAGGAACTCAGTTACACAAGATGGAATTCACTCCTTCCTCGAAGTAGGGGCAAGTAGATAGATTGCTCCCTTAAGGGCTGATTTCGGGTCTTGAACATAGTAGCCACAACTTCTCTTTGGAAGAGAGGAAACAGTCATAGTAGGACTATGACTTATGTTCATTAGAGGGATCAGTGGTACTTAAGGAGTTAGATGTAACTACAGGGGCATAACGATTAATTGGCCCAGCTGAACTTAGGAGCTTTCTGTGAAGGGTTATCGCATTGTTGATTGGTTGATATGGACACAAAATATATCTGTAGTAAGAAGAATGCCACTGTCAGTCTTTAGTGGAGTGCCTGGCAGATAATGGATGGTGGATCCCGGGACTAAGAAGTTTAGTTAGTTATTCACGTACTGTTGGAGCTTCAAGCTATAGGTCCATAAGGTCCCCGTGGTAGATCAATGAATTCAAGTTGAGAATCAGTTATTGGTGTTGATTTGAAATGTTCAAATTGACAAGAGAAAATTCGATTATATAAGATATGATTGGTGTGATGTCTTAGATACATCAAGTGGAGGATTAATGTAAATGAGATTTACATTAAGTACCATGAAATAGAAAAAGAACTATGGTTTATATGTTTCATGAGATGAAATATGAAAACTATAGGTTATAAATATAATATGGTAAGTTGGTTATCATATATATTTATAATAATATTAATTATTGGATAATTATATCTTTTTCTTTAATAACCAATTGATTGGGAGGTTATTGGTGTTTTCATGGTAACCGTGAGATAAAAGGAAAAATGTTTTCCTAAATTTAGTATGATGAAGATTTGAGATTTTCTACCATCGAAAAGAAAACTCACGGAATCATTGTCAAGTGAATAGGATTCACTAAACGATAGCTGAAGAAAGACTAAACGATCGTGGAGTGACACTACACGATAGTTCAATCAGCTGGCCATTAGCTAAATGATCGCGGAGCATTTGTTAAACGATTGGGCATTCGTCTATACGATAGACTTTTGTCATCTCCCACTTGCTCAATTGTTTACATGATTGTTATTCTTCTGGTCTCTTCCTCAACCATGTCCACACAGAGCCCACACTTCTGGATTCTCACACCCAAAATACCAAGGTATTCATTGTGGTGTTGTCTTACTCAACTCGACTGAAGTCGAAGTTTTTGGAGGCCGTTCGTTAGGTTTGCAGTGTTCGTGTGGTGGTTAATGTGATCATGTTGTGTTGCGGTCGCTGTGTTCAAGCATTCGTGTGTTGCAGTCTTGGAGATTGAACGAGCGTTTGGGATCAAGGGAGTTTAAAGATGAGTCTTCAAAGGTATGTGTAATCTTTCCCTTGAGTATCTTGAAAAGCATGTTGTAATTTCCTGTGTTGCATGACCAGTTAGTTTCTGTTAGTTGATTGTAATTTTGTATGTTCAAATACGAATGAAATTTGGAACGATCATTCCACTGCTCATGAAAATCCTCATGTATGATTTCCTTCAATGAGAATGTCAATGCTGCATCATGGTCAACAATCAAGGAGTATGTCAGAATATATGTTGTACGATTCTAGAAATCCTGAAGCATGCATTGATTGCATTTCTCCTTGAAGGATTGGCACATGTGATGATTCCTGGCAAAACATAAACTTTGGCGCACTTTGACAATGAAATGCAGTCAGCGGGTGTATTTTAAGTACCTTAGCACAATTTTGATTTTCTTATATAATTTCACCATGATTGGCGTATTTTTTCCTTTCTGTTGTCGCATATTTCTAAGAAAAAGGCACAAATAACTTTATGTAGGCGTATTTCTACAAGTTATCATTTATCCACTAGGTTTTCCTATGTAGTAATAGAGTTGGGAGGTAATGAATCGAGCTACGCTTTTGCATCTCTCTGCAAAGAATAAGGAAATAGCTTTAGTTGCTATGTATCTTCAGAACCACTAACTTTGAAAGAACGACAGATTCTCATGAAGTGTTTCAGATGTTTATAGGGATCCTTATTAGGTAGCTCGATAAATTGTCCAAATAAGATTAGCATCTAGCACATTAAAGGCTTCATCTAAAATGTGGGTGCATCTATTAGCAGATCTAAAATGTCAGTGTCTAAAGTCTGGAATGTAGGCGATGCAGTTTGTTGTCTTGAATCTTCTTTTCCGTCTCGCTTTCTCTCTCTTAGAGGTGGCACCTCCCCATTTTAGAAGTGCGTTTGAACAATACCTCTTGGTACTTATCCTTTCATTTAATCCATGATGGCTATGTCTATATCTTCTGCAATGAAGATAGGATTTACGGGGTTAGGTTGTTGTGGTGGCTGCTGGTTGCCATTCTGTTGTACCTTATTCATGGGTTCATTTGAATTTGTCGTTGGTAGGGGCATATTTAGGTCATCCAAACTTTAACAAAAATATTTGTAATCACCAAACTACTACTAGGTAACACAAGTGGCAAACACGAGGTTGAACCACAAAGAGGCAAAAAATTAAATCTCTCTAAAGGCTAAATCTGATTGTGGAAAGCAATAAAAACTAGGGTTTTGGTTTGATTGAAAGGAAAACTAAATGCAGAAATTAAAATGCAGGAAAGTAAGATAGATTGAGAAAAAGAGAGATCGAACACAAGATTATCTTCGCCGGTTTAGAGATTAGGGTTTTCTATGAATTTAATCATCAATTAATTATAAAAACATGCTTGGATTAACTATGTCTTAAGCTTAATCGAATGTAGGGACAACCCATACAAACTCCCTAATGAGAATCAACATGTCATTAATCCCCACATTAACTAAGCTTGTTACTGAAGGAACCAATGAAGGTCCTTGAGCGGAAGCATGGGATCGGACCAAATACCCAAAATTTATAAAACATAAAATTTACAGCAAAAATATACAGATTATGAATTAAAATAAAACTGCACCATGCTTAAAACATAAAATAGGAAAGAAAAAAGGTTTAAGAAACCTTACCCTTGAAGAACTCTTCTTCACGAAATTCTTTCTTCGAATCTTGTCACGATCAATCTCGAACCCTCTAACTATCAACGAGGACACCACCACGAATGTTTCCACTATGTTCTCTGGATGAGAATCTGGGCTCTGACTATTTCGGAAAAGAGGGATTTGAGAGTATTGAGAGGACGAGATATGTATCAATTTTCTCACAGTAATTTTCTGTGTATCACTTTCATGTGAAAACTACATACACAGGAAGAAAAAGAACTACCTCTCTTCTTACTATGCCACTACCACGTTTTTTCTTAGAGAAAATAGGGGGATGGAGTTACAACTCCTTACCAAAATGAGTTTTAAAATAAAATAAAATAAAATAAATTTATTTATTTTCATAAATCAATTTAATATATATTTATATGGTAACTACCTTATCATATAATATATATATTAAACTATATGTTATATCAAATATAATACAAAACCTATAGATTCTATATTGTATCAAATACAATATAAGCTATAGTTTCTATTCTCTCTACAATGGCATTTAATATAAATCTCATTTATATTAAATTTAATTATATGAATCAAATTCATATAATTAACATTTGAATCATATTCAAATATTTATTTCCTCTCAAATAAATTTTATAATGTATCAAATACATTATAGTAATTATACCATATATATAATTAGATTAAATTAATTATATCATATATATTTAATTCCCTCAATTAATTTGAACAATTCAAATTAATCTAAAAATTGATTCTCATTAATTCCCGTTGAACTATAGAGGGGACCTCATAGACTTGTAGCTTGAAGCTCCAACGGTACGTGAATAATTAATTAAACTCATTTAATTAAATTATTCACCATCCGTTAACTGTCGGGCACTTCATTAAAGACCAACAACTACACTCTTCGCATTACAAATATATTTATGTGTCCATTGGATATAACAAGTCAACAGTACGATGACCCTTTACAAATTGCTCGTAAGTACAACTCGGCCAAAGTTACCATTTTACTCCTGTAGCTACATCTAACTCCTTAAGTATTACTGATCCCTCTAATGAACAATAAATCATAGTCCGACTATGATCAAAACCCTTTTGGGCTAGGAGAGAGTGTGGTGCCACATTGTTCAAGCCCGGAATCAACCCTTAAGGGAGCAATTAATTTACTTGTCCCGACATTGGAGAATGAGTGAATTCCTTCTTGTGTAGTTATGTTCCTAGCTCCCCAATCAGACGAATCCCTAAAATGGTAGGCTTGTTGAGTCGGCGATCTGGCCACTCTCACTCATACAAATCAAAGGACCGATTTTATAGGCAAGAGTTCACAGCTCATTCAGGATTCAAGTCATGTTACCTATGGTCATCCTGGTGAAATGAAAGTCTATATTATGAATGGCGTTAAAAAATGAGACTAAACATTTCATGGTCCAGTCTTATACAAACTTCTTTATATAGAATATCCCCGCTCACATGTCTCCACTTGAATGATCAGAATCAGACGTAGCATTTACAACAATTGTAACATCTACAAAGCGGGCCATACTCATAGTGTCATCAGGATAAGGTATCTAACCTTATCCATCTACTACAGACCATTCGGTATCCAGCTTTAAAGTTATCTGCATGACGATCATGTCTCCTTGATGCACAATCTCTCTGGTGAGATGATACTTTTGCTCTATATGTTTCCTGCGCTTGTGACTCCAAGGCTCTCGAAAATTAGCCACAACACCACTATTATCACAATAAAGAGTGATGAGCTTTAACATGTCTGGAACAACTTCCAGATCAACCAGAAACTTCCTAGGTATAACTCTTTTCCATTAGTCTAACCTTGAAGATCTGCACCTTCCTATCACCACCCCGTTTTCTCTTGTAGATCCATTTGCAACCTATAGGTTTAACCCCATTAGGTAAATCTACAAGATCCCAAACTGAATTAAAGTACATCGACTTCATTTCGAGATCCATAGCTTTGATCAACTCATCTTTGTTAACATCCTTTATTGTCTTCTTGTAAGACAATGGATCCTCAACATCGCCATCAGCTACCATAACATGATTTCCATTAAACCCATATAACGGACAGGTGGGTTCGCAATCCTCCCACTGCATTGAGGTTCCCTTAAAACTTGAGGTGGATTTGACTTACTAGATGATCCCATTTCAAAAACTCTTGTTGAAGTGTTGGGTTCTTCAACAACTCTTGTTGAAAGTTCATTAGTTTCTTTGAAAAGTTCATTCAACAAAACTTTACTGGGGGGTTATGTTCCCTTATGTGGTCTTCTTCCAAAAAAGTAGTGCTTGTCGATTCAAACACTTTATTTTCTTTAGGGTCAAAGAAAAAATCACCTCTCATTCCTTTGGGGTAGTATACAAATAAGGCACAATTTTGAACAAGATTCCAGTTTCTTAGGATTTGCCTCAAGCACATGTGCTGGGCAACCCCAGATTCTGCAATGACATAAACTAGCTTTACGACCATTCCATAACTCCAAAGGTGTTATGGTAACACTTTTGGATAGAACACAATTCAAAATATACACTGCAGTATCTACTACATAACCCTAAATTGAGTTAGGTAAGGAAGCATAACTCATCATAGACTGAACCATGTCCAACAAGATTCGATTTTTCCTTTCTGATACATCATTCTGCTGAGGTGTACTGGGTGCTGATAGCTGGGATACAATTTCATGTTCTATCAAATAGTTTTGGAATGTTAAATCTATAAACTTTCCATCTCAATCAGATCCAAATGTCTTAAGAGTTATATTTAATGTATTTCAACTTTAGCCTTGAATTCTTTGAACTTTTCAAAGGATTCAGACTTATGTTGCATTAAATAAACATACCTATATCTTGAATAATCATCGATAAAAGTGATGAAATATTAAAAACCTCCCCTTACTTTAACATTCATCAGACCATAGAGATCGGATTGCACCAGCTCTAGAGGTTCTTTGGCCCTGTGACCTTTTCCAGTAAAAGGTCTTTTAGTCATTTTTTCTTCAAGACATGACTCACACACAGGTAAAGAATTTTCTTCTAACTCACTTAGAAGTCCATTCTACATCAACCTCTCAATCCTATTGAGATTGATGTGTCATAATCTCAGGTGCCAAAGTTGAGCATTTTCTTTAGGAGAAATTTTAAGTCTTTTATGTTGAGTTACCGCAATTTTAGGCTTTAGTTGCTATAGCACAAAGGTTGTTTTCCAGTTTCACAGAACAAATATGAACACCATTTTTGGAAATAAACACTTTATTTACATGGAAGTTGATACAATAAGATTGCTCTAATAAACACTTTACATAAATTAGTTTCCTTTTTAAACCAGGAACTACACACACATTTTCTAGTAAAATAAATTTATTCTGTAAAGTCAATTGGAGACCTCCCACTACCACAACCGAGACGACTTTCCCAGTTCCAACCCGCATCATCATCTCACCAGTATCAAGTTGCCGCTAGAAACTAATTCCCTGAAATGAAGAACAAACGTGGTTAGTGGCGCTGGAATCTATAATCCAGGCTAAATCATCATTCTCCACTAAACTGGTTTTCAAAACAAGTAAATCATATTTACCTTGCTTGGTCTTGTGTTTGAGACAGTTCCACTTTTAATGTCCCTCTTGGTTGCAATGAAAAAAATTCTCTTTGAAACCTTAGCTTTGTTTTGAGCAACAGCCGGTCGGTTAGCATTCCCCTTTCCACATTTCTTCTTCTTCCACTTTTTGGTGTTGGAAGAAGAAGACACATACTTTGTTCCAAAGGTCGAACCTCTGTGGAATCTTTTAGAAGATGCAACAACATTTGCTTCACCCTTTTGTCCATTGCTTTTCAACAAGGACTGGAAGGTCTGTAGCTCGTTGAGCAAGGTAGTTAGGTTGTAGTCAATCCTGTTCAAAACAACATTGCTACAGAAGTGTAGGAAACTTTCAGGTACAGATTCCAAAATGAAACTAACTTGGCTGGCTTCATCAATGACGGACCCATTCATCTCCGCCACATTGAAGTGGACCATCATGTTGAGAACATGTTCTTGAAAAGATGCCTCTTCTTGCATACGAACATTGAAGATGTGTTTGAGAGCATTATGCTTGAGCTGTGTAGACGGTTGTCCAAACATTCCCTTCAAGGACTCCATGATCTCATGGCCTGTGAGCATGGGCTCATGCTTTTTGGCCAAGACTTCGAAAAGACTCAATAAGATATACGCTCTGGCCTTTTCGTTTCCTCGTGTCCAACGCTCGTATGCTTCTCGAACATTTCGAGTAGCATTTGGAGCTGGAATGGGAGGATAATTTGCTAGACCACATTTATTAGATTTTGCTAAATCATGTTTATTTCGAGCAGCCTACGAACAAAACTTTATTAGATTTTGCTAAACCACGTTTAACCAATTAGTTTTGCAAAAATGTTTCAAGTACCCTAAGTGAAAAACTTCTATTTTTCAATGATGCCCCTGTGAGGCAAGACAAACGTCACCGATGGTGTGAACTTTAAGGAAAAACACGAAGAGAATGAAATGAAGTATCATATACCTCATTTTCCTCCCACTGAGCACTTTACCTAGGGTAATTAACTTAGAAAAATCTGACTACTGATTTTATCTAAGGGATTGTTTAATTTGCCCAAAAACTGAAAGAACTCTTAACGAAGAGCATCCATGAGCATGTTCGAATCTTTCCTATTTCATTGTGACCGAATTACCACACACACATTCCGATACACAGTTATGCAACTTAACACTAATTAACGGCATGCTTTGATAAATAAAATACAACAGATTGATTTTACATCCCAGTTGAAGACTGTCTTCACAACAAACTCAACCCAGCAGAAGCAAACCTCTATGATCTTTATCGCCCACCAAAAAGTCGGCTACCAGCAACACAATCGTCTACACAAATGGCAGCAAATGAACAAGCTCGAGCAAGAAGGAGCGGGGACGACACCACCACTTAGAGCCCTTGGTATTCTCGGAGTGAGAATCCAAAGAGTGCTCTTTGTTGAATTTGGTAGAGGTAAGAGGAAAGGGTTGATTGTGTAGAACGATAAGCAAGTGGGAGAGAAGACTTTCGTATAGTTGATGTTTATCGTTTAGAGAAAGCTACATGATCGTGTAGGTTTTACTAAGCGATCATCTAGTAATAGGTAAGTGATCGTTTAGAAAACGTGACATGCAAGCGATCGGCCAATAGGTAAGTGATCGAACTTTTGCAAACTGAAACAAATTTTCATTTTATTATTCAGTTACAATAACCGAATAAGTTTTTCCCATTGACGCACGATTGGGGAGAAGATTTCGGCCAATTATCACATAATTAATCAATTTAATTAATAAATGAATATAATCATATTATATTCTTACCCTATAGTTTGATATCATATACTACTATAGTAATTTCTCCTCCACTTGATATAAATCATATTTATATCTAATTTCCTCCAAAATAATGTATCTCATACATTTAGTCAATTATATCATATATAATTAACTAGTTCAATTATATCACATATAATCGAACTCCCCCTTGTCAATTTGAACATTTCAAACTAACCCAAAAACTTATTCTCAACGTTATCCAAGTTATCTAGGGGACCTTATGGACTTGTGGCTCGATGCTCCAATAGTACATGAATAGCTGACTAAACTCTTTAGGCATGAGATTCACCATCCGTTCACTGCCAGACATTCCACTAAAGACCAACAATTGAACTCTTCTTACCATAGATATATTTCTGTGTCCATCAGATATAACCAATCATGAGTACAATGACCCTTCAAAGATGCTCGTAAGTACAGCTGAGCCAATTTACCGTTTTGCCCCTGTAGTTACATCTCACTCCTTAATTACCACTAATTCCTCTAACGAACAATACAACATAGTCCAACTATGTGTGAACACCTCTCAGGCCAAGAGAAGGCATGTGGCACCACATCGTTCAAGCCTTGGAATCAGCCCTTGAGGGAGCTATCTATCTACTTGCCCCTGCTTTGAGGAAGGAGTGAATTTCATCCTGTGTAGCTGAGTTCCCAACTCCCAAATCAGACGAATCCCCAAAATGGTAGGTTTGAATCGGTGACCTGGTCACTCGCATCATACAAATCAAAGGACCGCCCACAATGGCAGGAGTTCCCAACTCACTTAGGATTGGGGTCATGTTACCTATGGTCATCCTAGTGAAGTGAAGTCATTGTTGGCCTTTTGGCCCTTAATCTCAAATTAATTAATCAATGTTTTGATGATAACAAACTTAATTTTTAATTACTAAAAATTTTAGTGTTTTAATATGTCCATAGCGTAGAGCTCAGAACAACGATTCCAACACCTTTTGAATCACTCAAATCGGAGCTAAAATGAGGACGATATGTCCGAAACAAGTCTATAGAGAAAATAGTATGGTGGATGACGTGGCATAACCAAACCATTTGCATGTAGACATGTGGCAATATATTGGTTGAATGGTGGATCATTAAGAGATTAACATATGATGGACATTTGATTTTTGGATTGATTTAAAATTAAAAAAAAAAAAATTGAAATTTAAAAGAAATTTAAAAGGAAAATAAATTTAATATTATTTTATGTTTGTGTCTAACGGCTAGTTTTTTACACATAGTATGTTTTTTTATTTTTGGATTGACTTTAAAGAGAATGAATTTAAAAAGAAAATGAATTAAAAGAAAAATAAATTTAATATTATTTTATGTTTGTGTCTAACGGCTAGTTTTTGACACATGATATGTTTTTTTATTTTTTGGATTAATTTTAAAAAGAAAAGGAATTTCAAAAGAAAAGGAATTTAATATTATATTTTATATGTATCTAACGACTAGTTTAGTTTAAAATCTCCACCATTGATTTTTCTTTTCCAAAATCCAATTAATTTAAGAGGCGGAAAGAGTCGGAAAGATTTTATTCAAATTCCCAAGAAGCGCTTGGGGAGTAGAGTAGGTCGAGTTTGACTGAACCACTATAAAAATTATGGTGTCTTCTTCTTTAACTCTTTCCTTTTTATTTTTGCAATTAATTTAAGCAATTTATTGTATGTTTTAGTTTGTTCTTATTTATTTGCTAAATTTGATAGAATTAAATTATCACATTTTTGTCATCTTATTTGTTGCATAAATTGAATTTTTCTTATTATTTTTAAAAAGTGTATTAATTAGTTTAATTGGGTTAATTTAAAAAAAAAAGGTTTAATTAAACCCTATTCATCCCCTCTAGGTTGCCATATCGATCCAAAAATTGGTATCAGAGTGGGTTGCTCTTCTTGAAATATTTATTTCTTGGTAAACTTAATTGTTTTTTAGCTATGACAACTTTAGGTTTTATCCCTTTTACCGATAGTCAATCTATTACAAAGCCTCCTTTCTTTAATGGTACTAATTATAATTATTGGAAAAATAGGATGAGATTTTTCTTGCTTTCTATTGATTAGGATTTATGGGATATTGTTGAGGAAGGTTTTAAAATTCCAACAAAAGATGTTGATGGTGTTAGCACTATAAAACCTAAGGAAGAATGGTCAATAAATGAAAAGAAAGCATGCTCTTTAAATGTCAAAGCTATTAATTGCTTATTTTGTGCTTTGAATGAAGTTGAGTATAATAGAGTGTCTATTTGCAAAACCGCTAAAGAGATATGAGATAAATTATAAATTACTCATGAAGGAACTAGTCAAGTAAAAGAAACAAAGATTGACATGTTAGTTTATCAATATGAAATGTTTAAAATTGATGAAAATGAAGCTATTTCCGATATGTTTATTAGATTTACTAACATTGTCAATGCTTTAGAAGGACTTGAGAAAAAGTACTCAAATCTTGAGAAGATAAAGAAGTTATTGTGGTCTTTGCCTAAACAATGGGAGCCTAAAGTCACCGCCATTCAAGAGGCAAAGGATCTCAAATCTCTCTCTATTGATGAACTCATGGGCTCATTGTTGACGCAGGTGAACTGAGTCAGCCGGTTCGAAACAGGTGAACTGAGTCTTGAATCACTCGACTCGAACCGTCCAGCAAAGATCGCCACAACCATTGCATAGCAACGAACATATAATGACACACTTAGCCATGATCGTATAGTGCTGTCGCATAACAACGATCATCCAATGTTATCGCATAGCAATGATAGCACAAAGTTATCGCATAGCAACGATAGCACAAAGCTATCGCATAGCCATGACTGCATAATGCTATCGCATATGGCTATCACATAGCCACAATCTCATAACGCTATTGCATAGCCATGATCATACAGTGCTATCACATAGCACCTCATGCCAAGTGCCATCGCACGGCAGGCATCGCCTGGCAACAAATGAACGAACTTTCTTGTTCTTCCAAAGTGGACTTCGTTTTCTCCAGAAAACACACCGGAACAGCACGAGCGACTAAAAAACTTTAAATACAGACTCGATTGCATTTAAGTGCCCCAAAACAAGGGCCCTTACAAACCAATTTATGAAAGGAAAGTGATAAATCTATACAATCCAATCTTGTAAACATCCAATAATCACAAAACCATACATTCCATAGAACATTCATCACATGAATTACAGAATGTAAAATTCCACCAGAACACTGTAAAATTAAACTGAAATTTTGGAAAAAAATTGACCAAAAACCTGGCTCTAATACCAATTTGTAAGGAACAAGTGAAGGTCCTTGAGCGAAAGCATGAGATCAGACCAAATACCCAAAATTTACAGAACATAGAATTTACAGCAAAAATATACAGATTATGCATTTAAAAGAAAATTCCAGCATGCTTAGAATATAAAACAAGAAAGAAAAAAGGTTTAAGAAACCTTACCCTCGAAGAACTCTTCTTCACAAAATTCCTTCTCTGATTCTTGTCACGATTAATCTCGAACCCTCTAACCATCAACAAGGACACCACCACGAGTGTTTCCTCTGTATCTTCTGGATGAGAATCCAGGAGTTTTATGGGCTCTAACTATTTTGGAAAAAAGAGATTTGAGAGTATTGAGAGGAAGAGATATGATTCAATTTTATCATAGAACTTTTTTGTGTATCACTCTCATGTGAAAACCACATACATAGAAAGAAGAAGAACTACCTCTCTTCTTACTATCCCACTACCACGTTTTTTAGAGAAATGAGGGGAATGGAGTTACAACTCCCTCCCAAAATGATTTTTTTAATTAATTTATTTTCATAAATCAATTTAATATATGTTTATAACGTAACTACCTTATCATATAAAATATATTAAACTATATGTTATATCAAATATAACACATAAGCTATAAATTCTTTATTGTATCAAATACAATATAAGCTATAGTTTCTATTCTCTCTACAATGATATTTAATATAAATCTTTATAATGTATCAAATACATTATAGCAATTATATCATATATATAATTAGATTAAATTAATTAAATTATATATAATTAATTTCCTCAATTAATTTGAACAATTCAAATTAATCCAAAAATTGATTCTCATTAATTCCCGTTGAGCTACAGAGAGACCTTATAGACCTGTAGTTTGAAACTCCAACTATACGTAATAATTAATTAAACTCATTTAATTAAATTATTCACCATCCGTTAACTTTCAGGAACTCCACTAAAGACCGACAGCTGCACTCTTCGCACTACAAATATATTTATGTATCCATTGGATATAACCAGTCAAAAATATGATGACCCTTCACAAATTGCTCATAAGTACAGTTGGGCAAAAATTATCGTTGTGCCTTTGTAGTTACATTTAACTCTTTAAGTACCACAGATGCCTCTAATGAACAGTAAATCATAGTCCAACTATGATCAAAACTCCTCCCACGCCAGGAGAGGGTGTGGCACCACATTGTTCAAGCCCCAGAATCAGCCCTTGAGGGAGTAATTTATCTATTTGCCCCGACATTGGGGAAAGAATGAATTCCTTCTTATGTAGTTGTATTCCAGCTCTTTAATCAAATGAATCCCCAAAATGGTAGGCTTGTTAAGTCGGTGATCTGGCCACTCTCACTCATACAAATTAAGGAACTGCCTTCATAGGTAAGAGTTCACAACTCACTCAGGATTCAAGTTATGTTACCTATGGTCATTCTGGTGAAATGAAAGTCTCCATTATGAACGACGTTATATAATGAGACTCAAAATTTTGTGGTCTGGTCTTATACAAACTCCTTTGTATAGAATATCCCCACTCACATATCTCCACATGAATGATCAGGATTAAATCATTTGTAGCACTTTACAACAATTGTAACATCTACAAAGCGGGTCATACTCGTAGTGTCACTAGGATAAGGTATCTAGCCTTATCCATCTACTACAGACCATTTAGGTTATCACTTAAACATGATCCACCTGTATCTCTCTACATATATGTTTAAGCTACAAAGATAACCTTGGATGTTAGTTTATTGGTTTGTGGTTAATGCAACTAGTTTTGAAATAAAACATCAAATATTTCATTACATAAATAAAATGTTTTTATATTACAATTACAATCTATAGGACCCTACAAGATTTAGGGCATCAACCCTAACAGTTACAAAGACAATTTACTTAGTTAATTGCATTGCGTTCATAGATTGATTAAGGTATTAAGCAAGAATGGTCAATTCTATCATAATTCATTTCCAATCTTTAGGTTTTGTTATCAATTAGGTGATCCTAGATAGCCTAGAAATCATGCCATAATTCAAACTAAAACCTATTGCTACTAAATTGAGCATGCTTCCAATGCAATTACGAACATAAAAAACACACATAGCAAAGATAAAATACAAGGAATTTGAGTTGTCAATTCATCAATCCTATATGTTTGTGCTGGAAATTGACTCAAAGAATGGAGATCACAAAGAAACAGAAACATCCTATCAAAAATTCATAACAAAGTTCAAAGAATTCAAGAAAATCCCTACAAACCTTAAAAACTGACATCGTGGCCTTCAATTGTTCATCAAATCTGACTTACAATGCCAAGACTTAAAATTACAACTCAAAATCAAAGGGAATCTCATGAGTTTTGGCCTAGAATCGCCAAAATCGAGCAACTTGATCTCTAAGATAGCTTAACTCTTCTATCCCCTTTACCTAAATCAGAAAGATCATATTTATATTACTATCACAATGTTGCAATGCTAGTAGAAGCATTGCTACGCTCTTGCATTCCAGCCCTCGAGTGTTAGAGTGGCATTGCAACTCTGGCACAATGCTGCAGTGCGACAAGGCGTTGGTGGCACTCCGTTCATCCTTACAATGTTGCAACGCTCTTAGGTAGCATTTCAATGCCGCCTACATCCATGCATTTTTCCTTTCAACACTGCACTGGAGTGTGGAGTGAATATTGCAAATCTTCAATCAAGGGAATTTTGGTCATTTTTCCTCTTTTGAAGCTTGAATGCTCAAATTACCTCCAAATTGCTTCAAAATTAACCCTGTTGGACTCCAAATGCTTGGTTCAACCTCTTTGGCACTCAATACCTACAAAATAGCATAATTAACATGTAAAATCTATTAACAAGCCTAAAGCTAGGAATTATAGCTCTTTTTTAGAACTATCAAAGACCATAACTTAATTCTTTCTTGTCCCGAGCAAAGTAAAATAAAATATAGACATGAATCATGTGATGTAAATGAGTGACTCAAATCACAAGGCTAAAGATAACAAACTCTTCACAAATATAGGGTCATTTAAATGCATGCACTAAATCAAGAAATTTAAATCTAGTTCTCTATCCCCTACATGTGTGTGCTTAGCCAATCTATCTAGGTCTTTGATAGCCTAAGAAGGTTTTATTCGGCTCTCAACTCCGTTTCCCTCTACCCTGACTCGAAGGATTAAGTATTAAGCTTCCTAGACCCAAGGTGGCAATGTAAAACTTAAGGAAACCAAACTTTTATTCTAGTCTTTTTTCCTCTTTTTTTTTTATTTTTTTTTTAACAAAAGAGGAAACCTTATCCAGACTATGCCACCTTCATTTTGGCTTGCCCACACGGGTTACGTGAAAGACATCAACCGACGAGCAACGTATCTTTTAAAGTGTCGAATCTTATTTATTCCTCAAAGGCACTTTAGCTCAAAGGGAAACTACGGATGTCATAGCTGCCCCAGGTTAATTACACCCCTAAGAAAGAAGAGTAATCCCCTTAACAAATATCATACAAAGTTACTTTTGTTAGGGTTGATGCCCTAAATCTCGTAGGGTCCTATAGTTTGTAAATGTTTTGAACAAACTCATTGTGTATGTAATAACATATATGATATTTTATTCCATATTTTAGTTGCATTAACCACAAACCTATAAACTAACATTCAAGGTTATCTTGTAGCCTAAACATGTATGTAGAGACATACGGGTGGATCATATTTAAATGATAATCTAAACGGTATGTAGTAGATGGATAAGGCTGGGTACCTTATCTTGGTGACACTACGAGTATGGCCTGCTTTGTAGGTGTTACAATTGTTGCAAAATGCTACAAATGATCTGATCCTGATCATTCATGTATAGACATGTGAGCTGGGATATTCTATACAAAGGAGTTTGTATAAGACCAGACCACGAAATGTTTAGTCTCATTATATGATGCCGTTCATAATAGAGACTTACATTTCACCAGGATGACCATAGGTAACATGACTGAATTTCGCTCAAGGTTCCCTTCAATTTAACGAGATCCTTCAATTGGTATCAGAGCTAGGTTGTTGGTTTCTGATCCCAAATTCTATTTCTTATTTAATCAATATTTATGGTAATGGTGGATTTTATTTTTCTACATTCTGTTCATGATTCATGCGATGGATGGTTTAATAATGAATGTGGTTTTGTTGATGGATGTTTTGGGATAGGATACTTAGTTTTAAGGCTTTATTCTTTACAAATTTGGTTTGTAAAGGCCCCTGTTTTGGGCATAATTATGCTATAGAGTCTGTAATTAATGTTTTTGAGTTGCTTGTGTTGTTCCTGGAGAGCTTCAAAGAGGAAATTCAAATCCATGCTTCGATGAGTTTACTACAAGATTGTGTAGCTTTTTACTAAACGATCGTGTAGGTTTTGCTACACGATCGTGCAGCAAGTTTTGCAACATTTACAACTAGTTTGCTACACGATCACTACAGAGTCTTCCTTGGTGGCAGTTCAGTTCGAGCGGTTCAAGACCTGGTTCATTTGTTTCGAACCAGATGGCTCTTATTCTTGTAATAATTAGCCTTTAAGTTCCTTTTTAGGTGTTTTATCCCGATCTATTAACTGTTTGTATTAAATATACATATGATGTATGTTTTATCTTATATGTGATATTGTATGTCATATAGTTTTAAAACCCACCATAGGTTATTCATTTATATCCATGCATCATTTTATATTATAAGTGTTATAATATATGTATATGCATTATCTAAATTATATAGCATGCTCATGCATCATGTGTTATAGTATATGTATGCATGCATTTATAGCATATCCATGCATCATTTATATTATAATGGTTAGTTGAATGATTGTATGGAAGTATGCTATAGTTGGATTCATTACCTATTTATATAATTGTTATATATGTTAGTAATGAATTGAGATTGCATGAAGCATGACACTACCTTAGGTTAATTTATAAATGTTATGATTAACTAAAGTATGTCAAGCATGCAATGAATGTTTTAATTGTTTCATTTATTTATAATCGTTATAACTAAATAAAATTTGAATTTAAATAAATAACTAAGAGTTGCATGCAAACCTTAGGTTATAATCATTTTTTTTTTTTAAAAAAAAAAAAAAAAAAAAAAAAAAAAAAAAAAAAATGATTGAGATAGACCTAAGATCACATTTCTAATGAGATTAGAAATCTTAGTTTAATATTTTAATTGGTTTAATAGGATTAAATTGATTCTTAAAAAAAGATTAAATATGTAACAAATGTATCTATTAGGGACCTTTTGTCTAAGGAGATTCTATGTAGGTTGGGGTATTTAAGTTGACGGAAACATCGCACCCCTATCTGGGAACTTACTTGGAAAGGTGAATTAGATAGATTTGTTACATGCATGTATGTTTGATTAAAGTCCATTAAAGAGTTTAATGAGACTTCAATCAAAATTGTTTAATCATCGAAGACAAGTGTTGTTTTTTAGCAAATTAAATGTTCACTTAGTTAAAATCAGTAGCCGGTATATGATACTTCATTTTATTCTCTACACGTTTCTCCCTATAAATTCACATTGTGATGTCTACACTCGGCCTCGAGGTACCATGGGTGTCCCCTACGGGTGGCATTTGGTTAGGTCAATAACAAGGTGAATGGAGAGAGTGTTTATAATAAGTGGGAGTGAGACGTGTGACAACACATCCCTCGGTCTCTCCTATTAGGTTAAATAAAGTTTCATGCATCACCTTATGGCATCGTGGGTGTCCCCCTAAAGAATAGCAGTATTGCATGATGCTTTATTCAATCTCTAGAAATAGATAGTGTTGCTTTAGTTTCATGTCCCAATCGGTTTTTCCTTACGATTGGCTCATTGAAGTGAAACTCTAGAATCTAAAATGAGAGGTTACACTTACAAGAATTGTTAAGCAAGTTAACAGATTCTGGACCGAACAATGGTGACTATTAGTCACAGTGACAAGGTGTTGTTTTTGTCTAATGGTTGAGAATGTCTCATTTCAGTGAAGGGATACTTGATCACCCTATGGTGACTTTTTTCCTGTCTCACTGAAACATCATTGCAAAATTAGATATCACTTAGGGTACATTAAAATTTTGCTAAAATTGATTGGTTTTTTGAGTGGTTTGATGCAAAGTAAATTAATTATAAATAGTTTGTTCTTTTTTAGCAATTATTTTATTATGGCTACTGCTACATTAAACTTGCTCGTCGTGGATAAACTAATAGGAGAAAATTATACTAGTTGAAAAAACACTATCAACACAATATTGATCATCGATGATCTTTGTTCTGTCCTCATGGAGGATTTTCCTCCCATTCCAGCTCCCAATGCTCCTCGAAATGTTTGGGAAGCTTACAGCATTGGACACGGACAAATGATAAGGCCAAGCATATATCTTAGCAAGTCTTAATGAAGTCTTGGCCAGGAAGCATGAACTCATACTCACAACCCGTGAGATTATGGAGTCCTTGAGGGGAATGTTCGGACAACCATCCACACAGCTCAGGTATGGCATCTGTTCGAGAATATGTTCTCAACACGATGGTCCACTTCAACATGGCGGTGATGAATGGGTCAAGCATCAATGAAGCAAGTCGGGTTGGCTTTATTTTGGAATCTTTACCTAAAAGTTTCCTACATTTCCATAACAATGCTGTTTTGAATAGGATTGACTACAACCTGATCACTATGCTTAATGAGCTATGGACCTTTCAATCCTTGATGAAAAGCAAGAAATAGAAGGGTGCAACAAATGTTGTTTCATCTTCTAAGAAGTTCCACAGATATTCGACCTCTGGGACTAAGTCTCTATCTTCTTCCTCTCGCACCAAAAAGTGGAAGAAGAAGAAGGGGGGAAAGGGTGGAAAGGTGGAAGTCAACCCTATAGTTGTTGCTCAAAGGGGCAGAAAACCAATCAAGGTTGTAAAGGGAATCTGTTTCCATTGCAACCAAGATGGACATTGGAAGAGGAATTACCCCAAATACTTGGCAAAAAAGAAAAAGGTCAAACAAGGTAAATATGATTTACTTGTATTGAAAATCTGCTTAGTGGAGAATGATGATTCTGCATAAATTATAGATTCTAGGGCCACTAACCACGTTTGTTCTTCATTTCAGGGAATTAGTTCCTAGCAGCAACTAATGCGAGTTGGAACTAGGCACGTTGTCTCGGTTGTGGCAGTGGGAGGTCTCCGGTTGACTTTACAGAACAAATTTCTTATTTTGAAAAATGTATATGTAGTTTCTGATTTAAAAAGGAACCTTGTTTCTGTAAAGTGTTTGAACGTTCTTATACTATCAACTTTCTTTTAAATAATGTGTTTATTTCTAAGAATGGTGTTGATATTTATTATGCAAAACTGGAAAATAATCTTTATGTGCCAAGACTGTTAGCAACTAACGCCCTCCATAACACATAAATGTTTAAGACTGCAGTAACTCAACATAAAAGGCTTAAAATTTCTTCTAAAAAAATGCCCAACTTTGGCACCTAAGACTAGGACACATCAATCTCAATAGGTGTTGATGGAAATTTAGGGACGCAATTTATATGTGTGCATGTCTTAAGGTATGCATTTATACTCATGCGTCGGTGGTCATGCATTGGAATGAAAAGATGTGTTACTCTTCAATAATGCTTGTGAAGCAATGCGTTTGAGGCGATGAATAAAAGTAAAAAGAAAAAGTTAATGGATTACACACTACTCCTACTTCTAACTAAACAGATTGAGCCATGGATGATTTGCGATGAGAATTGGTAGATATGCAACAACTGTTAACGCATATTAATGTTTATTATCTTAAATCGCTTGAGTAATCCCAGCTCGTCACACTAACGAATCGCACACCTCTTATGACTATATCTCTATAGTGCATGGTTGAGTCGAGCATAAAACTGTGTCTATCTCTAGGAACAATACATACTTTTCTTTAGTGTGTTTCATCTCTTACCTTCTCAGGCAGTTAGATGCGGTTAATTAGCTCGTAGACGAGCATTGCAACAGCCCATAGACAAGCGTTGCTACAGCCTCACACCAAGCAAAGAGGATTAACTCACTATACTCGCACAATGCACACCTCTCAGTGGGTTGCTACATGCGTCCTATCTCTAGGCTACACGATTGAGTATGTGATCACCTCTGATAAATAAACGATGATAAAGATAAAGAGGATGAAGAAGATAGCGTTAAAGGAATTAAGATATGCATTGATTACAAATGTCTTAATATCTTAAGCTAAAATGTAATACAACAAAGAGATCAGAGAAGAAATGAAAGACTCTGCGTCAAGGCTTCTGGTGGCGCCATGGATGGATGGTGGAGACGTCTCTCTTGAGCTCTATCTCCAGTGAAAGCTCCAGTCGTCACTCGAACTAGTTTATGGAGATGAAGAATCCTCACAGAAAATCTAGCTCATGCTCTCATCTGTGATTGCAAACCTCTGACTTAAGGCAGAAGTTTGGATGCTTTGAAGTGAAGGTCCAAGGGCTATTTATAGAGTTTAAACATCGACAGCAATCATGATTGCGTTTTGGCTCACTGCTGCCTTTGTTGTGGTATGGGCAATGTCACATCATCTTATCTTTTTGATACTCCCAGAGCATGCGTTTGACCTTGATTCAACTGAAGTATCAATGCATTCCACCCATCTTGCAATCGCCCTTCTATTATGGTTATCACTCCGTGGCCGCAATCTCCAAGTGATGAACGAATTCGATCGATAGCCATGACTTTCCCGAGAGGGGTTTAGTCATAGTTGGACTATGATCTGTTGTTCATTAGAGGGATCAGTGGTACTTAAGGAGTTAGATATAATTACAGGGGCAAAACGGTAATTTTGGACCAACTGTACTTACGAGCAATTTGTGAAGGGTCATCGTATTGTTGATTGGTTATATCCAATAGACACAGAAATACATCTGTAGCGCGAAGAGTGCGGCTATTGGATTTTAATGGAGTGCCTGACAGTTAACGAATGATGAATAATTTAATTAAAGAGATTGATTAACTATTCATGTACCGTTGGAGCTTCAAGCTAAGGTCCATGAGGTCTTCTTGGTAGCTCAATAGGATTAAATGAGAATAATTTTTTGGATTAATTTGAATTGTTCAAATTAATTGAGGGATTTAATTATATATGATATAATTAAGTTATTTTAATTATATGTGATATAATTATTATATTGTATTTGATACATTATAGCTTTAGTTAGAGGAAATAAATATTTGAATATGATTCAAATTTTAATTATATGATTTGGATTTATAATTGTTAAATTTAATATAAATATGATTTATATTAAATGTCATATGAGAGAGAAGAGAAACTATAGATTGTATTGTATATGATTCAATATTAAAACTATAGACTATATGTTATATTTGATATAATATATAATTTAATATATATTATATGATAAGTTAGTTATTATATATATATATATATATATTAAATGTCATTTTTATTTTAAAAATGAAGGAGAAAGTTAACTCCCTCCCTTTCTTTTCTCTCCACCCACGTAAGTGGGTGGTTGATGTATTTTGGCATCTTTGAAAGTGAAGAGAGGGTCTCCTCCTTCGATATACACTGTGAGAAAGATAGAGGTGTTGGGATTCGTGTCCTAATTCTCCCAGAGTCTCGTTGTTTGTAATTATACATATTGTTTTCTGAATAAAATAATTGTTATTTCATTCTGGCATTTATTCATATCCAATAAATGAAGCTCTATGGTTATCTTATGTAAACTTAAGCATGTATATGTGATATACAAGTGGATCATGCCCTAAGTGATAACCTAAATAGGTCTGTAGTATAAGGATTAAGGTGGGATACCTGATTGATAACGGGCAGAAATGCACGTTATTACAGCGCAAAGTTATAAAACAATGCAGGATTGCGATGATAAAAATATACAATATTGCATCCAAAAGCATTAAGTTCACAACATTGCGATCGCATGCGTCCATCACATTAAAACAACTAACTTATGTATTTTTGTGCAGAAAATGCATTGATGCAAGGCAGAAATTCGATCTAAAGAAATTAACGTCAAGTGCATTAAGAGATTGCGTTGATGCAAGGCTATGCGATCATTTGCGCTCGCGAATATCTGCTCAAGAAGGTGGCCACATAGAGCCAGCGCATCATGGTGGGCGCATCTGGGTAGAAAGCGTAATAAATCACGATGGGACAGAAAGCTGATGACGGTCGATTCTGAATTAAGTTGCGGCTACATGATAACGCATAATTGAGGGATCAACGCAAGGTTGGTGGAATGAACGCATCAACGCATATCTCGAGAATATCAAAAGATGATGTTGACATTTCATCTACCACGCCGTTAGCAGTAGAGATTCAGAAAAGAACTAACGCGTCGCGAATGTCAGAATCAGAGCAATACATTAATGTTGTCGACGATCCAAGCTCTATAAATAGAAGCCGATGAGCAGAATTTCAAATGATCCAAGGTTTTCGCCTAAGGTTCGCCTTAGGGCAGATCCTTGTGATCCAAACAAATGTGTGAGAAAGAAGCTTGAGAGTTCTTCATCTCTCTCATCCATTCCGAGTGACGACCGGAGCCTTCGATCGAAGTTAGATCTCGAGAGAGTCAGCTCCATCGCCCTTCTATGGCACCACCGGTAGCCTTGACGTACATCAGCTAGAAGCAAGACATTGCTTCCAGCTGGTCATTTCATTTTCTCTCCTTTTCTTATATTGTATTGTATTACATTTTGTGATTGAGGAATTAATACATTATGGGTTCAATGCATTTCTGTGTTCCTCCGACTTCATCTTCATCTTCTTTACTTAGCATCCTTAACTTTCATTCCATCACTTAATGAGATTTCTAGAGTATCGTATACCTAGTCATGTGGATTAGAGATATGAAGCATGTAGCAAACCACCGAGAGGTGTGCGTTGCGGGAGTGTGTGAGAAAACCTTATTTACTTAGTGTGAAGCTGAAGCAACGCCTGTCTATCGGCAAACGCAATGCTTGTCTATGAGTAAAGTTAGCAACAACTAACTGCTCTGGAGGGTAGGTGGTTAGTCACATTAAACAATGTAAGCATGTATTCATTAGAGATAGAAATAATCTTACGTCAACCAGACTTTTGCAGTTACTTTGTCTTATGTATGCATCCATCACACCTTTAGAGTTACTCGAGAAAGAGTCTAAAGAAAGAACCTAAGACTCGAGAGAGCTAGGTTAGAATCGATGCTCGAGAGAGCTAGATTAAGATTGCATAAGCAAGAATGGAGACTTAGAGATAAGTTTCGTTTGCTAATACAAATCACGTGCATTTGCAGCGGACGTGTATGGCATGAATGCATTAGCTTGCATTGGCTGAGGTTGCCCTTGCAGTCAAGCTCAGTATTGCAATGAAGACATCTCCACATTTTATCTATTTTTCCATCCATTTACTCTCTGTCAATAGTTGTTGTATCTCTACCTCTTATTCATATTCTCATCGTGTTGTCTGTTACTTAGGAGTAGGAGTAGTGTTACCATAGAAACCCCCTCCATCATTCTTTTATTCAACCACCGCATACACATTACCACATATTCCTAGTTACAAGTCCCTGAGTTCGACCTCAGATCACTCGAGAAACTTGCATTTGCGTTATACTTAGTGTGAGCGCAAGAAAACTTGTGACAGGAATGCATGGTCATCGCATACATTTGTTAACGCATAGTTCATTCCAACGCATGACCACTGACGCATGATAATCAATGCATACACTAATAACATGCATCGCATATTGCGTCCACGAAATTTTAATTGTCAAATAATTGATAGCTAATTTTTCATCATCAAGTTTTTGACACCGTTGCCGGGGACTTGCAGCTAATTATTTGTTGAGTGTTTTGTCTCTGCAGGCAACCTTTTTATCTTGGGAGTATTGTTGCTTGTGCGACCAAGTTGCAACCAATATTGAAGTGTAGACGACGCGCCAAAAGCTAGTATTGATCCCAAGGTAGAAGGGCAATCAGTCGCATGAGCTAAAGGTAATTCTAAGCACATGGTGGCCAACATGTGCCCAACAATTGCCGAATGTTCCAATGGTCAGGACAAGCTTTTGGTCTAAGCAGTTAAGAGAAATCTCCTGCATGGGAGACTCCTTGCGGTGACAACACTTCAATTTGTCCAGGGACGTCTTCTACTCTATCTTTACCTTGCTTTCGTAGTTTAGTTTATTTTTATTTTTATGGTTCTTTTAGATATGCGGCTACTTCCTTGGTTGTGGTGCATTTGCTCTTTGTAGGTGCAACAATAAGTCTCCTCAATGCGCAGTTTAACGGAAGAATTCTTTTCATCCTTCAATGCATGGCTTCGATCGCATGAATTCCAACACATGATCGCATGCATTATTCCGCCTAAGGTCTTTTCTTGTTATCTTTTATGCATTATCCTTTTGAAATTCTATTTTCCCAATTGCGCTCCTTTGCGATGTTTCTATGATGGTACGTGTAATTCACCGCATCTTCTTCTAACTAAACATCGCAAGGCGCTCCTTACTTTTAATAGCTTCTTCAAATTTTGAAAGTCTTAAGTTTTATTTTGTGTAAACCTTCACTCAAGCATTTGTTACCGCATTCTTGTAATTTTGTTTCTAGCTTTGCGGTGAGAGCGATGCCAACCTCTAAGTTGGGGGTGGCAGCAGTCTCGGAGAATTGCATTCACTACATTGCGATCATTTGTTAAAAAAAAAAGGAATTTTGAGAATAACAACTCCACTTTGAACGCAATGGGGAAACCCATGTTGATAAGAGTTAAGTGTGAAAGGCACTTACTCGTAGTTGGATGTCCGCATGACATACGTGGGGGCAAGCCAAAACAAAGGTAAGTCGCCAAGATCAACACATAAGCGCAACTCCTCTGTCCAGCGCAAGCCAAATCAAGCAAGACAAGAGTTGAGTTGAATATGGAATGCAACCAAAGTTTGGATGCCCGCATGACACACGTGGGGGTAAGCCAAAACGAAGAGCGTAACTAGGTTCAACACTACATTTGAATAAGTAATCGCAAATTTTTGAAGTGTTTTGAACAAACGCATTCTCAAAAGCTAAATGCAAAGTTTCGGTGAATGAATAAAAGTTTTTGAGCAAAAGCTTGTCGGATCTAAACTTAGAAAAGATCTTTTTGAAGAAGCAGCCAAAGTGGAGGAGAGCATTGCGGTAATGGTTAAAGGTATGAGTAAATTATATTCTGAGAAGCTGGTCATCGCAAAGGAAAGCAAGAAGGTGAGTTAGAATTTCTTGAGTATAACGCTTGTTTAAGGACAAGCATGATTCTAAGTTTGGGGTGTGATGACATGTAAAAATGCATGTCATCTTAGACCTTTTATTTAGAACTATGAGGGCTGTTAAGTAGAATATGCGACAATTATGTTAAGAATTCATGAGAAAATGAGCTTGCGGCGTTCAACATTGAGAATCTCGGCTAACTCATTATTATGCGTTATTATGCGTTCAATTATCGATTTTTGTAACTAACGCGGGAAGTGGACGCAAACGCGGAAGCCAGACTACCGCATGTGGAGAAACTCTCTATCACAAAGGTGAACGTATTCCATCAACGCATGGGTGTTGCGGTGATCAACTGCATGCGTCCATCGCATAGGAGTTGCGATCGTCAAGCAATTGCAGTCATCGTGTAGAAGTTGCGGTATTAAGCAAATGCGATCACTGTACGATTGCGGCTACACGATAACACATAATTAAGGGATCAACGCAAGGTTGGTAGAATGAACGCATCAACGCATATCTCAGGAAAATCAAAGATGATGTTAACATTTCACCCACCACGCCGTTAGTAGCAGAGATTCAGAAAAGGACTAACGCACCGCGAATGTCAGAATCAGAGCAATCCATTAATGTTGTCGGCAATCCAAGCTCTATAAATAGAAGTCGATGAGCAGAATTTCAAATGATCCAAGGTTTTCGCCTGAGGTTCGCCTTAGGGCAGATCCTTATGATCCAGAAAAATGCGTGAGAAAGAAGCTTGAGAGTTCCTCATCTCCCTTATCCATTCCGAGTGACGACCAGAGCCTACCACCGAAGTTAGATCTCAAGAAAGTTAACTCCACCACCCTTTCATGGCACCACCAGCAGCCTTGACGCACATCCACTGAAAGTAAGACATTGCTTCCAGCTGGTCATTTCATTTTCTCTCATTTTCTTATATTGTATTGTATTACATTTTGTGATTAAGGAATTAATACATTATGGGTTCAATGCATTTCTGTGTTCCTCCGATCCATCTTCTTTACTTAGCATCCTTAACTTTCATTGCATCACTTAATGAGATTTCTAGAGTATCGCATACCTAGTCATGTGGGTTAGAGATATGAAACATGTAGCAAACCACCGAGAGATGTGCGTTGCGAGAGTGTGTGAGAAAACCTTATTTGCTTAGTGTGAAGCTGAAGCAACACCTGTCTATAGGCGGATGCAATGCTTGTCTATGAGTAAAGTTAGCAACAACTAACTGCCCGGGAGGGTAAGTGGTTGGTCACATTTAACAATGTAAGCATGTATTCACTAGAGATAGGAATAATCTTACATCAACCAGGCTTTTGCAGTTTCCTTGTCTTATGTATGCATCCATCACACATTTAGAGCTACTCAAGAGAGAGTCTAAAGAAAGAACCTAAGACTCGAGAAAGCTAGGTTAGAATCGATGCTCGGGAGAGCTAGATTAAGATTGCATAAGCAAGAATGCAGACTTAGAGATAAGTTTCGTTTGCTAATACAAATCACGTGCATTTGCGGCGGGCGTGTATGGCATGAATGCATCAGCTTGCGTTGGTTGAGGTTGCCCTTGCGGTCAAGCTCAATATTGCAGTGAAGACATCTCCACATTTTATCTATTTTTCCATCCATTTACTCCCTGTCAATAGTTGTTGTGTCTCTACCTCTCATTCATATTCTCATTGCGTTGTCTGTTACTTAGAAGTAGGAGTAGTGTTAGCATAGAAACCCCTTCCATCATTCTTTTATTCAACCACCGCATACACATTACTGCATACGCCTAGCTACAAGTCCCTGAGTTCGACCTCGGATCACCCGAGAAACTTAGGTCCGCATTATACTTGGCATGAACGCAAGAAAACTTGTAATAGAAATGCATGGTCATCGCATAAATTTGTTAACGCATAGTTCATTCCAACGCATGACCACCGACGTAAGATAATCAACGCATACACTAAGAACATGCATTGCATATTGCATCCATGGAATTTTAGTTGTCAAGCTAATTTTCCATCATCAATAACAGTGTAAAAGCCTTGGGAAGCAAAGAATTGCTACCAGGCTCTCTATCCTTATTTTTCATTGTCATTTTGTACTTTCAACTTATTTATAGAAATGGAAATTTCATCTTTATATGTGTTCACTCTCTATACATTACACATGAGTAGCTAAACCTGTCGAATGGGTTGAGAAGCACTTAGCTAGCATAACTTGGGATCTTCATTCTATGCGATTATCTTGTATTATGTATGCGTCATTCGTCCATTAGAGATACTCGAGAGGGTAGTCTAAAGATAGAATCTAGGCTTGGAAAAGTCGGATTAGAATCTAGGCTCGGGAGAGTTAGATTAGAAAGTATAATCAAAAGATAGAAGCTTATGAGTAAGCTCTGTTTACTATTAACGCATCGCATGCACCCTAGAGATAGGTTATGATTGTATGTGGTCACATTGTCCATTTGTGCATCTCACATCATCGCATAGGCAAGAAGTAGAGACTTGGGAATAAGCTCTATAGACATTATCACATGCGTCCCAAAATTAGGAGCCATCGCATTTGCATTGGAAAATGATTTGCTATCGCATGAGTGTAGTGTGATCGCATAGCTTGAACGCATTCTCGGGAAACCCTGGCTAAATGCCTTCTCAACCCGTTTCGCCACATACTCAGTGTATCTATCACACAATTACTCTTTTCTCAAATCCGTCACATACTTTTTATACCTTAAACAATAAATCAACCAAACCATTGATTTAATTGTTACCACAAAGTGATCTAAAAATTACCACCGCATATTATTTTCCTTAGTCCCTGAGTTCGACCCTAGTCTTACCAGGCAACTCAATAGGATTTATACATGGTTCTTACTGAAGAAACTTGCATGTTCAACGCATTTTCCACCAACGCAATCCTTACCATTATTTCATCGCATAAAAACACGCATCAAGTTTTTGGCGTCGTTGCCAGGGACTTCGGCAATACATCGTGCCAATGGTAATTTTTTTATTTTCTTTGCAACTTTCAATCTCTGGCGAATTATGACCCAGAGATTGAAAGAACATTCCGACGAAGATTGAGAGATAGCCGCCAACAACAACAACAAGAGAAAGATAACATGGCGGAACAATCGGGAAATGGAGCACCAAATGAGAATAATGTCATGGCGAATCCCATCCTATTTGCAAATGACCGCAGTAGACACATTCGAGACTATGTGTCGCCCAACCTCTATGATTTCTACCCAGGAATCATGAGGCCCACTCTTGATGGATCGAGATTCAAAATGAAGTTGGTGATGCTGCAGATGATCCAAACTGCTGGACAGTTTGGTGGAAGGTGTGGCGAGGATCCGCACGCCCACCTCTAGAGTTTCATAGAGATCTGCAACACTTTTGTGTTCCCTAATATCTCCACCGAGGAGGTTCGACTAACTTTCTTTCCATTTTCGTTGTGTGACCAGGCACAAAAATGGGCTTATTCTCTCAAACCGGGGGAGACTACCTCATGGGAGCAAGTAGTAGAGAAGTTTATGAAGAAATACTTCCCTCCAACGGAGAATGCCAGAAGAAGGAAGTTGATCACCAATTTCGAACAGGATATTGATGAATCGCTAAGGGACGCTTAGGCGAGGTTTAAGAGGCTGGTAAGAGATTGCCCGCATAACGGCTTACCAAATTACTTACAAATGGAGATTTTTTATCATGGATTAAACCCTAGTTCCCAGACTGCTGCCAATGCGGCAGCAGCTGTAGTTCTGCTAGATAAAACTTATGATAAGGCAAAGAACATCCTTGATCGCATTTCTAAAAATCATGAAGACTGGAGAGAAAACGATCAAAGATTGAGAATCAAGGACAGTGACATGAATAATGGGGCCATCGCATCCCCTCAGAGTCAAATGACTGCGATGATGAACTTGATATAGGGAATCGCAATCAATAGCCCAACAACGTATAGTGCGCAAGTGAACGCAATCAACCAGACGACCGCAAGTTATGCTACTTGCGGTGAAGGACATCAAATGGAGGAATGCTCGTGAAACCCACAGTCAATCTATTGTGTGAAGAATAACCCGTTTTCTAACACGTACAACCCCAGGTGAGAAACCACCCCAACTTCACGTGGAAAAATGAACAGCAAAATTTCCAATCAGTGGCGCAAAAAGAAGGGCCACCGGGATTTTTCCCGCAAACCAACGATCAAATGAATAATCAAGCCAACAGTTCGCAGGCACCGCAATCTTCCTCTTTGGAGATTTTGTTGAAGCAATATATTGAAAAGAATGAAACTGTGCTTCAAAACCAAGCGACGTCTATCCGCAACTTGGAAATTCAGATAGGACAGATTGCAGGCGAACTCAAGAATAACTACAAGGGGCCCTGCCGAGTTCAACGGAGCTGCCATGCAACCCAGGGGGTATGGGTAAAGAGCAATGTCAAGTTATGACATTGCGTAGTGGAAAGACTATGGCGAGAGAGAAGAAGAAGCCTAGCCGGACTGCTCCAATTGTGCTAGAACCAGAAATTGTGTTGACTCGAGAAGAAATAGAAGAAAAAGAGGCAATTGCGCCAGAGATTGCGTCCACCTTGGAGCCAAAAGTATAGGGGACCGTAAGAATACAACTGCCACCATTCCCACGGAGACTCAGAAAGAAGAAAAATGATGAGGTACAGTATCAACGCTTCATGACTATGTTAAAACAGTTGCACATTAATATTCCATTCACTGAAGCAATTGAGGAGATGCCCGCATATGCGAAGTTTCTAAAGGATATGGTGACAAAGAAAAGAGGCACTGGTAAGTTCGCCACGATGGCTTTGACGTAGATTTCAAAATCTATAATCCCACCAAAAATGCGCGACCCTGGGAGTTTCACTATACCTTGCTCCATTAGAGGATTATACATCAGGCAAGCACTATGCGATCTCGGGGCCAACATTAACTTGAAGCCCCTGTCATGTTTCAAGCAGCTGAATGTGGGGCAACTTGCGCACACGACGGTGACTCTCCAACTAGCAGATAGATCTCTTGTTCATCCAGAGGGGAAGGTGAAGGATGTTCTGGTTACATTCAACAAATTTATATTACCAGCAGACTTCATCATCCTGGACTATGAAGCAGACAAATATGTGCCCATCATCTTGGGGCGACCATTTTTATCGACCAGTCATGCCCAGGATGTGCACAAAGGAGAGATCACCTTGAGCATGAATGGACCGAGCCATGAAATATCCTGATGAAGAAGACCTTAATGAATCCGACGATGAACAAAGTTTGAATGACGAAGAAAAGCTTGAAGACAAAAACGAAGATGAGAATGCGATCGCATCCATTGTAGCATGCAATGCGATCAAAGAAAAAACAAACAAGGAAGATGAGATGATTGCATCCAAAGAAGACAATCTGACAGTGAATGATGAAAGAAAAACAACAAAACCGTCCTTAGAACAATCACAAACAATAGAGCTGAAGACCCTTCCTAACCACCTGATGTATACGTTTCTGGGGCAGAATGAAAAGCTACCGATAATCATTTCCTCTGCACTTAATGAAGACCAAGAAAATGCTCTGCTGAGCATTCTAAGAAAGTATGTAAAAGCAATTGGTTGGACACTCGCAGACATTAAAGGAATCAGCCCCGCATACTGTATGCATAGGATTCGTCTCGAAGAGAATCACAAAGGATCGATCAAACATCAGCGCAGACTCAACCCTGCGATGAAGAAGCTTGTAAAGAAAGAGATAATTAAGTGGTTAGATGTGGGCATCATCTATCCAATAGCAGACAGCACGTGGGTCAGCCCCGTGCAATGCGTGTCGAAGAAAGGAGGGATGACGGTAGTCCCTAACACAAATAACGAGCTGATACTGCAAAGAATCGTCACCGGATGGCAGATTTGCATGGACTACTACAACCTAATGCGGCAACAAAGAAGGATCATTTCCCTTTACCTTTTGTTGACCAAATGCTAGATCGTCTATCTGGAAACGACTTCTACTGCTTCTTGGATGGGTATGCCGGTTATAACCAGATCATGATTGCTTCTGAAGATCAAGAAAAAACCACATTGACCTGCCCGTATTTGCATTTCGACGCATGCCGTTCGGCCTCTACAATGTGTCGAGCACTCTCCGAGGGTGTATGATGGCCATATTTTTGGAATATCTAGAAGATTCTGTAGAAATATTCATGGACGACTTCTCTGTATATGGACAAACATACGAAGTCTATCTTAACAACTTGGAGAAGATATTGAAAAGATGTGAGGAGATGAATCTCGTGCTTAATTGGGAAAAATTCCATTTCATGGTGAAGGAAGGCGTTGTTCTTGGGCATAAGGTCTCTAGGGACAGGTTGGAAGTAAACAAGGCAAAAATTGAAGTGATTGAAAGCTCCCACCTCCAACGAGTGTAAAGACTTTCAGGAACTTTTTGGGACATGCTGAATTTTATAGACGTTTTGTCAAAGACTTCTCAGAGATTGCATGACCATTGAGTGCATTGTTGGAGGCAGATAAAAAACTTGACTTTGATGACCAATGCCTCAATGCATTCATGA
This sequence comes from Benincasa hispida, assembly GCF_027475165.1. Lineage (NCBI taxonomy): Eukaryota > Viridiplantae > Streptophyta > Magnoliopsida > Cucurbitales > Cucurbitaceae > Benincasa > Benincasa hispida. Next base: position 37,535,018 of record NC_143478.1, read on the forward strand.
TTTTGAAGAACGCATTAACGACTGCGCCTGTGTTGATCGCACCAGATTGGACACTGCACTTTGAATTAATATGCGACACAAGCAGTTATGCGATGGGAGCAATGCTGGCGCAGAAGAGAAAAACAATGTTACATCCCATCGCATATGCGAGTAAGACTTTGAATCCTGCTTAAACAAACTACACCACCATAGAAAAAGAATTGTTTGCGGTGATATTTGCGTTGGAGAAATTTAGAGCATATTTGCTGGGAACGAAAGTACTCATCCACACTGACCGCTCGGCGATAAAATATTTGATGACAAAGAAAGATGCAAAGTCGAGGTTGATTAGATGAGTTCTTCTCCTCCAGGAATTCGATATGGAAATCATTTATCACAATGGGAGGGAGAACCAAGTTGCGGATCATTTATCCAGATTAGAAAATCTAGAGGTTGACCGTAATCAGTCAGAAGTGAGCACAACGTTCCCAGACGTGCAGCTATTTCAGATTGAAGAATTGCCATGGTATGCAGACGTGGTAAATTATCTGGTTTGCGAGCAATTTCCCCAAGATTATACCAACCACCAAAAGAGGCGGCTCAGACATGAATGCAGATCTTATTATTGGGATGAGCCAAATCTGTATAAGACGGGTTAGACCAGATTTTGCGATTGTGTGTACTAGATGCTACTCACCAATCCATATTATCACAATGTCATGATTCGCCATATGGCGGGCACTTTGGAGGCCAGCGCAAAACAGTGAAAGTACTACAAAGTGGGTATTATTGCCAACATTATTCAAGGATGCAAGAGACTACACGATGAAGTGTGACCGGTGCTAACACACAGGTAATATTTCATGGAAACATGCGATGCCCATGAACATCATTTTAGAACTGGAATTGTTCGACGTATGGGGTATTGATTTCATGGGACCATTCCCACCATCGAATGGTCACAAGTATATTCTGTTAGCCGTTGACTACGTTTCCAAGTGGGTAGAAGCGGTAGCATGCACCGCAAGTGATGCGGCGGTAGTCTCCAAATTCCTGAAGAAAAATATTTTCACTCGTTTTGGCACTCCATGTGCCATAATAAGTGACGAAGTCTCCCACTTTATCAATTACATCGTCAAAAATCTGCTGCTCAAATATAATATCCTCCATAAAGTGGCCACCGCATACCATCCATAGACGAATGGTCAAGCTGAAGTGTCCAACCAGGAAATCAAGTTGATACTAGAGAAGGTGGTAAAGCCTTCACGAAAAGATTAGGCAACAAAGTTGGACAATGCACTGTGGGCATACAGGACTGCCTATAAAACACATATAGGCATGTCTCCATATGCGTCGGTGTTTGGTAAAGCATGTCATTTACCACTGGAGCTAGAGCACAAAGTGTTGTGGGCGGTGAAAAAGCTTAACTTTGACTTAAAGGCAACAGGGGAAGCAAGGAAATTTCAATTGGTCGAGCTTGATGAGTGGAGAATGCAAGCTTATGAAAATGCCAAAATTTATAAAGAACGAGCAAAACGTTGGCCTGACAAACAGTTATGCAGGAAAAATCTCCACGTCGGACAAAAGTTCTTACTTTTCAATTCAAGGCTACGACTCTTTCTCAGCAAATTAAAGTCACGCTAGTCTGGACTCTTTATAATCACAGAAGTATTCTTGCATGTCGCGGGTAGAGCTGATTAATGAAAAAGGGCCCCGCACGTTCAAGGTTAACGGGCAAAGAGTCAAAATATATTTTGGAGGTGATTTTCATCGAGAAAAGACCTCTGTAGACCTGTGAAATCTGGAATGAAGAATAATTGAATGGCCCCTGCGATGACATGCGACAAAAATTCATCAGGGGTGCAAGTCTTTTGGAATATCCTTTTTTTACCTATGATTCGTGAACTCTCACTACTCTTATGTTATTTCGATTATCGTTTATTTATCTTCTTTAAAAAAAAATATAAATAAATAAATAAAGAGAAATTTTGTTAACTTTTTTTTTATTATTTGACCCTCTCGATGTTTTCTTTGCAATGATCGAGGTGAATGATTGCGGAGACGCTACACGAACACGCAACTACTTTATTTTGTCACTGCAATCGAAAAAAACAGTTCGCCGCAAAGAAGGATGTGTTCACCAATAATGCGGGCGACAGTGCAAATTTGGGGATTGTATCTTTCCTTGACTTCATTATTTCCAAATTTTGCACTTTCGTATCGCATTTTAACTCTACAAATTTTATCATCGCATCTTCTTTAGTCGGCGCAATCCTTTAACATTGATTAATTAAGTAAGTCACTACATGATTTCTCTTTTCCAATTATGATTTCAATGATGAAACGCATGCTTCTATTTTTTCGTATACACTAGAGTCGACTTAATTTTAGGATAGTCAACTCATAAAATATTTCTAGAAGTTAGTGGTCTGCTAGCTTTTTTTCAAACTAACCCTTTACGAAACTTCTTAAGAGCATCATATGACTTCTTTCAATCTTTTAGCAATGAGGACATTGCCGCATTTTAAATTTAGGAGTGCAGTATTCATTTTCAATTTCTATTTTTAGCTCAAAAAAATCATAACATTGCAATCAGATCCTACTCGTAGTTGGATGTCCACATGATACCCGTGGGGGCAAGCCAAAACAAAGGTAGGAATCGTGATCAACGCATATATAAATGATCGCAACTCCACTACCAAATAAGCATGAGTTTAGATTGAGAAAGAGTGTCTTGCTCGTAGTTGGATGTCCGCATGACACACGTGGGGGCAAGCTAAAACGAAGGCTAGACACTTGGATCAGCGCAAGGTCATAGAAAAAAAAATGTCTAAAATACGCAAAGATAAAAATCATTTGAAAATACCCTAGTGAAAAAGTTCTTGTATGAAATAAATCATGCGATGCCCTGGAATCTGGTAAAGTCTTTTTGAAGGTTAAACTTGTGGACCCTAAATTTTAGAAATATTTTAAGAAGAGACCTGGATAAAAATTAAGGAAATTTTGGTGCATAGGATTTGAATAAGGCATCCTTGAGAAATCTAGGAAAGAGAAGGCGGTCGACTTTCTAAAGAAAATCTTTAGCTTATGCTTGAGGACAAGCATTGTTTAAATTTGGGGGTGTGATAATGGGTAGAAATGCACATTATTACAACGCAAAGTTATAAAACAATGCAGGATTGCGATGATAAAAAAATATATAATATTACGTCCAAAAGCATTAAGTTCACAACATTGCGATCGCATGCGTCCATCGCATGAAAACAGCTAACTTATGTATTTTTGTGCAGAAAATGCATTGACGTAAGGCGGAATGCGATCCAAAAAAATTAATGTCTGAGCGCATTAAGAGATTGCGTTGATGCAAGGCTATGCGATCATTTGCGCTCGCGAATATCTGCTCAAGAAGGTGGCCGCATAAAGCCGGCGCATCTAGGTGAAAAGCGTAATAAATCACGATGGGACAGAAAGCTGATGATGGTCGATTTCAAATTAAGTTGACAAGCCATTAACGACCTACTGCAGCAAGTATACTCAACTTTTCGGTCACAAATATTTGGCGCATCAGACAGAGAATTAATTCCATCCTATCAGTGCAATCATAAGAGAGAAGAAGTCTTTCACCCTGGAGCTCTATAAATACCGAAGGCCACCTTCAGTGAAAGAGTTCGCTCAGTTTACAGAATTTACCATATAGATAGAAGTAGCCTGGTTCATATTTTTCTTTTACTTACAAGGCGGAAGCAAATGAAGGGAGATTATACCGAGAGATCATCTCGGTGAACTCGAAAGAGTACCGGGAGCGTCGAGATCAGAGAGAGGGCCAACTATTGCGGAAGCAAGAACATCTTTTTAGCAGAATAGAGATAACAGTGTAAAAGCCTTGGGAAGCAAGGAATTGCTACCAGGCTCTCTATCCTTATTTTCCATTGTCATTTTGTACTCTGAACTTATTTATAGAAATGGAAATTTCATCTACATATTTTTTCACTCTCTGTACATTACGCATGAGTAGCTAAACCTGTCGAATGGGTTCAGAAGCACTTAGCAAGCATAACTTGGGATCTTCATTCTATGTGATTATCTTGTATTATGTATGCATCATTCGTCCATTAGAGATACTTGGGAGGGTAGTCTAAGGATAGAATCTAGGCTTGAAAAAGTCGGATTATAATCTAGGCTCGAGAGAGTCAGATTAGAAACACATAATCAAGAGATAGAAGCTTAGGAGTAAGCTATGTTTGCTATTAACTCATCGCATACACCCTAGAGATAGGTTATGATTGTATGCGGTCACTTTGTCCTTGTATGCATCTCGCATCATCGTATAGGCAAGAAGTAGAGACTTAGCAATAAGCTCTATAGACATTATCGCATTCATTGCATGCATCCTAAAATTAGGATGCCATCGCATTTGCATTGGAAAATGATTTGCTGTCACATGAGTGTAGCGTGATCGCATAGCTTAAATGCATTCTCGGGAAATGCTAGGTAAAGGCCTTCTCAAATCTGTCGCATACTTTTTATACCTTAAACAAAAAACCAACCAAACCATTGATTTAATTGTTACCGCAAAGTTATCTAAAAATTACCACCGCATATGATTTTTCTTAGTCCCTGTGTTCGACCTTGGGCTTACCAAGCAACTCAGTAGGATTTATACTTGAATTTTACTGAGAAAACTTGCATGCTCAACGCATTTTCCACCAATGCAATCCTTACCATTATTTCATCGCATAAAAACACGCATCACTGATCCTTGTGACACTACAGATACGGCCCGCTTTATAAAGATTTGCAAGTGTTGTAAACTACTACAGATGGTAGATCCTGACCATTCATGTGGAAACATGCGAGCGGGGGTGTCCTATACAAAGAGTTTGTATAAGACCGAACCACGAGATGACTAGACTCTGTATATAACGCTGTTGATACAAGAGACTTACATCTCACCTAAACGATCATCGGTGACACGACCTCAATCATGAGTGTTTTGGGAACTTCTGCCTTTGAAGGTGATCCTTTGATTAGTATGGGTAAGAATGGCCAGATTGCCAACTCAATATACCTACCTTTTTAGGGACTTGTCTGATTTGGGAGCTAAGAACTCAATTACACAAGATGAAATTCACTCATTCCCCGAAGTATGGATAAGTAGATAGATTGCTCCCGTAAGGGCTGATTTCGGGGCTTTAATATAGTGGCCACAGCTTCTCTTTGGAAGAGAGGACGCAGTCATAGTAGGACTATGGCTTATGTTCATTAGAGGGATCAATGGTACTTAAGGAGTTAGATGTTACTACAAGGGAATAACGGTTATTGGTCGAGCTGTACTTACAAGTGATCTATGAAGGGTTGTCGCACCGTTGATTGGTTAAGATGGACACATAATATATCTGTGGTAAGGAGAGTTCAGTTTTCGGTCTTTAGTGGAGTTCCTGGTAGTTAACGGATGGTGGATCCCATGACTAAAGAGTTTAGTTAGTTATTCACGTACAGTTGGAGCTTCGAGCTATACGTTCATAAGGTCCCCTTGGTAGCTCAATGGATTCAAGTTGAGGATCAATTCTAGGTATTGATTTGAAATGTTCAAATTGGCAAGAGCTAATTAGATTAGATATGATATGACCGGTATAGTGTATGAGATACATCAAGTGAAGGATTAATGTACGTGAGATTTACATTAAGAGCCATGGAATAGAAAAATAGTTATGGTTTATATGTTTCACGAGATAAAATATTAAAACTATAGGTTATAAATATATTATGGTAAGTTAGTTATCATTTATATTTATAATAATATTAATTATTGGATAATTATCTCTTTTTCTCTAATAATCAATTAAGTGGGAGGTTATTGGTGGTTTCATGGTAACCATGAGATGAAAGGAAAAAATGTTTTCCTAATTTTGATAAGTTGTTAATTTGAGATTTCTATTCTTGGAAATTCTCACGGAGTAGTTGTCAAGTAAATTAGATTTATTAAGCAACAATTTGGAGTTAGCTAAACGATCGTGGAGTATTCTTACACGATAGACACTCAGCTAAGCGATGAACTAAACGATCGCATAGCTTTTGCTAGATGATCACATAGCTTTTCCTAAATGATTGGGCATCGACCTATACGATAGGTTCTTCCATCTCCCACCTACTCAATCGTTTACACAATTGTGGCTCCTCCAGTTTTCTGCCTCAAACCAAGTCCATATAGAGCCCACCCTCTGGATTTTCACACCAAGAATACCAAGGTAACCTTCTTGATGGTGTCATACTCAACTCGACACTGTCGAGGTTCTGTGGAGGCCGTTCATGGTGTTCGCAGTGTTCATGACCTTGGCGATCGCTTAGTTCGAGTGCGTAGTGATCGTACAGTGGAGCGGTCATGTTGGACAAACGTTTGTGTGTTGTTGTGTTGCTGTGATTGAGCGTTCGTGATCAAGGAACTTGAAGATGAGTCTACAAAAGTATGTTGCTCTTGTTCTTGATCTTTTGTATAGCATGCTGTAATTTTTGTATTTCACATAATCGTATGTTTCTGTTTGTAATTGTAATTGTAAAGTTCATATACAAATGAAATTTGAAAAGACCCTTCCACTGCTCATGAAAATCTTCGTGTTCTCTTTCCTTCAAGAGGTTGTTCTGTAAGGTTTTTTTTTAATATTGGTGAACAATCTCCAATCTTTTCCTCCTCTCTACTCAAATTTTTCTCTCATCCCAAAATAGCCAGAGTCCACTACTCCTGGGTTCTCTGCCTGAGAATACCGAGGAAATCATTATAGTAGTGTTCGTATATTGATCGAGGGATTCTTGAAGAAAGTCTTCAAAGGTAAGGGTTTTTGAAACCCTAAGTTTCTTTTTAACTTAGCATGTTGTAATTTATGTAAATGCATATCTTGTTCTTTCTTTTCTGTAAAAAATACATTATATAAAAAATGGAAATTGGGACGATACCGCTTCCGCTCAAGGTTCCCTTCAATTCAACGAGATCCTTCAACTTTTACTCCACAACATGTTTGCCTTTTATTTAGCATACAACCGGCTTTTGCTTTACAAAACAAGAGTTTAGCAAAAACCTAAGCATGCATTACTAAGTTGAGCTTTAGTTACTTAACAACTATCAACTGGGGTGACAACAAGTATATGGACCAAATAACCCAGTCCTAAGCATTCAAAACCACAAATAAGATCGTTATGTGCTCAAAATATGCAAGGAAATCAAGAAAAAAATTTAAATTTAGCCCAAAATCATGCATACATTTTTGTGAATCCTAAACAAAGTGAATAGAGAGTTATCTAAAACCTATCACAGAAAGTCATCATCACAATACATGCATCACAAAAATCATATCAGCAGCTCAACCACAAAGTCCGAGCTCAAGTGGTCAAGGACTTGCCATACATGTATATATAACCACCACCCCCAACTTAAATTAATACTTGTCCCTAATGTATCTCTAATCTAAGTCTAATGATGATAAAGACAAGGGAATAGAAAACTTCCCCTGTAGGCATGTTCGTGCACAATTTTCTAGGTGAGGTAGTAAGGTGACTTCATCTGATTCTTCTTCTTCTTCTTCTTCATTTTCTTCTTCTTCTTCTTTTTTTTTTTTTTTTTTTTTTTTTTTAAGGATCAAGGAAAGGAACCTAAAAAACAAAAACAAAAACTAAGCTAAGAAAGCAATAAAAGAAAGCAAGTAAATTTTTTTCACCTGGCTTCCTCTAGGAAGGGTAAATTTTTAATGTCGGTTGATCAACGTTATTTTTCTATCAATGTACAAATAAATTCTCATATTTCTCGGGCCTTTTCTTCTTTGAATCCACGAAGCTGCTCAATGGGAGTGAGCTTTTGAAGCATTCAAGGGTTCCAGAGTTATAAATATTTTTGAATTTTTTTCGTTATTGGAAAAGTAAATGCAGACTCGACCGACTCAACTGAAAATAAAAACTCGGACTCGTGAGGTAAAAGGAGAAATGTGCAATATCAAAGGAGGAGCTAAAGGAAAGAACAAGATGAGGCTTGGTAGCGTCTAACTCTTTTACCTGATGCTCCTTGAAATGAAGTTCAGACTCATACTTAACCTCACAGACTTGTTCTTGGCATGGCAGAGGATAAACATATTCATCATCATCGATCCAGAGGAGTTTTTTTAATAAGGTCGGCCTCGGTGCCACAGATGATGAGAAGCTTCAATGACTCTCCAATGTTAGCACAGAATGTGCAAGTTGAGGATAAGATGAACCTCAACTGGCATGAGGGCTTGAATCTCTAGTTGAGACTCAATAGACTCCTACTCACACTCAAAAGAACCATTAGCAAGTTCATACATTAAAGAACCCAATATCTTACCTTGACCTAAAGTATAAGGAACCAGCTATTCAACAGGGTGGTCGATGTCGGTCAACTCTCTGCCCATCCTGGTACTCTCAGAAGATAGATGCACCAAAGATTCTTCAAGTCTCCCAACTGATTAAGTGATCTAAGCAACAAGATCACTCAGACTCAAAAATTCAGTTCTAGCCTCAGTTTCGGAATAGAAGCTATCATGCTGGTAACTTCAGAATTCCTGATGATTATAGGGGGTTTCCTACACAAACTCACATGAGTTGTTAGAAAGTTCCCTAACCAAATCTTCCAATGAAATTCCTTAATTGGCAAAAGAAGCATCCATTGACGTCCAGCTCGGGCTAGGCATCTCCCAAAGGAAATAGGTATCGTGCACAAGACCGCGCAAAAGCTAGGGACATGCTTCAGACAAATGACCTTCAAATAAACAGACTCGATATGTCTCAAGCTCCTACCATTTCCTAGTGGCTAAAACTTGAACAAGAGAGGTTAGTTCATATATTTGATTTCTAAGCTCACTAAATTATCTTACCTGTTCTTCTCTTTGCTGAGCCACTCACCTCGCAAGAAGTGCATAATAAATGTTCAAATCATCTACCATGATCAAACAAGTAGACACAATAAGAAGAAAATTAATTTTGGCATTTTTAATATTTACAAGTCAAATTGAGATTAATTAGCTTGCCTCCCCGACAACCGCGCCACTTTGGTAAGGGTGAGTTTATGTCGTCAATAAACCCAAACCTAAAGAAAAATATTTGTAATCACCGAACTATTACTTATACTACTAGGTAGCACAAGCTGCAAGCATGGGGTCGAACCACATTAAGGCCAAGAATTAAATCTCTCTAAAGCTAAATTTGATTGTGGAAAGTAGTAAACACTGAGGTTTTGGTTTGATTGATAAGAAAACTAAATGCAGAAATTAAAATGCGGAAAAGTAAGATAGATTGAGAAAGAGAGATATCAAACACAAGATTATCTTCGCCGATTAAGAGATTGTAGGATTTTCTATGAATTTAATCATCAATTAATTTTGAAAACATGCTTGAATTAACTATTTCTTAAGCCTAATCGAATGTAGGGACAACTCATACAAACTCCCTAATGAGGATCAACATGTCGTTAATCCCTAAATTAACTAAGCTCGTTACAAAGACAATTTACTTAGTCAATTGCATTGCTTTCATAGATTGATTAAGGCATTAAGCAAGAATGACCAATTCTATCCTAATTCAATTCCAATCTTTAGGTTTTTTTATCAATTAGGTGATCCTAGATAGCCTAGAAATCATGCCATAATTCAAACTAAAACCTATTGTTACTGAATTGAGCATGCTTTCAATGCAATTACCAGCATTAAGCAAGGGTTACGACGCTTCAATCAGGGGCACTTTAGTCATTTCTCTTTTTTTGAAGTCAAAATGTTCAAATTACCTCTAAATTACTTCAAATTAACCCCGTTTGACTCTAAATGCTCGATTCTACCTCTTCGACATTCAATACCTACAATATAGCATAATTAACATGTAAAATTCACTATGAGCCTAAATTAAGCTAGGAATTATAGTTCTTTTTTAGAGCTATCAGTCGCACAAACGCAACTTCAGCAAGATTCTCTTGTGCGCGCAACTTTTTCTGCTCCTGACGCTTTCGTCTTTGTTCTTGTCTCCAGTGGCGAAAAGTCCTTTCTATTTCAAGATCTGGTTGAAAAGAGCAAGGCCTTCTTCTCATGCACCAATTTCTCCTTGCAAAACAAACAATAATACAAAGGAGTTAGATTTTTCCTAAAACAGAGTGAATGCGATCGCGTTGATCAATCACAATCAACAAGTGACAGAAAATTCCACTAGTCCTCGAGAACGACGCCAAAAACTTGATCGACCAAATGTGTATGAGTGATGAAAATGAGAATGACTAGGGTTTAAGTGCAAGCATATACTTTCAATGAAGTAATAAACTCGAAGTATTTCAAGTGTCAAATCTCACAGGACTAGCTTACTTTTAAAATTAATGATGGCTATGAATTAACGTGATTGAGGTAACCAAGTAATAGATTGAGTTGGAATTAATGAAGGAATCTAAGAAGCTAAATAACAATAATCGAATATGGGCAAACAATGTTTTAGCTTTTTGGGTTCTATGTTACAAATGATGCGGCCGCATCACATTAAGACAGTGAAGTGTGCATGGGCATAAATCATTATTCGGTTTGGTGTCCAGTTTCTTTAGGGGTTCTAAGCATCTACCACCAAATATTCCCATGGGTAGTTGAATCCTAAGTAATTAAAGCTCAATTTCTTTATCTTATGGTGTCCCTTATTCCTAAGATGACATAACCCTCCTATTCCTAGGCTCTTAGTCCCATATCCCATTGTGAGATATTTACACTCCACCCTTCTCAATACTAAAACTCCACTAGATTGATAAATTAAGTGGCGAGTTCAATTTACTAATTCTAAAATTAATTTCAACAAAGGGAATGTACAATTCAAGTTGATGCGAGTGCAACATTACTTAAGCCATAATAACCCTAGGGCATCCACATTTTGAATCGCTAGGAGAACTTAGCTCATGGTAGATGATAGAATAAACATATTTATTGAATCATAAACCATAACTACAAGTTAACGTTTGAGTGAAAAAATTAAATAACTAAATGAACGAATGAAATAGAAATGTTGGAAAGAAAGTGCAATCTCGAGGGGGATCTTTGGGCAAACTCTCAACCTCTAGTCTTTCGCTAAGAAGATTCCCTTTTTTCAAGGTGGAATCCTGCTTTACCACACGTTTTCACGAGGTGATAAACCTAGAGCTGTTACACCTTGGAGGAACCTTCGTTCATAAGGCTACTGACTTGAGAGGTTGAAAGTTTGTCCAAAAGAGTGCTGGAAGATGATAGAACAACAAGGGAAAACGTGGTGACTTTTGGGGAACGGCGAGCTATCTTGAAGTGAAGGTCTTCATTGCCTTATATAGGCCCCAAAACAATTGGGAAGGGCTGAATTTTGTACTTAAAAAGGTTTACAAGAAAAAATCTGAAAAATTAGGGTACGCTAATGCAGTCACATCGCCAGCCACATTGCCTCTAGAAATGGCCAAAAACCTGCCAAAACCAACGAAATCAGCCCAAAAACAACAAATATCTTTGCAATAAAAATTAAGGCCTTCCTCGCCTATTGAAGAGATTTAAAACTAACTTTAGAGGGAAAACACATGCAAGAACACATTTTTTCAAATAAAAATACACAAATAAGAGCCTAAAAACATGCATTTCATGGCATATATCAATGATCATCATGGTGCACAAGTAAAAAGGACATCCCGAAGACCCAGATGATAAGCTTATCAACCTAATATAATTGTAATTCTTGTGATATTTACATGACTAAAAAATGTTCTTTCTTGCATGATAACTAAAAGGTAAACAGGAAATTGGACATGGATGATAAGTTGCCCAATATTGACTAGAATAATCCTGCTACAAGGGTCATACTAAAGCACGTAAGAATAAATGATTTTATCAATTTATTACTTATTACAACTAATTAGTGTTTACTAATTTTTGTTAGCTGAACACGAATAAAGCAGAATTGATAAAGATGACAAACGAAAAGGAAGCATGGAAAGCAAAGCCAAAGGAAATAAGAGTTAAAATGCAGAAACCTACTGATGAAAAGCCAGTAACAAGGGGTATGGATAGACACGACAAGAGGAAGAATACAACCAGCCAAACCAAAAGATGAAAATACACCTCCAAATAGGCCATTATTTAATTTGCACCTCAACCAACCAGGATAGTGTGGTGACTGACTGAAAAATTTGAAACTAAATATCTTGAGTTTGTTAGTTAATAGGAAGTTTGGTTTGTAAAAGACCATGGTTTTGGGTTCAATAGAATTGTTTAGGACAAGTGTGATAATGCTAGAAACTATATCTCTTTCAACCAGTTATTCTATAAGGCAGTCTGATTTCCTTTAACTGTTAGTAATACAATATCTTGATGAATCACTTTTTGTGTTATGTATACTTAAGTTATGAAAATATCCTGGAAAATGGAACAATTATTAAATGGTTTAACAGATGGAAAAATGACTAAAATATGAAATACACTGTATTTGTAACGTCTGAGACCAAAAATAATTGAAAATCAATAACACAATATTACACCGCATTTGATTGATTATGGATAAACTATCAATTTCCCAATTACATGTATAAATTAAGGCATACTAACAACAATAACACTTAAATTTAAAGCGCATCAGCCGAAGTAAAGAAACCTAACAAACTCGTTACACTAAACTGAGACCATAAGTTAGTGAAAAGCTATCTTAATGTTTCACAAAGAACGTATTAAAAATCTTAGAAGTTTTAGATTTTTCAAAATTAATGATTGTACATACCGTTAAATGTCAACAAATACAGTGCAAGTCTAGGACATAACACATGCCGTCTAACATGATAAATAGTGAATTTATTTATAAACATATATATTGATTATAGTTACTAGGTAATACTATATTAACAATTTAAAAAGTTTATGATATTCCAAAATGAATAATTGTACATACCGTTGAATATGAACAAATACAATGTAATTCTAGATCATGACACATGTAATCCAACAAGAAAAATAGTAAAGTAATTTAGAAATATATACATTGATTATAGATGCAAAAAACATTGTGTAGATAACGTCATTAAGAAAAAAAAAATCCTAAAACAGTTTAAACCAAAAACAAAATTCAACAATATCATATAATAATAATGTAAACTACTAATGTGAGGAATCAACGCCATAAAGAAGTGCCAGACGTTGAAATAGAATGAAAATGAATAAAAGGTGATTACAAAAATACAGAAAATGATTAAATTCAAATGAAATATATAGATTGTTGGATGATAATATGTATAAAATAATAAGTAACATCGTAATGATAATAAAATATTTTAATCCAATTTTAAAATAATAAAAAATTAATAAAATAATGTAAAATCTAAAGATATATTATAAATTAAAATCAAAATTGTAATAAATAAATTAAAGATTGATTAATTCGGAATATTTTCAAAAAGTGGTTAAATCAAATCAAATATGATATGAATCCATCAATTCAGATTTCAAAATGAGTGAAAAATCTTGCACCTTTATCTCTTAAATCCCTAAGTTGGAATCTCACATCTGACGTCCCCATTTACATTGTATTTTTAATGAGAATTGATCTATGGTATATCAATTATACTGTATCCGAAAAAGTTGTTATTCGACCATACTATGGGCAACTTGGAAATTATAAAAGTAGATGTCATGTGTACGGCACACTTTTGCCAACAATCTTATTATTTTCGTTCTTTTTTTTTTTTACAAAAATCAAAATGACCCCCTCCCGATTTTGCTATTTCCTCCAATTACCCTAAATTTTGCTAAGTTCCTACCGCATACTGGGTAGGTGATTCAATGATCTAACTTGTCGTGTGTCTTAACAAGTTGAGCTATGTTGCAATTATCTATTTATTTAATCAATTAACTATTTTGATCTCGTGTGATTACCATTTTATTTTTAGTTGTTAGTTTTTTAAATGTATACTTATTTTTTTCAAAATTTCTTACTATGGTTTTCTCTTTCTTTGAAGAAACATTTGAATTCATAGTCAAAATCTAAAAACAAAAATAAGTTCTCAAATACTATATATACATATAAATTTTTAAAACTTAGTTTGGTTTTTGAAAATATTGGTAAAAATATATATTACACAGTATAGAAATTTAAGAGTAAAAGTAAATTTAGAAACTTAATTTTTCAAACTAAATACCAAAAATAAAATAGTTATCCAACGGAACCCCTTATTTATTTGATAATTTTTGTACCTATATTAATTTCACCCATTATTTTTTGGAGGGTTGCTTTGTCCAAACTTATTAAAGTTGGTATTATTGCACAAATTGAGGTTATTATTTAATGAGTTTTTAGTAGAAAGAACAACTTATTTTATTTCACAAATTAGGTCATCCATAGGATTACACTAAAGAGAAAGGGATCAAACAGGTCACTTTGGTCTCTCTCTCTCTTCCCTACTAATGGAGATTATTATTTACAAGGATGAGTCTTTAATAGGGAAAAAAAACTACTTATTTTATTTCACAAATTAAGTCATCTATAGAATTACACTTAAAAAAAGGAGAAAAAAAAATTAAATACATCATTTCATCCTTATACTTTAAAGTTAGTTATATTTTAATCATTGTATTTTCAAATTCCACTCATTACATTTATTTTTACTAAATTAAAGTATCGTCAACAAAGTTTCTAAATTTGTCACTCGGTACAAATTTGAAGAATTGTCAAAACTAAAATAGAAACAAAAAAAATAAGACTAATAAAAAAACATATCTTTTGAAAAGACATTTTTTTTATGAACTTTGTTATAATTCTTTAAGTTTTTTTTTAAACAAAAGATTGTTTTAATTATAGAAATGTTGTATGCATAGTGAATTTCTAAAGTTGTTTTTGTTGGTTGAGAATAACCCATCAATATAGACCATGTGAAGGGTAGGAATAAGTGCATAATTTTCTAAACTAATCCTAAAAGCATATTCTATAATATTTTTACTTTATAGTAGTTAAAAAGAAATAAAAAATAAAAAAGATAACATTTTATAATTTAGGGGTAGTGGAAGTTGGGAAAAACATATGCTAACATGGGTTCAACTAATGATTTATTATTGAAAAATAATCAATGGGTTATCTTTTAAAATTGATCATATGGTATCTTGATTGTACTTGGAAGTTATTGATTGATAGATCATATTCATAAGGTATATGATATGATGGAAAAGACATTAAATGTGTTTTATGAATATGAATGGAAAATTTATTCCTTGTTTTCTCTTAGGACTATCAAACTATGTTACCAAATTTGTAGTTCTAAATGATGATGATAAAGAATTTGTTCTCTATATATACATGTTAAAGCTAAAATTAGTAGTGGAAAAGGAATAAGCATCATTTTTAATTTTCATTGATATGTCGATATTTTTACATTTTCATATGTTCAATATCAACGTAAGGGGTGAATTGATATTTCCATTATAATGTATAAAAATCTACAAAAACATAAAAAAGAAAAAAAAACAATATAAATAATAGACACGTTTACTTATTGAAATAATAAAATGTTTATTTACTAATTTAATTTTTTTATATAATTTTTCTAGAGATCGATATTTTATCGATATTTCCATCGAAACTTTGGTAAAATAAAGACCTCGATATTTTCGTCGACATTGATATTTTAAACCTTTGGAATAAGTATAGAAATTCTTTGTTTTTTCTCTTATATTTTAAATTGATCAAATATAATTTTAAAAAAATAATAATAATAACTTGAATTTTAGAAAAAAAAATGTTGTAGCATTCTGTTCTACATCTTGAACTAGTATGAAGGAAAAGAAATTATGCACATTGATTATTATGTATATTTGAAGGGAAGAATTGGTTTTTTAAATTTTTTTTAGAATTTATTTCGAATTCTTATGTATTATTTTTATTAATAAAGAAATTAATGTTTTGAAATTGAAGAAGCTTTTAAAACAAGATTGGATAAAAGTTGCCACCACTTGCAAATGTTGTTATTCCATTTCACAAAGCACATTTTTATATTCTTTTTGGATTATTAATTTTTATTTTTTCCAAAAGAGTTAGGAGGTTTCTTTTTTTCTTTTTTAATTATTATTATTATTATAGTACCATCCTATTATGCGAAAATTATTACTCCTACAATTTGCCTTCATGATATATTTTTAAATCAAAGTTAACAAGTATAGTTTTAAAATTTTAATAAACAATAAATTTTTTAAAACTTATAGACCTAAGATAAAGCAAAGCTACATTAGAATTTATCCAAATGTTCAAAATCTACTATACTTTTTAAATCGTTTTAGTTATTTTGTGATTTGATCGTACCTCATCGTTTATATGTAATACGTGTAGAATAAACTTTATCGATATTTAAATTTTAACATAAATAATATCAAGAAGTTTGTCACTATTTTTAAATGAAAAGATATAATTTATAAATTAAAAATTTCGCTAAAGATGATACGTTCATGAACTTTAATTAATTAAGTTTATCAACTTCTTTATTGCTTAAGCATTAATTTAGTTTGCATGAGCTAAGCCCACTTCTAATATCATATTAATTATCATCTCATTCCTTCAAGAAACAAATACAAAACTAAAAAGTTAGAAAATGTTGTCTTTTAACTTCTTTTTCTCTTTAAAAGTACTTCATCCAAAATTTTGAAATTTTAAAAATTAATTCAATTTCATCTTTTTATGTATTTATTTTTAATCAAATCCATACTATAAGAAAAGCTAAAAGAAGAATTGGTGTTTTTGAATTGATATCAATAGTATAAAATGAAAGATAATCTTCCAAGTTTTATATGTCATATTAGACTTTCATCCATTGATGTTAATAGTATATGTTAAAGTAAATATATAATTCAATATATAGGTATATAATTAAAACATTATAAGATTACAACTGTGTTTGGTTTAACTTTTTAAGTGTCTAATTTTGAAAATAAATTATTTTAAAAAAATTGAAGTGTTTGATAATTCTTCAAAATTAAAATATTTATAGTTTCTTTTTTTTCTAAAACATTTGAATTTCCCGTCAAAATGTATAAACAAAAACTACTTTTTATTAATTCAAATCTTAACTTAATTTTTAGAAACATTTGTAGAAAGTAGATGACAATATAAAAATTTAAATGTTGGAGTAGTATTATAAGCATACTTTTTAAAAACTAAAAACTTAGGTCTCGTTTGGTAACGATTTGATTTTATTATTATTATTATTTTAAAAAGTTAAGCCTATTTTTCTCAATTTCTTACAATGATTTCTATCTTTCTAAGTAAAAGAGTTAAATTCATAACCAAATTTCAAAAGCAAAAACAAGTTTTTAGAAACTATTTAAAAAAAAAAATCAAAACTTAACTTGGTTTTTGATAATATTGATAAAAAGTAGATAACAAAGTAAGAATAAAAAAAAAACCAAATAGTTTCTAAATTTTAGAATCAGAAGGGCTGTATATAGGTTTAATTTCAAAAATTAAAAACAAAAAACTAAATAATTACTAAATGGGGACAAATATTGAAATGAGTATTTATACTATTTATGTATATATATATAGAAAGTTTGAAAGTTTAGAAACTGTAGTACATGGTGGAATAAGATTAAAGCCTAGAATAGAAAAACAGCAAGGATATATCGATGTCTTTCAATAGATATGTTGGTGATTATATAAATAAAATATCAACATCATCTAATATTATTTATATAAATAAAAAATTATAAACAACAAACTAATAATTATTATCGTATTATTAGAGTTTATATTAGATTAATGACTATTTGATAATTTGTTTTTAAATATTTCATGAGATCTATATCGGACAAATGTCAATTACTAAAGTGAGCTTAGTTCAACGATAATTGACATGATCTTTCACCCTAAAGATGGTAGGTTCAATCCTCCATCCCACAATTATTGTACAAAAAAAAAATATACGAGTAAATATTAGACATCAATATATCAATATTTCTATTTGACATTTTTGTAAAATCAAGACGTTTACATCTCTAGCGACATTAATATTTTAAATCTTAGATGTATTTGATGAAATTGAAACTTTTGACTAAAAATCGATACAACTAGATTAATTAGTCTCTTAATAGATAGTTCATACATCATACAATTTGAGATATGCTAGCTCATGAAACCAACAAGTTTAATTAGCTTAAATAGGAGCAAACTTTATATATGTATATATATATATATGTTTTCACTTTTAATCTCAACTTTTTCTAGATTATCATATCTTTAATGATTATTTTAAATCTCTAATTCTTTTTTTAAAAAAAACTTGAAATTTCTATTTATGGTATTAAATTTCTTTTAACATTTCTAATCCTTATTTCTATATATCTATAGATTCAATCCGAAGAGTGAATATAAAACTTTTTTATATTGTAAAACAATCAACAAAATTAGTAACAACATATAATTGAATTGAATTTTTATTTAATTAATAAACATCAGAATGAATTTTTTTTTTAAAAAATAATATTATTTTAATATATATTAACAAAAATAAGGTAGGATTGAAAAGATTGACAAAAATAGGTTTTTTAATCATGTATCCGATACACGGTTACGCCTGAATCGTATACCCGATACACAATTAGCTCTAAGTCGTGTACCCGAACACGAGTGCCTGTTGATCTGGCACACGCAGACTGCCAATGTGGCAGTTATGCAGTGTTGACTGAGGCAATCGTGTATCCAGTACATGATTACCTCGTGTACTGGGTACACGACTTCCTTCTCCATTAAACCGCCATGGCTCTTCTTCTTCCTCCATCCGAAACGTTCTTCCTCCGAGAACTTCGATCTTCCTTCGTCCAAACATCATCTGAAAAACCTCTGCTTTGCCTTATTTTCTCTTGTTGTTGCCACTGTGAGTCAATCTACCAAAAGATTTTCTTCATCCGAAGCATTTTCAAGCATTATGGCAATCGTAGACTTGGTCCACGAGCCTCCATGCGACCGGTCAACCAAGTTAGCCGACGTGGTGTTGACTGAATAAAACGTTAATCGTGTACTCCGTACACAATTTTGCCACATAGTAATCGTGTACCCCATACACGATTTCACTACCGTACTTTTGTCAATACTTTCCACTCCCAATTATTTTTAAAAATACTTTTCTATATATCTCATTTTTGTCAATAGTTTGAAAAAACACTATATTTTTTAACTTCCTCTTATAGAATGTTTATTTATTTAAATATTTTCTTCAGTCTTTTAATGTAAGTTTTTAGAAATACTCACCACATCAACATTTTATCTATATTTTAAATTATTTTCGAATAAAAAAAGATAAGTTAACTTATTTACAAATATTGCAAATAATAGTAATAGACCACGTAAACTTCTACAACTCACGAACAGATGAAAATATTTTCTAACGATTTTAGCATTTTAAATAATCATCCTATATTTTTATATTTTTTTAATACTGTATTTTCTAAAAGTAGAGATTTTTATCGACCTACATGGACATTTTTAAACTTGGTTGAATCTTCTCACGACTGACAGTTACACTTTCGAAAGTTCTTCTATTTCCCTTCTGCCCTGTAATCAATCTTTTCCCTTTGCTTCTTCATTCATCAATCTCCGCCAAACCCAAAAATCAAAAACCCATTTTAATATTCATTCTCAATTCAATGGACAGTAAAGAAAGAAGTTGCAGAGAGGAAGTGATTGAGCGTTCCATTAGATCTCCATTTGCTAGTCTTGGTGGACAAACTTTTCTTTAGCCTTTTTCAATTGTTGTTATTTTAAATCCTTCAAGTGGGGTTTCTCTCTTTATTCTCATCTTCCCTTCCCCTTTACCCTTCTCTTTGCCTGCCTTTCACCTTTGCTTCTCTTCCACGTCGGGTTTCCCCTAAAAATATCGATCCATTCCATTTCAGTGTGCGATTTCTTGGCTCTTTCAAAGAAACCCACATGGGGTTTTGCATTTGAGTGTGTTTTTTAGAGTTCGATTTCGTTTTCAGTGGTGGATTGTTACAGATGCTCTGCGAATGGGGAAAGGGGAAGAGCAAAATCTGCCGTTGCAGCAGCGTCGTCAGGTGGCTCCAAGTGGGGATTCTTCTGGGTTTCTTTGTGGTCAATGTTCTATTGCTTTTCATAGAGTTTTTAAGGAGTTCAATTTCAAGTGTTTTTTCGTTTTGATTTTGGGGTTTGTGGTGTTTGTCTCTGGATTCTTTTGGCTTCTTCCTCTTCATGAAAGAAATTCAGGGTTTGAGGCCAAAGACACCATTAAACTCTGTGGTATGTATGTCTCGAGATTCCTAATTCTCTTTTCTTCTTTCTTCTTCTATTTTGCCTTTGGGAGTTTCGGCTTTGATTCTTGATTACTCTGATTTTTTCTTTCAATTTCTTGATGGGGGTTTTGTGCTTTTCTGATGCTTTTGAATGATCTTTCTGTTTTCTGTAATGGGTTCTCTCTCTGTCTCTTGAAATTTGAAATTTGGAAGTGCTATGATGTTTCCAGAAGATGATTATGCTTTAGATCAATCTACCATTTTTGTTCCCCCACAATTTTGTGATAGTTACTTTGATGTTCGTTTTAATATTAACATGAGAGGCCATTTCTCAAAGTTTAATCCTGGTTTAAGGTGGTTTTTTTTGTTCTTCCTTTTATCTTGTTTAGGTTTTCCTTGAGGGGTTTTATTTTGTCTGATATTTTGATAGAATTGTTTGAAAATATGGTGCCTTAGTCCTAATTCTGCAGAGTTTGTCATGTGAATTCAGTGTAAGTTGCAACCAACACTCACTTGATGCTGGTTTCATTCTTCCATGTTTGGAATATGGTTTCCACATGGGAAGAAAGTTTGAACCAAAATTTATACTATTTAGAAAGTAGTAAAGGCGTCATATTCCTTCCTTACCATTTTGCTTAGGGAATCATATTCCCAGTAGAATCGGATTCAGGACAATCAAGTAGATCGAACGGGCATTCCTCCTGGCATCAACTATGAAACACTTACTCTATATTTTATTTCATAGCAGTAAAACCAGACTTTGCTTTTGCTTCAATTTTAGATTTTCTGTGAACTATTTGGTTAGAATCCAATTAGTGAGGGATCGGGAATGCTAATTCCATAGTTTATTGGACAGCAAGAAGTTCGACTTTGCTTTTGCTTCAACTTAGATCTTCTGGGACTATGTGTTACTTAGAAAGTTTTTGTTCTCTTCTACAGCTACAGCTCAGGTATATTTTGTTCTTCAAAAGCCCGTGAACGAGCTTCTCCCTCACATCAAGAGATTAGAGTTTGATATCAATGGTGAATTAGACATTCCAAATTTGAAGGTTTTGTGCTTTGTTATTGTTTTTGGATTTAGTATTAGTAGTAAGGTCTTTTATGCCTAAGGGTTGTAATTTATGTTACCAGGTTTCCATTCTATCCATGCATGATTTAGGTGAGTCGAACAGGACTTATGTGGTTTTCGGTCTTCTTTCTGAATACATAACTACTCCAATAAATCCAGTGTCCTTAAGTCTGCTGAGATCGTCTTTATATGACCTTTTCCTTTCCGAATCCAACCTTACTTTGACGACATCGATTTTTGGACAGCCATCGACATTCCAAATTCTCAAGTTTCCAGGGGGAATTTCTATAATTCCATTTCAACATGCTTCGATTTGGGAGTTTCCCCAGATCGTTTTTAACTTCACTCTTACTAACTCCATTTCCGAAATACTTGACAACTTTGCCAAGTTCAAGAGCCAGCTAATGTTTGGATTGCGTCTGAGGCCTTATGAGGTATGATAACCTATTTAAGTTGAATTTATCTTTTCTGTTATGGATGGAATTTATCAAATATTAGCTCTAGAACTTGAGATCATCAGTTGAGATGAAATTTTAAGTTAGTTTGATTAATGGATATTGAATTCTGCTCGTTCTTTTCTTGTTATACAGAATGTGTATTTGCAAATAACAAACAAGATTGGCTCAACGATGCAGCCACTCGTAATTGTTCAGGCTTCCATTACGTCAGAATTGGGACGCATATCGTCACAGAGATTACAGCAGTTGGCTGCAATCATCAACACGTCTCCTCAAGGAAATCTTGGCCTTGATTATACTGTTTTTGGAGAAGTCAAGAGTGTCAGTTTGTCTTCTTATCCGAAGAGACCCTCCAAGGCAATGCCACCGAGTTTTTCTCCAGCGTCTGCCCCAGCACTCAGTGATCATGTAGAACTACCAAGTGCCCCACATCCGTCGAGATCTGCACGACCATCTGGAAATCATTCTCCATCTCATGCAAATTGTGAAACCTCTTCTCCAACCCCTTCAATGGTTCCTCTACATGCCCCTCGTGAACATTCAATACCTCCAATCTCCTATCCAAAGTCTACAAGACTGATCGTTCCTCCAGCTAATAAACCTTGGGTTTCTTCTCCACGTGCATCTCCAATAGCATTTTCACCGCTTTTGCCCCCTGATCTGTTACCTAAACCCAAGCTTTCTTTTCGCTCGAAACCAGGGCAGAGAAAGGAAGATTCTTCACATCCAGATCATGTAAGCTTTGACATATTTTTTGAGATTATAGAGTTGAAAGCATGTAGTATACACATTTCTTAGCACAGAATCAATTAATTCATATCTATCAAAGTACAACTAATTCCTTTTCTCATCTTTGTAGGATTAAAAAAATCAAGGGTTCGGCTGCTCTCTCCTACAATCTTGACATTTACATCTATCGCCTACATAATCATCACACAGTCGTCTGAAGAATACGAGCGGATTGGAAACTCATTTTTGGTTCTACTACCTCTGCAAACAAGGGTAATAACAAACAGGTCTTTTTCTCACCCCTCAAAACAAAAACAAAGAAAGTCAGTATAGAGTCTGAAGAAGAAGAAGAAGACAGAAGTACATAGGAAATAGGGATGTTGTTTTCCAAAGGGATCCAACTCCTCCTTTTTAGTAAATATAATTATGAAATGAGAGATTGAAATTGCAGACCTCAAAAGGAACTATATAGTGTGATATTTTCTCTTAGTTAATTCAGGTGTAAGCTGTACAGTCCTGAAAAAAGGTTCCTTTTGACTGTCTGCAATTTTGCTAGTTACATTACAAGAAAGAAATTGAATAAGGAAGCAAAATGCTTGTTACATTCATTAGTACAATACACAGCTTCATTTCAAATGACTTTCATTAAAGTAATTAATATTTCGTACGAATATTAATCTGAATTATGAACATAATTCAATTGGTTAAGAAATATTGAGTAGATATTACCTGGGTGTGGGTTAATTAGCAAGCCAAGAGTACATCCATGAACCTGCTGCAATCTCCAACAAGTACACATTAACATTATATTTAAATATTTTGATTTTGTAACTTTGATTTTTTAGTGGATAATTTAAAATTTTGGTCTGTTTTGAGTTATAGTTTACTTAATTTTTGTGGATTTAAGTTTTGACTAGACTGGTTTGATTTTGATGCTCAATTTTGTCCTTTTAAGTTGACTGGTTTGATTTTGATGGTCTGTTTTGTCATTTTAAATCCAGTTGTCGTGTGCAAAGATCTTCATGGAATTCTGTCACTTTCTTTTTCTTTTTTTTTTTTTTTTTTTAAGAAAATAATAATTAGGTTAAGGTTAAAATAATAATTTTGTAGGTTTGGTTCAATTTTAGTAATCTAGTTCATGTATTTTAAGTAAATCTTAAATTTTGTTCTCAAAGTTAATTTTTATTGAATTTAATTAAATAATAAATAATAATAATAATTTTCATGCAAAGAAATATAATATGTGAATGTGTTTTCAAAATTTTTATGGTCAAATGTCAATAGATGTTAAAAATTTATATAAAAATCAATCATGAACTAGCAGTGAGGAGAAAGTACACGGAGACTGATGTCAATATTAAAATTGAAAAGTCGAGTTCATTGATATTTCTAATATAGTAGATGCTGAAACCAAAATGATTTTTAATCTTTAGTTAAGTTACAAGTTTAGTTTATGAATTTTGAAGTTTGTATCTATTTGGTCCATAAACTTTTCAAAATATCTAATTGGTCTTTTAAACTTTCATTTTTGTAGTTAATAAATTTTTTTTTGACAAATTTCAATTTTTAAAAATTAATTGATTTATTAAATAAAAACAATTTAAATTTTATGTGTAAGAGAATTTCTAAAGCCCTTGTTTGATAACCATTTTGATTTTTAATTTTTTAAAATTAAGCTTATAAACATCCTTAATTTTACTATTACTTTTCTATCGATGTTTTAAAACATCAAGTCAATTTTTTTTTTTAAAAAAAAATATAACTTTTAAAAACTTGTTTTTTATTTTAAAATTGACCAAAAATTCAACTTTATAAATATTAAAAACTATGGTAAATTACTAAACATGATATAAAGATTTAATTTTGCATCTAACATATTCATGAAGAATTTTAAAAAAGAATAAAAAATTAAAAATTATAAGACAATTTATAATTTTGAAAGTCTCGAAACCAAATATGTACTATACATATGTCAATTAACCCAATAATAATAATTGTAATAATCAAAAATAAAAAAAAAAAGTTTGGGGTCAACACGTATCTTGTAAAAATATGTCACGTGATGCTTTTAACTTTTAAATTTTTTAAAAAAATATATTTTTCAAAAAATAGATCTCACCTAATCATTAAATGTTTTTTTTTCTTTTCCCTTCCTAACCTCATCCATAATGAAGAAACTTCAAAATTAAAAAAATCTTACGTTCAACGACGAAGAAACTATCACCGGAATCAGCAAACCGGAGACGGCGAGCCCAATCGCCGATAAAACGGAATGGCCACCAACAACACACCAAATCCCACCATCCATTCCCTCTTCCCTCTCCTCCTCCTTCTTCTTCTTCCCTGATTTCCTCACCCCTTCCGCCATTGATACCGTTCCCACTCCCCTCGTCGTCACCGGCAGCTATATTCTCCACCGTATACCGACAAACAGGGCAAGTATTATGAATTCTCAACCAAGGAACAACACAATCCGAATGGTAAAAATGCTTGCAAGGCAACTCCCTTACTTCCCCTCCCATTTCAAATTCCTCTTTACAAATCGCACAATTCAAATCCTTCTCCAAATGGTTCCCTGTAATTTTCACCCTCGGAATCGCCTCAATCCCGGAATTGGCCGGTGGTCTGGAGAATCGGAGCGTGATCCAAGACTCATCCGTTTCTTCGAATCGAGGGATAATCGGAGGGGAAATCGTGCGATTTCCGGTAGCGAAACTGGGGAGACGAGGAAAATTTCTAGCCCTAGCTACGTCCAATTCATGACGGAGATTTCTGGAGCAAAAGGGGCAAGTAATAGAATTTTCTACAGGGTTTCCTAAGCTAATTCTGATGATTCTTCGACAAATTCGGCACCAGTAGTAATGCATCGTCGTCGTCCTGGGAACACCGCCATTGATGACGATTCGAGATCGAGGGTTTTGAGGCATCGACATAATCTTCTACACGAATTGAAGGTATGGATAAATTGAGAAAGGAAGAAACAGGGGATTTTATAGGAAAAGGGGGAGAAAGAGAAGTGATTGGAAAGTTATTCCTTATCGTAAATTGGATTTTGTTTGCAGATTAGACTGAAAACAAGTTTTCGTGGAAGAAAGGGAAATTGATTTGGAGTTTCTTCTTGTTCTTGTTTTTGTTATTGTTCTTGTTGTTGAAGCTCTGTTTTGTGGTTGAAGAGATATAGAAAGAAAGAAAATTAGAAGATTTAGAGAATGGTGAAGAGTGTAAACATTGGTTTTATGATGATTTTGCAGTTTCAATTGAAGAAATGAAACCTTTGCATTGAAGTCTTACTAGGTTGTGAATGTGAGATTTTAATGGAGTTTTGGATATGGATCTGCAAGAGCAAGAGGAAGAGGAAGAGGAAGCTTTTGGAGGGATGATTTTAACAAATGTTGTTAAAAATTGTAGAGATAGAAGACCTTTCACATATAGATCTTTTTTGGACAATGTTTTGATTGCTAAAACATCAAACTCTAGGCTACTTTAGTAACACCCTAATAAATAGGAGAATTTGTATGGATGATCAACCCAATTGAAATTTGGCCTAATGTTAAAAAAACGAATGAAAAATGATCTGATTTTTTGTTGATACTAGTTAATGTGAAAGTATCCATTTGACCTCAAAACGCTCCAAGAGTCTGACTTTTGCTCCCGCTTCTCACGTTTGACTCTTGCTTCTTGCTCCTTCCTCTTTTTCATCTTCGGACACAATTTGTTTGAATTCTTCCTCTTGCTTCTCCCTCTCACTTCTTGCTTCTAGCTTCTTACTCCTTGCTCTTGTTTCTCATCAGACACAACTGCAATTGTTTCCTTTGTTCGTATTCTACCTTTCATTCTCGCTCCTCGCTCCTGTTAGCATAATTACTTTATATCTATATTGAATAGATAAATCCTAGGATCTTTCGCACCAAATTGTCAAGAATAAATAACATATCGGATTCCATTGAGATTGATGATAGCTGAGATGACGATAGCTTTAAGATGACTATAGTTTTCCTCAACCAAAACTCCGAATGCCCTTAGTGGGATCTCTCTCTAGATGAGATTTAAGAAAAACTGAGTGCTTATTGTTTTGATATATGGGGACCATAACCCTAAGATCTCTTTATATACTAGTTCAATTAGGGTTCCCATATAATCTTAATCAATTAGGAATGAGCTCCATACTCAATTAGGAATCTATGGCTTTAATTAATTGGATCACATAATAAGATCCAATCTAATATTATAACCAAATGTGATAAATTATTAATCCAATATAATCAATCTCCCACTTGGGTTATGTCTCTGTACTGGATAAACTAAATCACATAAACCTTAAGCGGGCATAAACAGATTGTTTCAATAATAGAATCCCCTTTAGTTCAATCTGGTCCATCTTCTGTATTAGCACAGAATTAAGGTGGCTTTCGTCACTGCCCTTGTAACTAAACCTTCCTTGATCACCAATTCCAATACATCCAATGACATAGATCAAGTATGGATGGATAACATGGAAACTACATGCTAAGTGATATAAATCATGATGGTTTCTAATTGGTCCAAATTCCTTAGTGAAATCACTTTTAAAAACTTTATGCTAAACCGCATGAATGATAAACAAGTTCAAATAATAAAGCATAAACCATCAACTTTATTCTATACATAAAATAAACAAAATAAGGTCAAAAAACATCATCAATAACAAACTTCTACTAAACCATGGAATCAGAAAAGTGACTAACACCCATGTGAGTAACATGCTCATGAAAAACTTTAGGTAGTAAACCTTTAGTCAATGGATCTGGCATCATAGAGTTTGTTCCTATGTGTTCTATCGAAATTTGACCATTTTGAACTCTTTCTTTAACAACCAGAAACTTCACGTCTACATGTTTTAACTTCCTATTTCTTCTGTTGTTGTTGGAATACATTACTGTTGACTTATTATCACAAAATAATTTTAGTGGTCTTTCTATGCCAACCATTATCTGTAGCCCAGTGACAAAATTCCTCAACCATATTCCATGATTGGATGCCTCATGATATACTATAAACTCCACAACCATGGTAGAAGAAGTCATAAGTATTTTTACACTTTTCCAAGATACAACTCCTCCAACCAACATGAAACTATAGCCTGAAGTGGATCGCAAAGTGTCTTGGCATCCATCATAATCGGAATTAGAATACCCAATGATATCTAAAACTTCTGATCTTCGATAAGTGAACATATAATCTTTTGTTCTCTATAAGTACCTCATAACCCGTTTGGCTGCTTTCCAATGATCCATCTCCAGGTTGCTCAAATATCTGCCTTGTTGGGATTGATGTCCTAAATCTAGTGTATCTCATGGTTTGTAGTTTTTGTTAATACAAATTATTTATCTAGTAAAATCAGAGGAATTTTATTTGACATTTAGACAGTATCAATTCAATCCAATAAATTAAGAGCTAAGGTTATATGATGTCACTTGAACAGTATATGGTTGACATATAGGTGGTTTATGTTCAAGTAATAACCTGAAAGGTCTGCAGTAAATGGATGAAGGTTGGTTACCTTATCCTGATAACACTATCGATATGACCCACTTTGTAATTATAAGATGAGATGTAAGTGTTACAAACAATATCAATCATATTGTTCAAGTAAAGACATGTGAGTGTGGGTATCCTATATAAAGGAGTTTATACATATACTGGACCACGAAATAATTAGTTTCTCTTTATAGCACCATTACTTGAAGAAACTAATATTTTACTAGGATGATCATAGGAGACGTGACCTTAATCCTGAGTAAATTGTGAACTCATGTTTATGATGGCAGTTCTTTGCTCTGTATGGGTGAGAATGGCCATAATAGCCAACTCAATAAGCCCGCCATTTTGGGAAATTGTCTGATTAGGAACCTGGGAACACATCTACACATGATGTGAAATTCATTCATTCCCATTGCTTGGGAAAGTAGATAAATTGCTCCCTTAATAGCTTGTTCTGGGTCTTGAACAATGAGGCCTCAAGCTCTCACTGGCCCAAGAGGTGTTAGTTTATAGTTGGACTATTTGTTCATTAGAGGAATCAGTGGTACTTAAGGAGTTAGATGTAACAGCACGGATAAAATGGTATTTTGACCCAACTATAGTTATGAACATTTGTAAAGGGTCATCACTCTTGATTGGTTATATCCATGGACATAGAAATATATCTACAGTGCGAAAAGTGCAACTATTGGTTTTTAATGGAGTGATCGATAGTTAATGAATACTGATTAATTGGATTAAATGAGCTTAATCAATTAATTTCACATCATTGGAGCTTCTAATTTGTAGGTCCATAAGATTTCCTTGCTAGCTCACTAAAGGATAGTAATGAGGAATGATTTGAATTGTTCAAATCAAATGAGAAAATTTTATATTAATGAGATTAATATATAATGGTTAATTATAGATGACCTATAATCCAATTATGTAAGAGATATATATTTGAATAAGATTCAAATATTAGATTCATATGAATTGGATTCATAAAGAGATGTATACATATAAATATGTGATATTTATATGTTAATTAACCTCATGTTAAATATTATTTAATATAGTTATTTAATCGATTAATTAATGGTTATTTAATTGATTAAGAAATAATGGAGATTGGAGGTTAGCATAAATATATGATATTTATTATATTAATTAAATATATATTAAATAGGATTTAATGTATGGTTATTTAATTAATGTGTCAATTAATTAAATAATGGTCATTTATTTAATTAGCACTAAGGGTATAAAGGGAAATTTTAGGTGAAGGAGTTAACCCTTTCCATATAAATATGTCCTTATATTCCATTTTGGACAAGGGTTTTATGATTACTAAAAACCTAGCGTCCCCATTCTCTCTAACTTCTCTCTAGAATTCTCTACACTTTTCCTCCACAAAGTTCTTGGAGACCACTCTTCCAAGCTCTTTGATATCCTAGAGAATAACAAGATAACTTTGTTGATGGTGTCCATCTACATTGGAGAAGTTCGAGATCGTTGCTAACGGTGGAAGAAGAAAGCTAGAGGAATCAACAGAGGTAAGTTGTGATTTCTCTTCTTTTACCTCTTTTCTAGCATGGTTATGTTTTTTTTTAAATGTTTATTCTACATTGCTTGTTTTATTTTACTATTTTTGTTTATTTAAAAATCTGATTTCTAAATGCAAGGCGTTCACACTTTCACGGGAATTCGACTTCTTCAATTGGTATCACTCCAACTATGAACACAATATCTAGACGCGTACATACTTGAGCATACATTAGACTTCCAACCACCGATGCATAAGGAAACTTCTGCATCTTCTTAGTCTCGAGTGCAGTCTTGGGACATTGACCTAAATGAAATTTATCACCTTTATCGACTGAGGTATCTCCTGGTACACAATCTTTCATACCAAGTCTACTCAAAATCTTTTCAATATAGTTCTTTTGTGACAATCTCAAAATACCTTGAGAACGACTTAATAGTATTTCAATTCCTAATACAAAAGAAGCATTGCCAAGATTTTTTATCTCAAAATTATTTTTGAGAAACTTCTTAGTATCATGTAATAAACCTACATCATTACTTGCTATGAGTATGTCATCGACATATAATACCAGAAAGATAAATCTACTCCCACTGAACTTGTGATATACACAATCTTCCACTAGATTCACCTTAAAACCAAAAGAATTAATTACTTCATGGAATTTTTGATATATTTGACGAGGCTTGTTTGACACCATATATGGATTTCTTCAATTTTCATACCATACACTTTGAATTACCGAATACAAAGTTTTTTGGTTGCACCATATAAATCAATTCATCAATGTTCCCATTGAGAAACATGGTTTTTATATCCATTTGGTGTAGCTCTAAATCAAAGTGAGCTACCAATGCAGTGATTACACTAAAAGAATCTTTCGATGAAACCAAAGAGAAAGTCTCTGTGTAATCAATGCCTCCCTTTTGAGTAAAATCCTTTACAATAAGATGAGCCTTATATCTTTCTATATTGCCATGCAAATCTCTTTTGGTTTTAAATATCCATTTACAACCTATGGGTTTCATGTTTGATGGCAATTCGACAAGTTCCGAAATGTCATTGTCTTTCATGAATTTTATTTCCTCTTCCATAACATTTATCCATTTTTTAGAGTTAGAACTTTGTAGAGCTTTTTTGAAAGTTGATTGAATCATCTTCCATTACGCCCATATCATCATGATGTTCTTGAAGAAATACAACATAATCATCTCGAATTGTACTTCTTCTTTCTCTAGATGATCTCCTTAGTGGCACTTCTTGAAGTTGTTGAGTTTGAACTTTAGGTTCAACAATGGGGACTTCAATATTGTCTTGTCCTATAATTAGTTTAATAGTGAAGTCAGGAATTGGAGCCTAAACATCATTTATAACCACAATAGGAAAAGAAAATAATTCCTCTTCAAAGACAACTTTCCTTATATTATCTTCCCCCCATACTCAACATCCTTAAGGAATCTAGTATTTTCCGTCTCAAACAATGATTTAGAAATGGGATTATAAAACTTTAAACCCCGAGAGCATTTAGAATACCAACAAAATAGCAGCTAATAGTTCTTGAGATCAATTTTCTTTCGTTAGGCCTATAAGGCCTAGCCTCAGCTAAACATCCCCAAATGTGAAGATGCCTAATATCGGGCTTCTTTCCTGTTCACAACTCATAAGGGGTTTTAGCTACTGCTTTACTAGGTACCCTATTAAGGATATATGTTGTAGTCTTTAATGCCTCACCCAGAGGGATTTTGGTAGAAAAGAATGACTAATCATAGTTCTTACCATATCCTTAAGTGTTCTATTTCGCCTTCTCGTTTCAGCATTCATGTTGGGTTTGCTCGACATAGTGTATTGCGAGAGATTTCACATTCTCTAAGTATTTGACAAAGGGCACTGGACGTTGCTCACCTAATCCATCATATCTATCGTAGTATTCACCATTATGATTAGATTTGACAGCCTTAATTTTCTTTCTAAGTTGAAGTTCAACATCAACTTTGAAAGACTTGAAAATGTCCAAAGATTGAGACTTCTCATGAATTAAATATAGGTACCCATATCTTAAATAGTCGCAATAAAATATTGTTGTCTATTCTAAGAAGCTGTAGGAAATGGACCACAAATTTCTGTATGTATTAGTTCTACTACGTCTGAGCATATGTTGGCACCTAATTTTCTTATGTTTGTCTGTTTTCCTTTAATACATTCCACACAAACGTCGAAGTTACTTAAATCAACGGAATCAAGAATTCCATCTGACACAAGTCTCTAAATTCTTTGTTTAGAGATCTAACCTAAACACTTACGCCATAACATAGCGAAATTCTCATTTAATTTACGTTTTTGTACCACATAGATTAGATAATAGGATCTTGTTAAATGAAGCAAAAAAATCAAGTATATATAGATTATCAATTAAACAACCGATACCAATAAGCTTGGAATCTTAAAAAGACCAACTTTATTATTTCCAGAAGAACAAGAAAAACCAAATTTGTCCAAACTGGAAATAGAAACTAAATTTTATCTAAATGACGGTACAACAAAAGTCTCATTCAAATCCAAATAACAACCAGTTTTTAAACGTAATCTAACATTCCAATAGCTTCAATTGGAACTGCTTTTCCATCGCCCATATAGATGAATCTTTCAGCATCATTTAGCAGTCGCCTCCATATTTGATATACTTATGTGAGTAGTAGCACCAGAATCTATCCACCAAGTATATGTAAGTATAGAAGCTAAATTAACTTCAGAACAAATCAAAATAAGTAGTTTACCTTTCTTTACACGCCACTTGGTGGTCTTGGGACAATCTTTCTTGAAGTGACCTTCCTTTTTGCAGAAAAAACAAGGATTTTTAGTAGCCTATTTTGTATTCTTATTCTACTGAGATGTCCCTTCTACAGCTCCGTAGATTTCCTTTTCTTCTTATCATGAGAGTCAGTTGCCTAATGAGCACTTTTTGTACTTTCTCTCTTAATCCTATTTTCTTCTTGCACACGTTGTGAGATAAGCTTATTAATATTCCATTTATCCTTCTGAGTATTATAACTTATCTTAAATTAAGTGAATTGTGTAGGAAGAGTGATAAGTACCAAATGTACGAGTAAATTTTCATTTATCTCGATATCAAGTGTCTTTAATTTACCTACGAGATTGGACATTTCCATAATGCACTTTATGTTCCCATTGTCCTTATACCTCATGGAAGTTAAAGAAGTCAAAAACTACTTTCTTCCCTGTTTTTCATTTTTAGCAAAATATTTCTCAATTTGAGAAAGGAACTTATTAGCATTTTCACTTTCCGTGATAGAGCCTAAAAAAGATTCCGGAATGGAGTGCTTAATGATCTTTAGACACATGCGATTTGGCCATTCCCACTTCTCTATTTAGCCATATTCGACTAATAAAAGTAGGTTTATCGGTCCTTAATACAATGCCTAAATCTATACACCCGATAAGTATCTCTAGGCTTTCCTTCCAAATCTTGAAGTTTGATCAATTCAACTTAGGAATTGAACTCATATTTTCAGATATTTGAGTACGACCAACTGAAACAATAAACAACAAAACATATACTCACAATTAAAATGTAACAAAATAATTTCACATATGTGGTTGCCCCCTTTAACAAGATACCTAGCACAATATTGATGTTCAACCTTTGGACAAAAACACCAACTGTAAATGGTACTCTCAACGTAGTAATCAAAGTACTGACAATAAACTTTGTAAAAAAATAGCCTTTCTTTGGATCGAATATTTTTTATATGAGTAATCCTTATAATTGTCACATAATCATTATCACATGCAAACCCACAATTTGGCCAAATAATTATCTTCCTTTGGGCCGATAATTATCGGCATAAGTTCATGACTATTTACATCTTATATTTCATAATTAAAATTCATCCAATAATTGCATACACACGGTACAATTAAAGCAACGTAGACATGTGAATATCACCAAATATCATTAATCAAATTTAAATCTAAATCCACATCAATCATATTTAAACTTGAATCATCAACAAAACTTTAGATTCAAATTCACAAAACTTATTAATTTAAATGCTAGATTTAAATTCACTCAATTATCAATAATCAAGATCAAGATTCACCGACAAAATCAAACAAGATCATACAAGAAACGCCGACAAAACCAAACAGATGGATTAATAAACTAAGAACATCAATGAAAATCCAACAAAAAAATGAAATCAATGAAAATTCATCCAAGAATAGTCTTTCCTATTATAAACATGATTTTTCCCATGTCCACGACTTCATTCAAATTATTAAATTAATACTGTTATTCCCTAAAAAAAAAAAAAAAGAAAGAAAGAAAAGAAAAGAAAAAGAAAAAGAAAAAAAACTTAAATCCGCCAAATCTATCAAATTGAAACCCACCGAATTGAATATTAATTAGCTCAAAAATTAAAATTTCCTTATTTTTCCATTGTGATCTCATTGTTTGTTACATTATAAAAGATAAAAAAAAAAATCTATTATTAATCCATCGAATTATTTTTAAATATAAAAAAATTAATCAAAATATTTATAAAATATATTAAAATTTTAGAACTATCAATAATAGATATTGATAAACACTGATATACTCCTGTCAATATCTATCAGTGACATTGATAGTAATGTCTATTATTAATAGTTCTAAAATTTTACTACATCTGATAAATATTTTCAACTGTTTTACCATTTAAAAAAATTTTCGTTAATCCATCCTTAGATATATATATATGAAGTTGTGTATTGAATTCATCCTACTCCAAGAAACTAAGCCTACGTTTGGGGACACGTGCGACAGTATTGATGGTGCTCTACCAGCGAGATGTTCAATTGTAGTCGTAATATGCACAATCTATGCATATTTTTTTTTATAAAAAATCTTTTATCTCTTTAATCAACTTTAAAAGTAACTAAAATTAAATCAAATCCCGATGGAAAACAAATTTAAACCAACAATCTAACATGAAATTCATGCTCTGATACTACTTGTTAGCATAATTACTTTATATCTATATTGAATAGATAAACCCTAAGATTATTAATGTCAAATTGTCAAGAATAAATAACATATTGGATTCCATTGAGATTGTTGATAACTTCAAAATCACGATGACTTTAAGATGATTATAGTCTTCCTCACCCAAGACTCGAAAACTCTGAATGCTCTTAGTGAGATTTTTCTAGATGGAATTCAAGAACGATTGAGTGCTTATTGTTTTGGTATATGGAGACCAGAGACCTTACCTAATTAACTAGAAATTGACTTCCACTCATTAAGTCTAATAATCTATGACCTTAATTAATTAGATCACCTACTAGGACCCAATCTAATAAAGTAATCCAATGTGATAAATTATTAATCGACATATATAGTTCATATTTTAATTATACATATTATTATTTAAATACATCTAACAGTTCCTTCCTCTTGTTCCTTATTAGACACAACTACAATTATTTTCTTCGAAAAAAAATGTTAGAACGAAAAATGAAGAGAAAAAAATTTGCAAAACGAGAAAAGAAGAGAAAAAATTGCAGAACGGAGGAGGAAGGAAAAAATTCACAAAGGTAAAGGGGGATGTGGAAGAAAACAAACAAGTAAAACACAAAGATGAAGAAAATGGTGAGAAGGACTTTTATACGAGGAGCAAACGAGAAACAAACTGCATACTAGATTTTCTTAAAAAAAAAAGAAAAAAAGTTGCAAAACAAAGAAGAAGAAGAAAGAAGTGCATTTAGGGTTAAAGTGGTAACTTCTTATTATACTGGCATAACTAAAGTGCCAAAATTTATTGATTTTTAAAATTTGGGTTAATTTTCATTAGAGACACTTTGTGTAATTCTTTCTATAAAATAGAGATTTAAAATAGTAATACTCTTTATTATAGATTATAATAATTGTAAATACCAACTATTATAATGTGAGCGATAATAACTCAGTCCATCCCGTTAAAATTAGCAGCTAAACACTCTCTTTTGTATTCTTCTTCAAATTTACTATTCATAATCTAAATATCCAATTTAATCTTTGATTTCTTTGTCACAAACTTTATTTTTGTATACCAAGATCCCTGTTTCTTTGATTAATATTTAATTTGATCAATTTTTGGAAGTAGCTTATCTTGCTCACGGATGATGCAAGTGGTTTAATGGTGAAGAAAATTATGGGCCTTTGTTTTTGGAGCCACTCTATGAAGAGGAATTACATGGGAAAAGGCAATGTATATGAAGAAGAAAAAGGAGGATTATCATTTGTAGTTTGGAATGAAGAAAAAGGCAATTTCTATGCGTTTTGTTGAATTTCATTCATTGGCTTTGATCTCTCCGATAAAGGTATTATTGTCTCTATTCTGGCCAAGATTCTATCGAAAAAATTCAAAATATTGGTAATTCGAAGGTACAAATTAAAATTTTTGTTTTGGTTTTGGTATTATTCTTTGTCAAGAGGAATCGAAATGAGCTATTAAAACAATTGATAAAAAAAATGTGTTCTTTGTATAATAATGTAGAAAATATGTGTTATTCCTGATAATTATCCGATTTTTAAAAATTAAAAGAAGTAGTTCGTAGAAATATGTTTTTATTTTTCTTTTATGTTTTAAAAAGTTTAATTAAGAATCCAAATGTCATCCAATAGAACCTTAAATTTTGAGAGAGAACAAATATAAATTTTAGAAATAGAAAACTACAAACGAACTTGTTATCAAATGGAAATGTAAGAAAATAGTTTTAAAAAATTTGTTTATGTTTTTGAAATATTTATAAGAATTAAAATGCTTACAAAATGATAACCATTGTAAAGAAGTGAGAAAACAAACACAAATTTTTTTAAAAAAAATCTAAAGCCCCGTTTGATAAAGGTTTGGGTTTTAGTTATTGAAAATTAATTAAGCTTATAAACACTTTTTCTACCTCTTAATTTCTATCTTTGTTATATAACTTCTATCATTGTTTTCAAGAAACAAGCCATAGGTTTTGAAAGCTAAAACAAGTAATTTTTATAATATTTTTTGTTTTTAAAATTTGGCTAAAAATTCAACAAATTTGGTTAAGAAAGAAAAAAAAAATTATAATAAGAAATTGATGGGAAAAAAAATTCAAAAACCAACTGTTTATAAATAAGGACTAAGTGATTATAGTTTTTTTGTTCCATTAGAAATTTAAGATTTTCTCCTTATATGGAGATTCTCGGTGTGGAATTAAACTACGTGAATTATAAAGAAATAGACAATAAAAATTAACTATTAATATTAAAGATGTAGGTGGTCACTTTTTATTATGATAAAAGAGAGGATTTGGACAAAATCGAGGAAGAGAGATTTGCTTTTGTAAATATTTTCCTTATTATTCAATGAGCAGGATCCTCCTTATGTTTATATATACTATAGGGTATTGAAATTAAGGCAAAAGAATAAAGAATAATTGCAGAGTATAAAACATACAAAATGCACATGGCCTTCTCTATTTGGG
This sequence comes from Benincasa hispida, assembly GCF_027475165.1. Classification (NCBI taxonomy): domain Eukaryota; kingdom Viridiplantae; phylum Streptophyta; class Magnoliopsida; order Cucurbitales; family Cucurbitaceae; genus Benincasa; species Benincasa hispida. The sequence continues at coordinate 37,572,038 of NC_143478.1, forward strand.
ACAACACACAGGTTGTACATAACAGAATTGATTGATGGAATCCTCTAGAATTTTTCCAGCACAACTCTCCTCATTCTTGGATAATTTCCTAAAACTCTACGTTTTATTTTCTTCCATAACATCCCCCCTCAAACGAGAAGGAAGTTCAACGATCCTGAGTTTGTCCCAGAGCAGATGGAACTGAGTGTGCATTAGTGACTTTGTAAGACAATCGACCACCTGATGAGAGAAAGGGACAAATTGAACGTCTAGGTTATCACGAAGAACTTGATCACGTATGAAGTGTACATCAATTTCAATGTGCTTTGTGCGAGCATGGAAGATCAGGTTTGATGCAAGAGCTTTGGCATTGATATTGTCACATCATAGAATAGACGGGTAGGATGGTAAGACTCCAATTTCCCCAAGCAACTGTTTTAGCCATGCAATTTCAGTTGTGACATGAGCAAGAGCCCGATATTCAGACTCAGTGCTTGAGCGGGAGACGACCGACTGCTTTTTAGAGGACCGAGAGATAAGAGTATTTTCAACAAAAACACAGTAAGCAGCAATAGAACAACGATCATCAACATTCGATGCCCAGTGAGCATCATGAAAGGCAATGATGTCAAAATTATCACTTGGTTGTATAAGGATTCCTATATATTTTATGCTGGTCAAATAGCGAAGGACATGCTTCACTGCTTGACAGTGAACATCCGTTGGACATTGGAGAAATTGACTGAGGTTATTTACAATGTATGCTATATTTGGTCGTGTTTGGATTCAGTATTGAAGAGATCCAATGGTGCTACGGTATAGAAATGGGTTAGTGGGGGGAGTGCCATCACTTTTAGACAGGACCTTTTCCTGCACAGAGGATGTTGGGGATGGTTTTAAGTGACTGCGGTCAAGTTTCACCAAGAGGTCATCAATATATTTTGATTGAGTGAGAGCTAAGCCAGAGGCTACTGGTGTGACTTGGATACTTAGGAAGTATCTTAAGTGACCAAGGTCTTTAAGGGAGAATTGAGAATCTAGGGTAGTGATAAGCTACTAGATTATATGTGGAGCATTGCCTGTGATAACAACATCATCGATATACACAAATAGGAGTACCAAATACATATTGTTTCTATAGACAAAGAGCGACGAGTCTGACTTGCTATTAGCAAAACCTCATTCTAAAAGTGCTTCCACGCACGGGGAGCCTGCTTGAGGCCATAGATGACCTTATTTAACCGACACACCTACGATGGTCACTAGGATCAACAAAGCAAGGGGGTTGCTGCAGACAGAAAACTTCGTCGAAAACACCATTGAGAAAAGCATTGTTAAATTCAAGTTGATGAATGGGCCAACCATTTGAGACAGTGAACGATAGTATAACTCGGATTATGGATGATTTAACCACAGGGTTGAATGTTTCAAATAAATCAATCCCAAGATATTGATGAAAACCTTTAGCAACTAAGCACGCCTTGTATCGTTGGATTGATCCTTCAGGGGAACACTTGATTCTGAAGACCCATTTTGAACCAGTAATGTTGTAGGAGTCAAAGGGAGGCACCAAATTCCAAGTGTCATTCCTTTGAAGAGCAGTGAGCTCGTCCTTCTATAGCCACTCTCATTTCCTTTGTATTCAGTGCATCTTGAACTCTAGTTAGTTCAATCATAATTGGATTGTGTTAGTTCAGTAAAAGTTCAATCATAATTGGATTGTGTTACCCAAACCTTTGATTTAAAAATACCTACTTTACCTCTTGTAATCATGGGATGAGATGGAAGAGGTGGTCGAATAGGTAGGGTTGGGCTAGGGGTCAACGAGAAGGAAGATGATTGGGGACTGGGAATGAGATTTGGTGAATTGAGAGAGGACAAAGAAAAAGGAGAGGATAGTCGAGGTTCTTGATGGGCTGGGGAAGAATTGGGATGGGGTGAATGAGAATAACAAATTGGGCTTGAAATAGGAGTTAACGATGAGCCGATAGGTATGGATGGGTTGGGGATGGAGGAGACGGTTGATGGACTAGGAGGAAACATAGATTGACCGGTGGGGGGTGGGTTAATGTGGTCCAGAGATGTAGTTGTGGGTTGGGGCCCAAAATTATGAGTATAGGGAAAATATAACTCATTAAATTTGACATGTTGAGATATGATTTTTTTTCCTGATGGATCAAGGCAACGATTCCCTTTGTGTAATGGACTGAGCCTAAGATAAACACACTTATTTATTCTGAAGTCAAATTTGTGCTTGTTGTACGGGCGAAGATAAGGAAAGTGAGCACACCCAAAGCACGAGTAATTTAATTTTCGATGAAGCAGTGCCTCTATTGGTGACTTCCTTCTAACAATTCTGTTGGTAGCCCATTTATCGATATTACGACTGTTACAAACGAATCCCACCAGAAGGAAAGAAGCATGGATTCTTGTGCAAGTAAGGTCAACCCAGTTTCCACTATATGTCGATGCTTTCGCTCTACTCGTCCATTTTGGGGAGAGGTATAGGGACAGGAGAACTTGGACTTGATCCCCCACGAGGCATACATATTGTGAATGGCCTTGTACTCTCCTCCGTTGTCTGATTACAATATTTTGTTTTGTGTATTAAACTATGTTTCACCATAATTACAACATTTTATTTTGTGTATTAAACTATGTTTCACCATAATGTCAAAGTGATGAAAGGCTGTAATAGTGTCTCCTTTCTATTTAAGCGGGTAAATCCATACAAACTTGCTGAAATCATCCAAAAAATGAAATAATACCTGAAACCACTAGATGATTCAACTGAAGCAGGCCTCCATAAGTCACTGTGAACTAATTGAAAAAGTTTGGATGCATGAGAATCAGAATTGGGAAAGGGTAGAGTGTGACTCTTGCCAAATTGACATGCTTCACAGAAATTAAAAGACTCCTTGTCATTTACTGGCAGCTTACAGACTTTAAGCATTCTATTAAAAACTCTAGATGAAGGATGCCCAAGCCTCCAATGCCAAATATCCTTGGACACCACAACATTTACAACTGGACTAAAAATAGAGTTAAAGACAAAACAAGCAGCAAAACTATTATTGGACTATCCAAGCAATTGGTAGATATACTTGAAGTTCTGCTAGAGGCAACTCTTGAGTATTCAACTGATATAGCCCATCTTTAAGCGCTCCTCTCAATAGCTCCTTTCCCGAACACCGATCCTTAACAACACAAGTGTTAGCATGAAATTTTGTAAAAACATCATTATCTTGGGCAAGCTTTGATACACTCAATAGATTTTTGGCAATAGCTAGAACATATAAAAGATTTTCTAATTTAATTAAGCCATTATCACAAGACAAGAAGATTTTTCTACATGAGAAATATCAAGTTTATCACCATTTCCTATAGTCACTTGTCCCTTACCTTCATATTCAATAGGATGAGCAACGTTGTTATAGTCATAGGTCACATGGTCTGAAGCTCCACTGTTAACATACCAGTTAGGATCCATAAAGAATTCCGAATCGGCAATGAATGGATTAGTATTGTTGTGTGATTGAGACGTCATAAAGACGGGGGATATGTGATTACCAGTGTTTCTATTTGGACCATTTAGATTTGAGTTTCCACCAAATTACCTCCACCCCTTTGATTTCAATTAGGAGGAGGAGGAGCACAATACTCTTTGTCAAACCTATGAAAGCAGTAAAGGGCAAAGTGCCCAGGCTTATCACATACCTGATAGATCTTTCGATTTCCTCCATTTCTAAAGGATCTTCCCCTGCCCCTATTTCTACCCCACCTCCTCTATGGTTGTTTGGTTGTTGTCTAACTAGTTATTGTGGTTGGCATTGTCCTTTAGTATTTGCACCACTGTTGTTGACGATATTAATAGAGCCATTGTGACCAAACGTTGATGTATTTTTCTGTAGTTCCAGCCATTTTTCAAATACTAATAACTCATTTTGTAGGTTTGTCCATGATATATTTGGGCAACCCTGTATGGTGGCGACAACCGGATTGTACTCCTTATCTAATCCTATTAAGACTTGAAAGACTAGAGATCTTGTGGGAACCAGACTCCCTGCTAATCCCAAATTATCAGCATGGTTTTTCATAATCCTTAAATAATCAAACATTTTATTTGAGCCTCCACAAGTTTGTTGAAATACCTGTCTGAGGAAGTCTTCTTCAGCTCGTGATGGGAGTCCAAATAGTTCTTGGATTGCAGCTTAGAGATCCTTCACGAATTCACATTCTATCACTTGAGTAGCTACTACGGATGACCTAGAGTTGTAGAGCTAACCTAGTAGTAATTGATCAATTGCCATCCACGACTCATAGTCAGGATTAATCATTCCAGCCACTATAACTTCCGGGGTAGAGCTTGAGGCTCGATCCAGCTACACTTCCTGTCACTGATTCAACACTGGTTGCTACTTCTAGAGTGGTTGTTGCAGATACACTGATGAACTTTTGAGGACATGGTTTTTCACCATTTAGGTGGCCTTCAAGTTTGTAGCTACGAAGGATGGGAAGAGTTAAGTTCTTCCACAGGAGGTAGTTTCCTCTTTCCAATTTGATGGAGGTAATCTGGTTTAGAAGTTGGTTTAGTGGAGGACTGCTGAAGGTAGGATTCACGAAGGCAGAAGAGGCGTTAGTCATATCGCTCTGATACCAAGAGAGGATTTGGACAAAATCGAGGAAGAGAGATTTTCTTTTGTAAATATTTTTCTTATTATTTAATGAACAGGATCCTTATGTTTATATACACTTCAGGGTACTGAAATTAGAGCAAAAGAATAAAGAATAATTACAAAGTATAAAACATACAAAATGCACGTGACCTTCTCTAATTGGGACAATACACAGGTTGTACATAACATAATTGTTTGATGGAATCCTCTGGAATTTTGCTAGCACAACTCTCCCCATTCTTAGATAATTTTCCAAAATACTTAAATGCATCATGGGTAGCATCTATCTTTGTATATCCCATCAAATTGTCTAACCTTAATTTGAAATATGTTAAATTCTTCTTATTTCTTTTCTGAAATATTTTAATGATTTTTTTTATGTGAGTGATGAGAGTGGGATGCATAAAGATGGGTGTTACTAAGGTTGCATCCAAGTATTACCCTCATTACTATTATTTTGTTAACATGAGAGTGAGATTTAAATATCTGACTTGAATAGAAGAAATACATGTTAAGTTATGTTCATGTTGGCTTGAGTCACTTTGAGTTAATCTTTGTTTGAACAAATATCAAATCAACACTACTTTAGTTTAATAACAGTAAAATTAAACTGAAAAAAAGTGAGGTTAAAATTGAAAATTTCAAGCATCATTTGATAACAATTTCGTATTTTAGTTTTCCTATTTTTAAAATTTATATTTGTTTTCCTCTCAATTTATTTACTATTCATCTTTCTTAAATATTCACTCAAGAAACATTTAAATTCTAAGTCAAATTCTAAATCATAAACAAACTTTAGAAAACTTTTTTTTTTCTTGTTTATTTACAGAATTTGGGTTTTGAAAACATCTTATTAGTAAAACCTGATTTTGAACAGCAAAATTTTGAAAAAATCCACTAGTATCTAGAAAAGCTTAGGAATAGGAACAGAAAATTAGAGTTTATTTTATTTTATTTTGTAAAGAAAAGAGTTTTGACCTGTTTAATCTTTTGAATTATTGGCAAAATTAACACATTTTTTTTCAGATATTGAGGCAATAACTAATAACTCTAGCCCTTTTTGAAGCTTGCACATGAAATTGAGATGAAAAAAGAACAACCTTAAACATGAAGATTAAAAGGAGAGAGCTTTACATCTAACTACTTCTTAGTGACTTGAAGACATTGTATCCTTGGAGGAAGCAAAGGAGGTGACACAGTTCACTTTTAAAGATAATGCCTAAAATAATTATTAACCATATATTTACAAGATTAATTAGTTGATCAACAAATTAATCCCATGGGATTAAGGGATGGAGAATTGGAAAGGAAAGGGGAGCTTACCAAATTAGGGCAACTATAGGAATATTTGAATTACCTTTTGGGGGCAAATACTTGAAGATGTCCATTTTTATATCCCTAAAACTTAAAATAAACTTTGTAGCTAGGTGTGTGTGTGGACAATGATCTTGTAAAACCCTTATTAAGTTGTTTGAGTATTATTTTTTCATAACATAAAATATGACATTGAACTAGTAAAGAAGTTAAACAAATTTATAAGTTGGATCGAGACATTATTTTTTCTTCTTCTTTATAAGTTCCAATTAGTTGAATTATGGATTAGACACTTAATCATGAAGAACGTATTACTATATGAATTTAATTATGAAATTAAAACATACAACAAAATTTTATATCCATTATAAAAGTCAGATGATGTTCAAGTTCACACTATTACACTATCGAATTAAAAAAGAGAGAAAGATTCAATTTTATTCACTTTTAACTTATTCTATCGTGATTGAAAATATAATTCCACCTCAACAAAAATCAGAAAGATATTCTATAGTACATAAAATCATTATCAAAGAAACATATACTTCAAAGTGAACTCATGAAAATTTGGACTCCAACCATAAAAAGGGGTAAGAAATTAAACTATATATATCACCATATAACTCATTGGAATTATTACTCTTACAAGATCTAGAATAACAACTCTTTATATTATTTTTATTCTCATAGAGAATCATGGTTGAAGAGAAAGGAAATGGATCTTACACACAAGCAAAGAAATAGAGAAATATAATGGATAGTTAAGAGCATTTGATAGAGCAAGGTATCATTGGATATCTTTATGCTCTATAAGCAAGGAAGCTTTTTTTCTCTCTTTCCCTTTTTTCTTTGTTTCCAATTTGTCTCCATTTACATATATATTATTCACTCTCTTTCTTAGCACCTACTCTTCTTCTTCCTTCCTTACCTTCCATAACTTATCTTATAAAAGCTAGCTTCACATGTCTTCTCTTTGCTTCCTCTATCAGCTTCTTAGGGAATTAAAGGGTTTCACCCACATTAATGGCTTTGCCTTGTGACTTTCTATCCATTCCCAAAACTTTCATCTCCATCTTCATCTTCATCGTTTTTATGGGTAAGTTCTCTTTTCTTGATATTTGATTCGATGTTTTTGAAAAATGTTTCTAGATTCTGTGATCTAAACAATGTAAATTACAAAACAACATGTTTATGTTTTTAGTATACTCGAACTTTGAATTCAAAATTTGAAAATGTATAATTATATAAGAAAAGATAAAAACAATAACAAATATTTTCATGTTATAATACATATTAAGATATAATATATATGATATTACGAAATAATAATTATATAAACTTTTTAATATAAACAAGTTCATAAATTAATTAGTAATAGTTTATATTCATAATCCAATAGTCAGTGAGTAATTATAATTAGTTTTATGGTTTATAAATATATTTTGAAAAATTATTGAAATTAAAATTTAATTTCGAAATATGTTACTAAATATATATTAAAAAATATGAAATAGAACTCTATTTTCTTTAAATAAGTTGTTTTCAGATTGTCTTAGGCCTAACCTTAGTAGTAATGATTGAAAAGTTTAAGCGGGTAGATTAGGATATATTATATATTGGATGTGTAGTTAAGTTTGTATATAGTGATGATATCTTTTGACAGGTGCTAGGGTTATGGAGAGTACAAGGTCATTCACCATTGTAAATTCATGCAAGGATACAATATGGCCAGCCATTACTCCCGGAGGAAACATGAGTGGTGGTGGATTTTCCTTGAAGGGTGGCGAATCCGTGGTCTACACGATACCCGACTCATGGACCGGTCGGATATGGGCACGAACAGGCTGCGACTTCGATAAGGACGGGAACGGGAAGTGTCGGACCGGTGGTTGCGGAGAAGTGCTGAACTGCACGGGTCCCGGAAGTCGTCCTTCCACCCTAGCAGACTTCACCCTTGGCTCTATAGATTATTATGATGTCAGTGTTGTGGATGGCTTCAATCTTCCCGTAGCGATACAGCCATCGGGGGGGAAAGGAAACTGCAGCTCGGCTGGGTGCGATGGAGACTTGAGAGACAACTGCCCACCGGAGCTGGCGGTGAAGGACGACCGTGGGAAGGTGGTGGCGTGTCGGAGCGCTTGTGACGTGTTCCACACCGGGGAGTACTGTTGCACTGGGCAGTTCGATAACCCAATGACATGCTTACCAACTAATTATTCAAGGAGTTTCAAGCAAGTTTGCCCTGGTGCTTATAGTTTTGGATATGATGATCCTACAAGCATTTTAACTTGTTCTTCAGCTGACTATGTTGTTGCCTTTTGTGCAACAAGGTATGGCATTTCCTTCTATACTTTTATTCGTTTCCCCCTTTTTCTTCTTTTCAATTATTTTTACCGTAAAAGTTTCGGCGTAATTATTTTAAATGTTAAAACTATTGAAAATATTTTTAAATATAGTAAAATATCACTGTTTTTAGTATCAGATCGTATTTAGTGACATTTTGCTATATTTGTATATAATTTGATTCATTTTACTTTATTTCAAAATAACCTAAAATTCTATTTTATAACTTAGGAATGGTTAATTAAAAATTTTTAAAAAAATTGTAATACCATCTTTGACATTTTCGTAAATGTTTCAAAATTACTATTGAAGTAAAACTCTATTAGAATTTTTGGATGAAAATTGGGATGAAAATTTTTGGATAACAAAAAAAAGCTTGTAAACTTAGCCTTTTGTTTTCAAACATACCATTGTTCTTTTAAAAGTGGTAATATTACACTTAGTTTTTTCATAAATGTTTTACAAACTACCCCTTAAAATAAAATTCTATTAGAGTTTAGATGAAAATTGGGATTGAAATGATTTGAGTATGACCCGCTACTACATTGTTCCATGTCATATTGTTATATTGGTTTCAAATTACAATTTTCATCCAAAAAATTTAAAGATTTCTAATTTATGACAAATTCGAGACATTTATAGAAGGTAAGAGATAAAACTATCACTTACGAAAATTTTAAAATAAAATATTTTTTTATATAATTCAGCGTTAAAAAAACTTAAAATTCCTTTTCGAAACTATGAAAATTTTAAAAACAATAATGACAAAAATTAGTCTTTATAAAAAGTTTTAGACCAAAATGATGGTTAAGATTAACATAGTTTTAGTCAAAGACAATTATTCTTTTCTTGGGGTTTGATGTTCAAATCGTATATTTATGGAAAGGAAAACAAAGATTAATAAAATAAAGAATAATTAATTCTTGGGTGGAAATGTAGGAATCAAAAGGTGTGCTCTTATCATGACAAGAAGCTAACATGCAATGTGGACAGCTCAAAGGCATCAACATTAGTAACAATCTCCCAAAGATGGCAAAACTTGATGATCTTCACATTTCTCTTCATCTTAAAATTTGGAATTTTGTTTTAGCATGCTTGTTTATATATTTACCAAATTTATTAATTTTCAATTTTCAATTCTTTTTGTTTTGTTTTTCAATTTTAGGTAATGTTTTTGAAGGACTAATTAAGATTAGAATGAGATACTTAGCTTCAAGATTAGAATATCGATAGTATATTTCTTATATCTATTTGTTTTCATAAATTTATACATTAAGTCTTCAATTATATACGTCAGGAAAGTATCGTAAACCTAATTAGATCCTACCAAAATTACATGAATATAGTTAGGAAAAACATAAATATTCTATAAGCTAGCTTGTTAATTCTAGGTGTATGTGTAAAAGAATCTTATATGATTATTTATTCTTTACGGTTTTTCAACGATGACATGTGGAGGAAGAACCAAACTTTTAATTTTGAAATTGATAGTATAAACATCTATATCAGTTGAGTCACGATGCTTTTGACTATTTGATGTTTATTAATAAGAGCATACTATATATTAAAGCATATGACCTCAACATTTCAAAAAGTATCCCAATCATATAATTTAGAGTTTTATCTATATATAATAATTGAAGAAACTGAATGCTGAGTCAATTACAACCATTCAATTTAAAATGAATTTTCTTCCTAGTAGCTTATTAAACCTTTTATTTTGAGTTGTTTCCTTGAGTCAATCTATTTACAAATATAACAAAATGTCATTGTTTATTAGTAATAGAAACCTATCACGGTCTATCATTGATAGACAATGACACTGATAGAAAATAGAAAGTTTGGGAACTTACTAAATACTTTTCAAAGAGTTAGTTTTCAAAGAGTAATAAACTTATGAAATTAAAAGTTGTAACATTTTTTCTCCTATAATTTTTTTTTATATAGTTGAACAAATTTGACAAGCTTATCGTGTACTATTAAAAAAAAGGATAAAAAGAGACCAAGGGTATCTATATGCACATTATTAGAGAAATAGTTTTAAATCCAAATATTAATTAAAGGGTGTTTGGATTAACTTGAGTAAAATATATTTTTTAAAAAATTCATTTTTATTTAAATATCTTTTTCTATATAAAAATTGATTAAAATACACTAAAAAAGTTATTTTGAGTGGTCGCCAAATATTTCAATTCCTTTCAAAATGATTATTTTTTAAACTAAACATTTGAAAGTGTATTCCAAACACACCTTAAATGGTCTAGATTATGACTTTATTGAATGCTTTTATTTTTTTTTTAGAAAAAAAAGAAAGAAAAAAGTGCCTAGACTGAGTTTATGTTAAGTTTTGAACAATTATGAATTATTAGGTCTACCAAAAAAGCAAAACAAAACACAATAAAATGTTACGTTATGGAGGTTTTTTTTATCACATTTACAAATAACTTTGTCACATTACCAACATAAACATAGCTTAGCGATAATTGGTATGTACTTCATTCCTTCAATTAAAAGTTCAAAATTTTATACTTCATATTTGTTGTACTAAAATAAATATCACGTTAAATTTCCATTGTTTTTCAAACTCAATAAAAATATTATGCATAAACTTAAATTATGAAGTTTATATGAATATATATTTATTTTTATTCATATACAAAATACTAAATTATATATTAAAAAGGATCCTTGTGCTTTTTATTTGCATAAAAAATACTCCCAAAATTTTAAAATCCTTAAACTTTTCAAAAGAATTAAAAAGAAAATTTACCATTAGTTTTAGATGAAAACTATTAGTATTTTGTTTCAAAAAACACGCTTGAATTTTCAAAAGTACTCGAAGAGATCTGCTCAACTAAAAAATCTACTAAACTAAAGGACGTACAGACCGATCATAGCATTTCACTGATCGGAAATTGATGACTCCGTATTGCAGTTGCCAGATTACATTAAGCCATTTGAAGTACACACGGATGCATCAGACTATGCCATAGGCGGTATGTTAGTACAATAAGGTAACCCAGTAGCATATGAGAGCCGAAAGCTCAATGAGACCGAAAGGCGTGGTCCAAAAGAAGGAGATGACAGCCATTCTTTGTAGTATACCTAACAAAGCGGGAGGCAAAAATACCCTTAAATTTTAAAACTAAAGTTTAAGAAAATACCCTTATTGTTAGTATATGAATAGAACCTGTCGTCACAAAAAGAACTCTAAACTTTCTAAAGTTACATTGATACCCTTTACCTTTCAATTTTTTTTTAAAAAATGCTCCTACAGTTTGTGAAGTGATAAATTTCTTTGAAGTTTTCTCGAGTTAAAAAGGAACCAATTATAAAAGAAATTATATGGATTTCCTTTTTTCTTTCATATGGATACTCTCATTTTTCTTCTATTTGCCCAATTCTTACACCAATTTTTATAAACCAAACCTTTAAATTAAAAGATAAAATCCAATACAATCTCATAAAATTCTAAAGTCAAAATATCTCCTTAAAACTTACAAAAACAATAAATAGTCAAATGCAAAAAAGATTTATGTATGTGACTATTTACACTCACTCAACTACTAACATACAATCTTGTCAACATATTAAAGACCTTCCATTATTCTTTTTTTCTTTTTTATAGTCTATATATTTTAACTTAAGCGTAGAATTTTCTTTTTGAGATCAGCAAATGTCAATAGATAATAAAAAGGGGAATACGAGTATATTGAAGAAGAAATGAGAGAGAAGAGAGAAAATAGATAAGAAGGAAGTAAGAGGTAAGAGAGCATTAACAGTTTCTCTACATACACTAACTATAAGGGTATTTTAACTTCTTTTTAAGTTAGAGTATTGTTGAAAGTTTTGAAAATTCAAAGATATTTTGTATACAAAACTCTAAAGGTATGTTTAGGGCGAGCACTATCCTAAGAATATAATAACCATATCTCCCTATGGTAAATACTATTTTGTATTCTCTAACTAGTTACAGTCAACACTATTTCAAAATCTTCATTTACTATAGTATTTACTATTTGCTACATTTGTTACTATTTTACATTCATCATTTTTTGTATTATTTACTACTTCATTCTCAAATTAAAATAGTTTGCACTTCAAATACATACTATTATAACTCAAATTAAAATAATATATATCCTAAACACAAACTATTATAACCCAACTATAATAACCTATAATTATAATAACTAACATCTTGTCCCAAACATCCCCTAACATTTTCATCCAAAACTAACAATAATGATGTTTTTTTTAAATCTTTTTGAAAGTTTTAGATATTTTTTGGTATTTTTTTTTCCAAAAGGTAAAATTAAAATTTAGGGATATTTTCAAAATTATAATTTAGCCTATGACAATGAGCTCTTTTCAAATATAGGAAAATGAATCAAAATATAGTAAAATTTTACTGTTGGTCTGCGATAGGATCTTTAATATTAATATTGTTGTTTTCAAAACTTATTAGAGAAATATTGTTGTTTTGAAACTTATTAAAGAAATATTGTTGTTTTGGGAGTTCGAGGTTAAAGGTCGAAGGTTGAGAACTCGACTAATGTGGAGGTCGAACATTGAAAACTCGACGAACAAAGAAAAACTTAGAAACAATACATAGGGCAAAACTTCAACCCTCGACAAGGGAAATCTCGCGAATCTCGCTTAGGTTGTCGAAGGTTGAAGTTTCGACACACATCCACTCTCGAGATTACAGGTTTATTACTTTTCTTTTTCCCTCATAGAGGAAATAAAGTAATGAGATGATATACTATATGTATCTGTGTACTCGAGCTACTTCTAATAACCTATGCATTTTGTTATCATTTCGAATTAGACGGAGGCTTGTGGGATTGACTTGAGGGGGTGGGGATGGCTATATTTCTGGGAGCGAACTCCATGCAAATATGAAGCGCATGGATACAAGTTATGCCTTGGAATGAAAGACAATTCCAAATTAGCTTTGTTTACGAACAAAATTTTGTATATTAGGTTGTCGAAGATTACACACATGTTGAAACTTCAAAGCGATTAAGGAGATAAGTGGGCTGAAGCAGATTAAGGAGAGAGCGAGATTCAAAGCGAGATAGTAGGAGAGAGCGAGATGTTGAACGAGATTTTAAGAGAGAGCGAGATTCAGAGCGAGAATGTTGGAGAGAGCGAGATTTAGTTTATATTGACTAATCTGACTAACATTGAACTTGGTAAAATGAAATGTTTGAATAATTGAAAAATGAGATTATTCAGGAATACACATTGAATGCTAAGATTACGCATTGAGTAGTTTCTGGTAGTAGATCCATAATCAAAAAAGTGTTTGTGATTGTTCCAGAAGAAATGAAAGCTAGTAATCATTAATAGAAAAATAACAACAATAACAGAGAGAGCGAGAGCGAGAACTTACGAGAGGAGAGCGAGATCTTAGGAGAGAGCGAGAGTGAGAGAGCAAGATCTTAGGAGAGAGCGAGACTAAGAGAGCGAGATCTTAGGAGAGAGCAAAAGTCTTCACTTTATTTGAACTTTCCATAGAAATATATATAAAAAAAGAGAAAAAAGAGCTAATAATCATACTATAATTGAATAATCATTAGACAACAAATTGAATATATTAGATTATTATACTATAATTGAATAATCATTAGACAATAAATTGAATATATTAGATTATTATACTATAAATTGAATATATTAGATTATTATAATATAAAACTTTATTGATTACAAAAAAAAATTGAATATACAGTAGATTACTATAAAAAAAATTGAATATACAATAAATTATAATAAAAAAATTGAATATACAATAAAATGAATATATAATAAAAAAAATTATTTATTATTCAATCTCTAACTAGCTGGAGCCCGTCTTAGTAACGAAGAACACTTCCTTCGATTATGTCCTAACTGGTTACAAAATCCACATCGTTGTCGAGTGGCTGGTTCTGTCCAATCCATCTTGTTGTGATAACGTGACCTTTTCGGGTCTTCTCAACAACGATGGACAGGATGTAAGACGGGCATATTAGGGTAGGTGATCCAGTAATCTTTATGCGGTATAGGTTGAAATTGAGGAGAGTAACATTCAAGCATACGTTGAAATTATTATACGTTGACAAATTCGAGAGTGAGATTATGAAAGAGAGCGAGAGTTTGAGAGAGCGAGAGCGAGAGCGAAATAGCGAGATTTTGATAGAGAGCGAGAATACCGTACAAATTTTCCTTTTTTTCCTTTTTAATTATTACAAATTCCACCTTCTTCTTTCTAATCCTTTCTTCTTCTTCTTTTTTAATTTTTCATTTTATAAAAACAATTTCTAAAAATATTTTATTATTTTATTTAAACTCTAAAAAGAATAAATTAAAAAAATAATAACTCATAAAAATAAAAAAATGTAAATTAAATAGCTCATTTATATAAAAATAATTACAAAAATCAATGTGTCCCACAAGGCGGACGTTGTCGATTTCGAGCTGGTTGTCGTCGTCGACTTCGAACTTAAGGTTACTCGGGTTCTTTTTGATGTTGCTCTGTTACCTCTGCAGGCGCTTCATAATATAAATATTCATTATGCTCTCCACGACCCCGACCATGTCCATGCATGTATGAAGACGAAGGACCAGCTTCTGAGTCATAATGTCCTGAACCAAATGCTGGCATCATCATCATCGGACTAACATAATTAGTTTGACTCTGTGTCTCCATCATAGGGGGCAACTCTTCCATATTATGTGCAACCTCATCAAACTCATCCTCTTCCCAAACAAGTCCTCTACGTCTAGGAGCTGGTGGAGGAACAATAGGTATATCGTACATATAATGAATTTCCTCCATATAGCTTTGGTTGTCACTACATATAGTAAGAACCTGGTTCGGATCATTCGTAACCTCACGGAGTCTACTGTTGTTCGATCTCTGTGAATTATAAAACAATTAGACAATATTTAAAATAAATTTAAATTAAAAATAATTAGATAGTATTCATTCATTTACCAGATGCCCACAGCTGCTCCCGGACGAGTGACGTAGTGCCTTGTGATATTATTATATCAATGGATATATTCTGGAGTGACATCTGTGTCAAACTGTTTAAGAGAAACCCCTACTGCAATAAACTTTGCACGATAGTGCCATCGCACTACCAAATGTGCAACTTTTTCGGACCAATCTCCAGTTCTTAGGTCAATATCATGTAGTACAGGTTCAGTATTACAAAGCGATGGGATATCCTGCTGAAAACCAAATTGTCTCATCACCTTGTCAGGAAGATGTCACTTACCAATGTGAAAACATATGAGAGGACTCATCGTCCGCCATATGTTTTGACCATTCATACAAAAATTAGGCAAAGTATGCACAATAATTTTGTACGGCTCCCAAATAACCTGAAACACAAAATATTATATTAGAGAATATTAAAGACAAATACAATAAAAATGTGAATAAAATAATCAATTAGGTTTAGTGTAATGTACCTGTTCAGGTTGAAGCAGATCAAACATGTATCTATACTGGCTGACTACATGTGTGGTTGTCCTAGTCACACAAAATTTGTCTCTCCACCTAAATTTTTAAATTGATAATTTAGAATTTAAATTAACTAGATCAGTGATATAAAAATTAAATTGAATTAAAACAATATACCGAGAACCGTAGGCTCGTCCAACTAACTGAGCGTCATTAACATGATGTAACTGTAGATCCATTGTTGGAAATCGCTCCCAAGCCCATAGTTGCAAAAGTATGAGAGGCCCAACTATCTCTCGAACCTCAGGTCTTGTTGCTTTGCATAATTATCTATACAACCATGCCAAGCATGCTCCACCCCACGAATATTGCCCCGCATCATGGAGGTTAGCTAACAGTGGCAGGAACATCAAGTGAACAAAATGACTTGATTTATCTGAAAACAAACTTCCACCCATCACTTGTAGTATATATACCCGCGCATATCTTATGACGGTTTCCTCGTCTACATCATCTGTTAGTTCACGAAATTGTGTTCCTAACCATATTAAACTTAACCTTGATCCTTTAATCTTGTCGGCAGGTAGGGTCGCACCAAGGTACAATTGACAAACTTCTAACCAGTCATCGTACATCACTCCGGTGACCGGCTCACCGTCAACAGGTAACCCCAACAACACTTCTATGTCTTATAAAGTGATAGTGCACTCTCCAACAGACATATGGAATGTATGCGTCTCGGGCCTCCATCTCTCGACTAAGGCTGTGATCAAATGCTAGTCCAACTGAATAAATCCTGCCTTTCGACGTCTGCAAGATATTTCTCCAGTAGTACGATCTCGTCATACAACATATGATCGATGAATGGACTGGTCGTACAAAACATCGGGATCAATAGGTCTTGGGTTTATCTTGACGCTCCAATGCATCCCTTATTTATGCTCTTCTTTTCTCAAAATAGTTCACGCATTTGAAGAATGTTATCTGAGCAAGAGCATTTATAGGCAACAATCGAGCTCCTTTGTGGACTCTATTTATGCACTCTGATAGATTTGTCGTCATCCACCCATATTTGAATCTTCCATCATGTGTTTAAGTCCATTGCTTTCTCCTAAGATTGTCAAAAAAACTTAGACAACTTCGATTTATTCCTTTGATATCTTCAATTGCTTTGTTGAACTTTTGAATTTGAAAATGACACCCGGCACGATAACATAATTTTTCAATGAATTAAATTTATACTTTTTAATGAAGTTGCTGACGATATGTAGTAAGCAGAAACGATGGTGACATTTTGGTCCCGTCCAACCATTTGTTGGGTTGTTCACTGCTGCAATTATACCAACATGTCAATCTGAAATTAAACACACCTCTTCATGTGTTACAATTTTTCTCAGGTGTTTCATACTTAGTGATCTCGAACAAGCCATCATACCGAGCGGTACTGTTCACATAACAAGTGGCAAGCATTCGGCATTCCATGCTCACATTTTAACATGAACTACGAAGATTTTATTGAGGACTACTAAAAATTGTCAACGTATGCTAAATGTTACTCTCCTCAATTTCAACCTGTACCGCATGAAGATTACTGGATCACGCACCCTAATATGCCCGTCTTACATCCTGTCCATCGTTGTTGAGAAGACCTGATAGACCAAAAAGTTCACGTTATCACAAACGAGATGGATTGGACAGAACCAGCCACTCGACAACGATGTGGATTTTGTAACCAGTTAGGACATAATCGAAGGAAGTGTCCTTCGTTACTAAGACGGGCTCCAGATAGTTAGGGATTGAATAATAAATAATTTTTTTTTATTATATATTCATTTTATTGTATATTCAATTTTTTATTTATAATTTATTGTATATTCAATTTTTTTTTATAATAATCTACTGTATATTCAATTTTTTTTTTTTTTGTAATCAATAAAGTTTTACGTTATAATAATCTAATATATTCAATTTATGGTATAATTGTCACACTCTGCCCCCAGACCACCTTCTTAGCCTAGGAGAGGGATGCGACTACAGCAGTTATCAACCCTTAGGCTGACACTTACTGCTTAATGATTCTTGTGGAATAACTCTGATACCATACTATAACTTATACACAATAGAATGATTAAGTCAAGGAGATAAACTATAATGGGTTAAGTAGGCCCATCTTTTATTACGACAGTGAAATAACGTTTATACAACTTAAGAACCTAACAACAAAGTTTACAACAACAACCGTAAAAACCCTCCGGAAGTGTAATTGGGGCACGTGGCAGACCTTGGCCTTAGCAGCACCCTAGAACTCCTCATCTTCCGCTACCTGGGGGGTGGGAATTAAGAAAACATTTTGAAGAGTGTGAGCTACTAAGCCTAATGGGTGGTTATTTTAAAATGAAAATTCATTTTGAAAATCATCATTTTGGGAAACCAAGCACATGTTAGCACTCACACTGAACTCAAGTGCAATCAATGGCATAATCATGCAGCTACTAATTTGTATTCCAATATCAACACATAGCAAGCATATTCTATCATCAAACAGTAGAATCACCTATGGAAACCTTCCTATGACCTCAATTCTCGCCAATGTGCACATCGCCATTTTATTTATCCCGCTAGTCATGCTTAGGTACTTGACCATATTTCCCGTCGGTCGTCACCGACTATTATTTCCCGCCGACCGAAGCTGACCAATTTTTCCGCCAACCATATTTTCCCGCCAAGCACCTTTTATTAAGCATGCTAACCACATCCCGGGCATAATCGCAGTTTCTATAGTCATACACAAACAATATCATGGCAACATCATATTACCAAAGCATGTAATTTGCATCTACAGATGCATATATTCCAATATCAGAGTATAAAGCTAAGTGAATAGTCATAATATGTATTTACTATCAACACTGTATAAACCCACAATATTCTTTATTTATCAAAGCAACACAACACTCACGATATATCGGAACTATAACGCTATAACACTCACACTATGTGTTAATTATCACACCTATAATACTCACGACATATGTTAACTATCAAAACTATAACACTCACAACATATGTTAACTATCAAAACTATAACACTCACCTTAATTGCTTAGGAGCCTTTCTAATAGTTCATTTTTCTACCTCGGGCTCCTTTTTTACCCCTAGAATCCAGATCCAAATTACAGCTTAGATTACTCATAGTTCTATACCTTATTTTAAAATACTTCCTTCTACAAAACTATTTTAAAATGTCTCAAGAAGCTTACCATAAAATATTAGCTCATAACTCTTCATGGTTTAGCCGAAACCATCCAAACATCAAGACTGGCTCAGCTTACCCAATAGCTCGACCCCTCTATATTTTTCTCATTATCCAACCCAATTCCTTAGAGCTTCTTCTCTGGCAGCCTCACCATGAAAATTATACTCTCTTATCTTTCAAATGGCTTTGGAATTACATCAAACACTCGAGTAGATTGGGAGATTTCCTCGTCTCAATTTGATGCATTCTCCTTCACCCTCACTGTCCAATGCACTCTACTCTCCCCATCTTTTTACGAATTTTATGATTTGTGATTTGAAAATGAAATCCCAAAGGCTCTATTTTTAGGCGTCTAAACCTCCTATGGTGTTGACACCACCTACTTGGCTGCATGGCCAAATGTTTAATCCTCCCTTTATCAACGTAAGCTGACTTCACCTTGGTTCAATGTATTTTTCCCAAACGAATCCAACACAATTTCTTAGGGTTTAAGAATTTCTCTTAGTCAGACACCTAAATTTTAATTGACGTTTGCCCTTACGTCTTCAAGCTTTGTTTGTATTCAATTTAGGGTTTTCAATGCATAATTTATAAGATCGTGTCCAAATTCAACGCATAAATGCCCGACCATTCGATGCACAGGCGGTTTCCTTTGATCGCGTGGGCGTGACGTTCGAATGAGGCGTTCAGGCTGCTCTCGCTCTCTCCCACTTTCTCGCTGGTCTCGCTTTCCCACTTTCTTGCTCACAATCTCACTCTCTCCAACTTTCTCGCTCAAACTCTCGCTTTCTCCACTCTCGCTAAGGATCTCGCTTTCTCCAACCTTCTCGCTCATTTGGCTCTCGGTAGTGTCGCTCTCTCCAAGTTTCTTGCTAAGGATCTCGCTCTCTCCAATCTTGCTAGCATCTCTCTTTCCAATCTCACCAGCGTCGCTTTCTCCTTCTTTCTCTCCACCATTTCTCTCCAACTTCGCTCTCTCCCAGTCTCTCGCTTAGCCAATCTCGCTCTCTCCCATTCTCTCGCTGCCTCCACTCTCGTTGGTGTCGCTCTCTCCACTCTCATTCTTTCCAATCTCGTTAGCTACTGTGAATATGGTTCATCTCCATGCAACTTCCACACAAATTTTCCCAAATAATTTTCTATATTTTCCTCAGTTCTTCAATCCTTTCTTCACTATTCAGGATTTAAGTCTTCAAGGTTTTCTCTTCTTTTTATCCTTTTAAGGTCCTCTCTACTTGTACTCCAGGATCAAATATGGTTATCATAACTATAACTTGTACTCCAGGATCAAATATGGTTATCATAACTATAATACCTACCCATTATAGTTTACATTCACTCTTACTAATTGTTGATCCATAGAAGGTGACAATTATTACAGTTATTATGACAATTGTAAAATTATTAGATTATTTACATAACATAGGATTTAATTTCCTCCTAATTAACCCCTTAATCACTTACTTAAGTAGGAAAATGGAGATCCGAGTTTCACAATAATAATCTAATATATTCAATATATTCAATTTATTGTCTAATGATTATTCAATTATAGTATAATAATCTAATATATTCAATTTATTGTCTAATGATTATTCAATTATAGTATAATAATATAATATATTCAATTTTTTGTCTAATGATTATTCAATTATAGTATAATAATCTAATATATTCAATTTATTGTCTAATGATTATTCAATTATAGTATAATAATCTAATATATTCAATTATAGTCTAATGATTATTCAATTATAGTATGATTATTAGCTCTTTTTTCTCTTTTTTTTTTATATATATATTTCTATGAAAAGTTCAAATATAGTGAAGACTCTCGTTCTCTCCTAAGATCTCGTTCTCTCAATCTCGCCCTCTCCTAAGATCTCGCTCTCTTAGTCTCTCCTAAGATATCGCTCTCTCACTCTCACTCTCGCGCTCTCCTAAGATCTCGCTCACTCACTCTCGCTCTTTCTATTATTGTTGTTATTTTTCCATTAATGATTACTAGCTTTCATTTCTTCTGGAACAATCACAAACACTTTTTTTATTATGGATCTACTACCAGAAACTCAATGCGTAATCTTAGCATTCAATGTGTACTCCTGAATAATCTCATTTTTCAATTATTCAACCATTTCATTTTACCAAATTCAATGTTAATCAGATTAGTCGTCTTGCTCTCTCCAATATTCTCGCTTTGAATCTTGCTCTCTTCTAAAATCTCGCTTTGAATCTCGCTCTCTCTTAAGATCTCGTTCAACATCTTGCTCTCTCCTACTATCTCGCTTTGAATCTTGCTCTCTCTTTAATCTGCTTCAACCCACTTATCTCCTTAATCGCTTTGAAGTTTCGACATGTGTGTAACCTTCGACAACCTAATATACAAAATTTTGTTCATAGACAAAGCTAATTTGGAATTGTCTTTCATTCCAAGGCATAACTTGTATCCATGCGCTTCATATTCGCCTGGAGTTCGCTCCCAGAAATATAGCCATCCCCACCCCCTCACATCAATCCCACAAGCCTTCGTCTAATTCGAAATGATAACAAAATGCATAGGTTGTTAGAAGTAGCTCGAGTACACAGATACATATAGTATATCATCTCATTACTTTATTTCCTCTATGAGGGAAGAAAAGTAATAAACCTGCAATCTCGAGGGTAGATGTGTGTCGAAACTTCAACCTTCGACAACCTAAGCGAGATTCGCGAAATTTCCCTTGTTGAGGGTTGAAGTTTCAGCCTATGTATTGTTTCCAAGTTTTTCTTTGTTCATCGAGTTCTCAACGTTCAACCTCCACATTAGTCGAGTTCTCAACGTTTGACCTCTAGCCTCAAACTCCTAAAACAATAATATTTCTCTAATAAGTTTCAAAACAACAATATTTCTCTAATAAATTTTGAAAACAACAATATTAATATTAAAGGTCTATATATGCCCAAAATAAAATATGTGGGAAAACACATAAATAGATTAAATATAATTGACCAAAATACCTCACTTGGAAACCAAGCTAGAACAAACCACAAAAAAGTAGCAAATTTATGCTGCACCACAAATTGCAGAAGAGTGTTTATACCTCTCTCCTAAGTTATAACAACAAATTTGGTGGGATTATTATTATTATTATTATTTTAAGTTAAAACAAAGTGTAAAAGTCACCGACATAACTTGGTGGTAATTGATAATGTAAACTACGATATTTATTCGATATTTTCATCTATGTTTTTCATATGTCTGACATTAAGAAAAAAAAAGGGACGAACCAACATTTCTAATTATATTGTAAAAGTAAAACAATTGATGAAACATGAGAACAAACAACCATAATATAATATAAATAACAAACATTTAGAAAAAAATTGTCTCCTCAACATGCCACATTAATGGTTAAATCAGCTCAAACACCATTTCGAAGTATTTTTAAAATTTAAGTGTTTAAAATATTTTTTTTGAAACTTCAAGAACTAAAAAGTGTACCTTGCTCTAAAGCGGTAGATGTTTATTTATTAATTTAAACAATTTTTTTAAATACAATTTCTCAAAAAAAAAAAAAACAAAAAAACAAAAAACATATGGTATGAGTATGAGTTAAATATGTATTTTTGTTAAAATAGACAAAATAGACAAAATGGACATTTGGCTTTTGTTTGCTTTTCTGTGAAAGCCATCGAAATCTTTAACAATAACATTATTTAATTAAATAAAAAAAAAATAATTTGAATTATATTAAAAATTAAAATAAATCCATTGTTACAAACAAAAACTAACACAAAGTTTCTCACTTTATTGCTTTCTTCTTCTTCTCCTTCTTCTTCAACAATGGCTCCTCCGCCTCTCTCTTCAATTTCCCATCCCTTTTCTTCCCCAATTACAAACCCTAATTTCAATTTCACTTACAGATACGCTCTTCCTCTACGCACTCAAACTCTACGTTTCATTTCCAATTCATCTTCTTCTCCATCGTCTCCACCGCCGCCACCGCCTCCTCCTCCGCCGGATCCCATTCCCGAGAAAAAGTCCCTCGCCGTAGCCACCGGGGAGCTCTTCTTGGGGCTGGCAGCGAGGCTGATTAACCGCTCCTCCGACAGAACCACAAACTCGGTTGCTATGTTCGATAATCGTAGTGGGAACAAGAGTGTGTTCGAGGAGAGAATCGGCGCGGTGGTTGAGGATGAGATTCAGCCTGGTGTACTCTGGGAGCAGCGGGTTAAAGACGTTGAGGCCGAGCGGGAGCGGCGAGTTATTACTAGCCCTGGCTTTAGTTTCTCCGCCGCTGGTTTGCTGTTTCCGTACCATCTTGGAGTTGCGAATTTTCTCTTAGAGAATAGTTATATCAAGGTTTCTTCTCATCATTTTTTTCCCTTTCTTCTTAACATGCTTGGAAATTTTGGGATGTTGTTTGTTCCCTTTGTGTCTCTGTTGAAGTAATTGAACTCTGAATGATGATGTGCTTGAATTGGAAGAAATTAGTCTTCTGGAAGAGTAGGCATTTGATGGAATTTTCCTTCTTTGTTGTGCATCTTTTTTTCTTGGATATTTGATGTGGCAGGACAGTTTAGATTTAGATGGAATTTGAACCCTCTCTCTCTTTCTCTCAGTGTATCAAGGACAAATTTAATAGAATCAAAATGGAGTTTAGATTTAGAAATGATAGTTTCCATGTACTTTGAAAGTATCCCCTTCAGAAGTCTTTGGATTGTTTTGGAATGTATTTGTTGGCTTGCTACTGTTTCGTGATATGGAAGTTCATGTCTTGTTCGTTCTTGCAATGGCTGATGACCCCTCAAAAGGGTCTCTACTTATCCTTTTTCTGTTTTCTTTTTCTATATTTTCATCCTCACTGAAATTTTATCTCTAGACTATGGTGATCTTTTTCTTATCTTCTTTGGCATTGAAGTGTTTGTAATGATCTAGGAAACGACTCCATTAGCTGGAGCCTCAGCTGGTGCCATTGTCTGTGCTGTTATTGCCTCTGGAGCCAGTATGCAGGAGGCTTTACAAGCTACTAAACTACTGGCTGAAGACTGCAGAAGTAGAGGGACTGCATTTCGCCTTGGGGTATTTCTCTGTTAAAGTAGACCATTTCACTCATTGTGTTTATTTTTTGTGCTAAGACGTGGAGTGGAAAGACCTATCATTTGAAGTTCATTTTAAAGAACCCCATCTTGTTTTTATTCCTGTTATTGTTTGTAATCCTTGACTCTTAAGATTTATGATGCACATCAAGCACATATAGGTTTATTAGTATCCCTGGATTTTCAAAATTCTAGATAATGGTGTAGGATGGTTGAGGAGTAATATTGTAGGTCTATCGTCTTGATACTCAAGTTTTGAGTGCTTGGACTATATCTTTTTGTAGTAATATATCCTCTTGCTTTGGGATCATGGTGAGAGGGGGTATTAACTTTTCCTTTGTGTGTCTACTGGTTTAACTTTTAACGTTTTCCTCATTAAATCCTCAGGCTGTACTGAGGGAAGTTCTCGACAAGTTTCTGCCAGATGATGTACATATTAGGTGTAATGGAAGGGTTCGTGGTATGCATTCCTCTATTCATTCTCTTTCGTCCCAAAACAAAATCACGATAAGAAAGGGGAAAGTGCTATTTTATTATAACATTACTTGATTACTGCAATATAAGTTCATTTTAATTGGTTTGCACAATGTGAAGGGAGAGCATTTCAATCACTTGCAATGCAATTCCATTTTGGGAACTTCAATTTCTCATTTATACATCTCTGTTGTATTCTAGTCGCTGTTACCCAAGTTTTTTGGAGGCCCAGAGGCTTGTTGGTGGATCAGTTTGATTCAAAAGATGATCTCATCGAAGCAGTTTTCACTTCTTCCTTTATTCCTGGGTGACTATTTAAATTTCATATCATCGTGAATGTTCAAACTTTTCCTAGTTTGGTAAATGACCTTGGGCTGAAACAATGCATTAGTGTAGATACCTAGCCCCAAGACCTGTTACAGTCTTTCGGAATAGACTATGCATTGACGGTGGTCTAACATTGTTCATGCCGCCAACTTCTGCCTCTCAGACGGTATTATTTACTTGACAATTTCTCAATGATTTTCCCTGTAGTTTCATTGATCTTGATTCATTAGAGACAAGATTCAAAATGTACTTCAGTCACCCTGGAGTTTTGCTTTGGGTTCTGTTGCAGGTGCGTGTATGTGCTTTCCCAGCTAGCAGATTGGGATTTGAAGGGATTGGGATCAGTCCTGACTGCAACCCTGAAAACAGAGCTGGCCCCAGAGAGGTAAATGAGATCGACAAACCTCGTCCGACGAGTAGACAAGTTGTCGTCGTTTCTTTTATGTTATGACTGCAAATTGATCAAACTCTTTCCTGTTCCTTATCATTTCAGCTTTTCAACTGGGCTCTCGAGCCAGCAGACGATGACATTCTAGATCAGCTCTTTGACCTGGGATATCAGGATGCAGCTGTTTGGGCAGAGGATAATCCTGTTGAAAAGCTGGTGGAAGACGAAAGGCACAACTGAGGACAGTGCTTGTAACTATCTGACACATCAAGTGAAGATAGTGAATAGAAACTGGACAAGCTTGGTGGTAAGTACATTGCCATTAACTCAAAACTTTCTGGATTCCTGCTGATCATACTGCCTCAGTTGTTTAGATACACACAGGAATCCCTTAGAACAAAAGCAGACGAGCTTCAATCATGAATAACAGGATAAAAGCAATATTATACAGGTAGATATCAGAGTCTTGAGTTTAAGATGGCCAAGACTATAGGTATCGATGTGTTTATATATATATATATATATGTTTTCTGTTTCCTTACCTCCACAGGATTTACATGTACCATTTTGGTGGTTTTTCATATATATATATATATATATATATATACACACTCATATATTCTTTTTTGGTTGAATATCTTTTCATTTGAACTGGTAATATAGATTGATTGGATTAGCAATTTTTTCCCCTTTCTTGTTTCCTTGGTTGGGTTGTTTTTGTATGACCTCTCAAGTCTAAACTTTCATTCATCTCAATAAAAGCTGGTTTCTTCATTTAAGGAAAGGCACATTTGGTTCATTTTGATTAGTTTTGTTTTTTTTTTTACCATATTTTAAATAGAACTGGTCCATTCAGGCTTGATGTATGGTATTGGTAGCCAAAGAGGATGAAGAATTAAAGAAAGATATGATAGGTTTCATTATCTTAGAATGTTTCAAACACAATGGAATTCATTTTACTAATGAATCAATAAATGAAACTGCCCTACAGGAAAAAAAAACAAAAAAGTGAAAAAAGAGGAAAACATTATTAAGTTTAGAAAGAAACTTGGGTGCTTCTTGTGCCCCACTACAATTCTCTCTTCTTTTCTTTAATTGATTTGTTTTTATATTTTTCTTTTACTTATCTACTGGAGAGAGATGTATGGGATCGACTACATTTTAGACTACACTTAATCATTGCATGTAAGTTTATACCTTTGCCTTTCTACCATAAATTTCAAATGGTTTGATTTTCTTTTTGATTTGAACATCTTGGTAAAGAGTATATGTCTTAAAAGTCGATGTGTTTGATAAATCTTTTTTTTCTAAGATGGTTAATTGATGTGACTTGTTTTCTCACTCAATTACAAGTAAAATTTAGACCATGTATAAAGTAGATATGGATTTGGACGGGACATGGTCAACTTAAAACCAGTTTAAAGAAAAAGTTAAAAAGTATATATTTGGTCACAAGGGTAATTATTTTGTATTTTGATCCCAAAGTTTGGTCATGAACTAATGTTATTATTGATTATATTCTTAGAAATTATAGTTTATGACGCACATATCGACAAAAAAAATGACATATAATGCATCACATCGGTATTTAAATTAATTCAAAGAATTAAAGTTAAATGGGATTCAATAGTTGGAAGGGAAAAAATTTAATAAAAATGTATGAATTCATTTCAAAGATTTTATTAAATCTACAGTATTATTATTCTTTTATTTTCCTCGCAATGTCTTATAAATCACAATTCTCAATTATCTATTTAATAGGTCTTTAAATTTTAAAAATGTTTAAGATCCCTACATTTTCAAATTTGTGTTGAGTATATCATTTTTAATAAAATATATAATTTATCTATTAGATAAATTTAAATTTTATATTTAATAAAATTATAAAATTTTAATTTTGTATCTAGTAGATTTGTGAATTAAAAAAATATAAAATAGATCAAATTTAAAAGTTTAAAAATTCATTAACTATTTTCTCAAACTTTGGAGATATATTAGACATAAAATTAAAAGTTATTTAACAAATATTTTTACTTTAAAAAATTAAGATCTCGTTTAATAATTATTTAGTTTTTTTTATTTTGTTTTTGAAAAATTAAGCTTACATTCTTACGACAGAATTTCTAGTTTTAAATTTCTTTCTTTGTTAACCATTTTTTTTATCAATAGTTTAAAAAAATAGTCAAAATTTAAAAACTAAAAAAAGTAGTTTTTAAAAATTTTTTTTTTTTTTTTTGAATTTTTCTAATAATTCAACCATTGTAGTTAAAAAAAATGCAAAATCATATTATGAGAAATTAGAAGAAAATAAATTTAATTTTTAAAAACTAAAAATAAAAAACGAAATGATTACTATATGGAGCTTACATTTCAGTTTTTAAAATTTAGCATTGATTATGAAAGCACTCCCAAAATGTAGCAAAATCAAACGGTTACTTGACGAGTAATTTTGTAATTTAGGATTATATCCTTCTTTGCAAATATATCTCTCTTCTCAATATGACACATTCACCTAAAATTAGGCATGGCCTACACGTTTTGAAGAGAGCTCATCAAACTCTTTAAAACTCCAACTCAACAATAGAATAGAATAAAATAAAATAAAAGTTCCATTATTTAATATTTTCTTAGTTTTACTTATTAATTCATAATAGAAGCCATATTGTTTTTCAACTCCTTCCATTACAAGTAGCAACATTTAATTAGTACAATAATATGTTCTGATTCTATTCTCAAAACATAGAAAAATGATATGAAAATTAAAACAAAACAACATTACAAGCCCACAATTTCAAACATTGAAAATTTTTTTGATAAAAACATATAATAAATTGGTTTTTGTTATTGTAATAATCATAATATTTCAAAGAGCTTTAATGGCAATCTTCATTCCAGCTTTACAATGGCCAGGGAAACCGCAGATGAAATAATTGTATCCTTTGACAAGCGTGATTCTGTCTTTTCCTGTTTGGTAAACTTTTGAACCTCTTGGTTTTAGGCACCAATTGTAAGCTACTTTGTTCTTCAACATCACCACATTGTGTGCCATTTGAGGATACTTGAATACTGTTTCCAATAATATAATAATCTTTTCAGAATTAAACTCTACACTACTATAGCAAATATGACTTATAATGATGAATAATTAGCAACTGTTTTAATACGACGAAATACAATTTTATTTCTCAAGATGATAAGTCGCAAGTTGCGATGGATAACAAAAGTTGTCCCAACAGGCTTGCGACGAGTGGTCAAACCGTCATAAGAGGAGAATAAATTTAAAAGGTTGTAATATTGATATTGAGATTTTAATTTTACGGATATATTGAATTGATGCATATATTGACAAATATTTTAATCCTTGAATGTGTATTGAAGTACTAATTTTTCTTTTTTAAAGTACTATAAATGTGAAGTATAGGAATTTAAACATCTAATATCTCAAGTAAAAAAAGTATAGGTCAATTATGGTTGAGTATATATGCTCATATTAGTTGAAATGTTAAGATATAAAAGGATTAAGAAATATAAGATATGGGTTGTTTTCAAATATAGGAAAATGAACCAAAATATTTTCAAATATAACAAAATTTCACTGTCCATCAGATCTATAGCAGATAGATTATGATATTTTGCTATTATTTGTAAATATTTTTTAGCAGTTTTGTATTTAAAATAATATCTCATAAGATATTATGTTTAATTATAAAATTTGTTAGTATATAAAAGTAGATCTCTAATTCATCTTTCTTTGTTTTCTTTCTATGGCAAAGAAATGAAAAGCTATCCTTTTAGTGAAGTTTTAGTGTCATTTTTAATTTATGATTCAAAGAAGAGAGGCAATGCAATTTCCATTTGGGCATTAGGATGGTCAAGCCAATTTAAGTGTGAAAAGTTATCAAATTAAACAAAATTGAAAAAAAAAAAAAACAAAATGAGATTTATTATATAATTAAATAACTAGACAAATTGTATTAAAGACCACCCAATTGAAACAACATTTTTGTTATATAATTTTTATATATGTTATACCCCTAATCAATCATTCTTATTCTGAACTTTAAAAACAAAATAATTATCAAACAAAAATCATAAAAACGTATATTTTAGCTGTATACATACATAAAATTAAAGGGGTACGAGGTGTGAAGGAGAAACATACCGAGTATATCGCCTGCTCGAAAAATCTTTCCCTTAGTCCAAGAATTGACATTGAAGGTCCATCCTTTGGCATCTCCAACAGTGTAGACTCTGGCTCTAGCATGAGCCATCTCAGATTGGATGAGGAAAAGGCAAAGCAACAAAGTGATTGCAATGGCACTGCCTTTTCCCTGACCCATTTTATTATTCTAATTTTACCAAACTTTAAGGAACTCTCTTTGTGTTTAGAGCATAGAAAAGGGGATGAGATGAAATGGGAGAGATTGGTTCCTTTTTATAGTGAGATTTTGTAATTGCTTCAATCTTAGGGTTTATTGGATTTTGGATTTTAATAATGGAAGAGAAACCTCCAAGTGATGTACCACTCAAACCCCAAAAATTATAATTATAATCAAAAGTCATTATAAATTATTGGGAAGAATTATATATATATATATATTGGTAGCTCATACAAGTGTGAAGATTGACTTTTACACCAATCCCATGTGGGGATTAATGGTAACTGACACACACATATATATGATAAAAATATAACTATGTTTGGAGTCTAGTTTTGATTTAATTTATATGTTTTAAATGTTATGTATGGATGGTATGTTTGGAATATATTTCAAAATGTTTGTTTTTAAAAAATAAGTCATTTCAGAAGAAGTTAGAGTGTTTGACGACCACTCAAAATAACTTTTCAAGTATATTTTCATCAATTTTTATAAAAAAATATTTATATAAAAATGAGTTTTTTGATAAACATTTTTTTATATAAAACCCTTGCCATTTGTCCGTTGATCGTAGGTGAAGAGTCTGTCCTGGTGTAGATTTGGCTTAGATCTGAAGTCGCACCTAGTCGTCCGTTGTGTAGATCCTCTCATTCGTCTGTCGTCGGCCGCACCCAGTCGCTCGGATCTGAAGTTCAGATCTGAAGTCGCCCGGATCTGTGTGCCGCCGTTTGTCGTTCGATCAGAAGTCCAGATTTGAAGATCTAAAGTTCGCCGTTCGTCGTTCATCCAGATCAGTATACTCTTTTTCTCTTTCCTCTCTTAAACTCACAACAATTTTTGTTCTTATGTTACGCCTCTCAATTGTTTATATAAATGTCTCAATGAAAGCCAGTTGCGGTTTCACTTCAATATGTCTCTCTGCTCCTAGATTTGGGCCTTTTTATGTGTTTATGGCCTTTGAAATTCGATTTGATTAATGGTTTTGTTGTATATGATACGTTTGTTGAAGTATTGGAAAGAGGCGTTGCCAAGAGTTGCTCCTGCGTTGGGTATGTGTGAGCAAGAGCAGTGAAAGCGAAATGTTGAGCGCAAGGCGCTGGGTAGATGATCATGTAGGCGGGCGCTGGATGATCGTGTAGCAATACAGGGAGCTAAATGATGAGGTAGACGATCGTATAGCAGATGCGCAGAGCTAAGCGATGCGCTAGACGATCGAGATATGCGGGGGCGCTGGACGATCATGTAGGTGCCGCTGGACGATCGTATAGCAGATGCGCGGGCGCTAAGCGATAGACTACACGATGGCGCTATGTGATGAGCATGAGCGCTAGACAATGAGCAGACGCGCTACACGATAGGCAGAATGCTAAGCGATAGGCGATGACGTTAAGTGCTAGACGAATGCGTTAGATGATAAGGCGTCAGTACTAAATGATGGAGGTAAACGATGGGCACGGTAGCTAAACGATAGCCTATGCGCGAGATCGTTTACTAAATGATTAAGCTACACGATGGGCCGCTGGAGCTAAGCGATAGATGCAGGAACTAAACGATTGATTGACTTGAGAACATGTGCATTATGCTAATTAAATACACTAAAAGAATGTTTGACTCACAATTTTAATAAGTTTTAATTGGTGACTCACAGTTTTAAAAAGAAGGTTCTCTCATTTATTCAACTATTGAGTTTTCTTGTTTTACAGGTACAACAAAGGAGTAAATATTTGGTATCACAACATCTTATGCTTTTTCTTGGGGAACTCTAGTAAAGAATTTTGCCTTGAATGTACCATTTATACACATTTCCAATAAACACGGTTAGTTGAATATGAATTCTGATCACATTTTCACTTTGAATCCTTTGTCTTAAATCTTTTTTATTTGTGATCCCTTGAACAACACTGGTCAGACAAAGATGTCTATAACCAGACACTGCTGAAGCTGGAGGGGGTCTGTTCAAGAAGAATTATAAAGGGATCCATACTTATCAATTGGAGAGGGACAGTAAACTCATAATGTTTGTATTACTTGTAATTTGTGTTTTCAAAGGCTGAATTATTGTACGGCCTTTTAAATTATAATTTTATAGCAGAATTTGTGGATTAAATGTAATAGATTTGCAATCCATACATAAATAATATGTCATAGCCACAGTATTCGACGATGATGTGTTATATTATACTTTTTGACCAAAAAAATGGATTCGGCAACGAAATTTTAAAAAAAAGACAATAATTGATAAAACAGACAGATTCTGGGCTTTAATGTCGGTTGCAAATTTCATTAAAGGGCTTTAATGTCGGTTGCAACTGACATTAAAGACAGTGTTATTAAAGCGCTTTAATGTCAGTTTAAAACCGACATTAAAGACAACCGACATTAAAGGGTTTTAATAACAATATCTTTAATGTCGGTTGTCGACCGATATTAAAGCCCTTTAATGTCGGTTCCTGAAATTCTTCTAGTGAATTAATTTTGTCATGGTGAGAGTTGTTTGTTTGTTTCTTTGTTTTGATATGGAGTTGTTTTTTATAGTATATCTTAATTGCATTAACTACGTCAACTAATATGCAAAACATAAAGTATATCAATTAATTTGTTCTATTTTCAAGATTTTGCATGATTTCGATGACATGCAAGTTACATTTAATTTGGTATATCAATTATAATGTATATACTCCATATTTCATATATTGGTTGATTAATATACCATATTTGAAAAGAAAGAAAAAGCATAACAACGATATTGTTGATATGCTTAAAGTATAACGTTTGGTATTTCAATTTAATATCAGTATATCACTAATGTATAGATAGTATATCATCATTCATTCAAAATACAATACTAAATGTTATATTAATGTATCAATAGTTTATCGGTACTCATTTGAAATTTATTTAAAATTTAACAATGAAAAGATCATTTCAAAAATATCATTGATGTATAAATAGTTTTATCGATACTCGTACTAAATTCATTTGAAGTTTAATATTGGTGTATCAATAGTATATCGATGTCGATTCAAAATTCATTTTCAGTATAACATTGGTGTATCATTTAGTATATTAGTAGTTCCTAAAACTATATTTATTCTAGTATAGTGGTAGATAATCACTTATTCAAAATTCAATTTCAAGTGTAACATTGGTTTATCAATAATTTATTAGCATACAATATTCATAATGATTATCAACAAAACGAATTAAACCATTTTAAGTGGATGATGATGTACTAGAAAAGTAATACTCTAAAACAAATGAATAAAAATTCAAATTTAAGTCAATGAATAATAGCAAGGGCATGAACACTTCAGTAAATTTGGTATGTATCAATTATATATCTGACCCATCTACTAAATATAAAGAATATCAATTGACTAATACACCAAACATAAAGTATATATTGATGTACAACCAATACATCAAAAATGCTACAATTGGAATAATAAAAGATAAAAATCAGATTTAATATTATTTGCTATATTTGTAAATTTTTTTAAAAAAGTTACTAAATTAAAAAATTTTATCATATTTTTTCGCCATATGCTTGCAATTGCATCTTAAATGAGTCAAGTATAAATCTTGAAACTTATAGAACAAATTGAAACAAAACTCAACTCTCAAAGGCCAAATTGTAACATTCTGAAATGTTCGAGATTGAATTGAAATCAAATAACTCAAAACTTAATACTTAAAAATGTAACATTTTGAAATTTAGAAATCAAAGAAATTAGCCTCAAAACTTAGAGACCAAAAATATACTAAAAATTGATACAACTCGAGAGAGTGTTTTCCATTTTTTTTTTTTTTTGTCTAATTTATATCTTATTATAGTCCTAGAATTATTTAAACAAAACTTCAACTTGGAATGTATTTAGCATCAAATTATGCAATGTGTGGTGAACCACATGTTTGTTTTTTTAGTGGCTCCTCGTGACATGTTATATTCTTAATTAATACCAAATAAATAAAGTTCTATGCTTCTTGGATCCGTACATTTAGGAGTTTTCAACCCTAATTTCATAGTTTATATATCAACAAAACTTTGTTTAATCAATCCAAGGATGACTAATTTTCTAAATTATTCTATTCATAAAAGACAAAATTTTAACTATAGAAAATTTGTTCATTTTTTTTATTAGTCAATAGCGTATCTTAAATTTCACATTGACGATAATGTAGTTTAGTATTTCTTTTTCTAATTTACGGCGTTATTGAGGAAAATAGTAATTTAAAAAACATTGTTCTCTATGCATCTATGCATATTTTGTTGATGGTATATTTTAATAAATGGTCCAATAATGTTTGTAAGTTGAAGAAAGATCGGAGTTTGTTTAAAATCATTTTTATCATTTTTAAATTATACTAAAAATTATTTTCAAAATAATTTAAAATATTTTTATAGTATGAACAATGTAACTAAAAGTGTAAATTAAAAATTAGATTGATTTTGAGTGATTAAAAGAATGTGTTTTGGAATTATTTTAAATATGATAGTGATTTTATCCATTTCAAAATCACTCACAAATATGTATTATATATTTAAATATTTTATAGCTTGATAATGTTTATTTTCATGTCTGTTATTAAGAAAAAATATTTACTCTTTTTTTTTTTTTTTTTTTTGTTTTCCTTTTATGATCCTCCCAATTTTTGCAAATAAGCTATTTAGTTGCTATAGGATTCAAGTAAGGTCCGTTTTTATGATGTTTGGTAAAATTACAAAGTCTACTAAGAAGGCATTCATAAACTCCACCATAATTCTTAATTAAAGAATAACTCAATTTTGATTTAATAGTATCTCTCAATAAGGGGTGATCCTACCCTTGTTCAATTTCTTTTTGGAAGAAGTGTAATCAATTTAAAGGAAAAAAAAATTGAATTTGTCGAGTTATATCAATTTTTACTTTAAACTTTAATTTCATCAAATTGAGGCCTAAACTTACGCGTATGTGTTGATGCTAAAATTTAAACAGGGAAAATGCAATTGATTTTTACTGATCACACCAATAGTAAATTTGTTTGTAGGGGAGATATATGTAGCCTGCAGGGAAGAAAAATGTGGCTTGTAAAAGAGAAAACTTGCATATCGGTGTGATGCTTGTCATACATGATTAAGTCAGAGAATGAAAGAGTGTGGAAGATAGGGAATTTGAGAGTAGGATTCAGGTTTACCTCATATGAAGCTATAATGATATATTTAAAGAGATGATTGACCTAAATTACTCCATTAGGGTTTCAGAATCAACTTGGCACGAGGCATGTCGAATTTTATGTTTGGCTAGAGTTCGCCCATGCTGAACATATTAGTTTAGGCTTTGATCTGAACTAACCCTCTCCTCTCTTGATGGTTTTTTTTTGCCCAAACGATATTATTTTATTGACATTGTTGCTTCTATTCTTATTTTATGTCGATTATATCTTTCAGTTAAAAATCACTTATACCAGTGGTGTGTATTGAAAATCTTACCCCATAATCAATTTCTATAAAATTCACCTTGAATTTTAACAGAAACTCACTAACTTCAACTAAGATCAAGCTTTGTACAAAATCGAATAAATAAAAATCTCAAATCTCACAAATGTCTACAATATACCAGCTCCTAGTGTCAATTTTCCTTGAAACTAATTAATTTTAAAAAATAAATGTATACTAGACATATGTGGTTTACATATTAAATACATATGAAAATATTTTTATTAATGTTCTTTTGAAATCAAATTCCATCCAAAAGTAAAATTTATAACACTTATATAAGTTGAAGGTTAAGATTACAACAAGTTTAAGCTATGCTTGAGTAATTATGTAAAAGTCTTAACATTGGAAGATTGATTATTAATAAACTTATTAGAATCACTTTCTTAATCACATGTTCATTCGCACTGTTTTCAAAACCTATTTTCTACTAGATTTTTGTAGAATCAATAGTTACTCCCTATTATATGTCATTTTCAAATCAAGAATCATGAGCTGAGGAGGACGGACTATTAGGAGTAAAACTAGAAGAAAGATCTTCATGTGAATCAGAGAAATGTAAGAAACGGACCAACAGGCCGAGAGAGGAAAGAACCAGGGAAAGGAAAGAAGTTGGGTCAAACGACCCAACTTACCTACCTCATACCATCCCCCAAGGCCCACTTCTTGTGGGCCATGATCCAAGCCTCCTTAGACAACTTGAACAACACCCTAAGTCCACCCTACTATAAATAAAGAGTCATAGGCATCACACAAGGTAAGTTATTCTTCTTATTTCTAGCTTGTTTTGACCGATTGCTAAATATTGACTTAAGCACTTGAGGTTTTGTGGTAGGAACCACACTTGTATTTTCTTCTTCTTTATTTTGCAAGTCGTCTTTCTTCTCCAAATTACAAGTTCACTGTTGAAGGCACCTGAAGGTCATGTGAGTCTTTCTATCCATATTTTGCCATCAATAGTCCCTAACAAATCTTCAATCTTCAATTTTATTCATTGTAAATTAAAATTGATTTGTATATTTAATAGTTTTCTCACAAAAACTAATTTTTATATTCTAAATTTTTAAATCAATTAATTCAATGCCACCGATTTTTCTTTAAATAATATCAAACTTTTTTATATACAAAAAATGCAGTTATTTTCCTCTATTTAAAAAATAATCTTATACTAAAAAATAATATAAAACAAACAAAATATAAATTTAAGTTGAAAGCATACCTATAATATGACATTTTAAACAAATATTTAAAAATATAAATTTTCATAAAAAAAAAAAAAGAATTATACCATGATAGTGAATCTATTTAATCATTATTTATGTAAGATTTACGTAGCAAACTCTAAAGCTTAGATTTTCAAGTTTAAAAAGTAAAATTTATCAAATGCTAATTTATTTTATTTTATGATTGATTTTTCTAAAAGCAAAGTTATCGATAGTTATTTTGAAAGTTCCAATAACTCCAAACTAAGCCTATAATTTTGTAGTATGTTCATCAACTTCATTTGATTGCTAGCTTTCTCACGAAATGGGCTAAAATCGATCATTTTCCTGAATTTAGTTAAATAAACATTTTCAATGTCAAAACTCATATGAAGTCATTAAAAAAAAAAAAAAAAAAACTCAATCGAAGTCAACGAGTGAAAAATGGTTTATTTATTTAGAAAATGGTTGCCCTAGGAATTGGCCCAATGACTTTAATAGACGTTAGCACGTTGCCTTTAGGGTAATGGTCAATATTGAAAATGTGTAAAATAGTTGACTTAGAAAAAATAATATGTTCGTTGTCCCAAATTAATTACAGTAATTGCCTTTTAAGTATGCTCTGGAATGTATTTTTTTTTTTAAAAAAATATGCTCTGGAATGCCCAAAAAAGAATATTATATATATATATATATATATATATATATATATATATATGTAAGTATTCTCTGCCGTCTCCCAAAAATAACTTTTATTTTTAGACAAAAACCAATGTACCTAACACCATTCCTAAAAATAAAAAAAAAATAAAAAAAGAGTCAAATTATTATTATACTTAAAACTTTGTGTTGATTATTAATTTCAAAATTAATCAAAATTATGGGTTGAAGAATATAATCAACATCTAATAGAAAGAAAAACAACAAAGTCAAGAACATTGTCATAACAAAATTAAGGCTGAAAGTGACAACTTATGATCAAACTGGACATAGAAAAAAGAATTGACTTGGATCTTGGCCCATACTAAAATGCTCACAACCTCAACCAAGGCCAAGGTCGAGCATTACAAAACACCTAAATGGGTTCAGTGAACGACCTTTGAGTTTTCTTTTTTAAAATACGTGTTTGATTGTAGGTTGAGGACAAAAAGGTAATAGAACCTAATATTTGTGTAATTAAGAAGTTCACTTAGACATTCTTTATAAATAACAAAAAAAGTTGGATGTAAATATAATACAAGGTATTTATTAGGACCTTATGTATTGTTAACCCTTATTTCAGTGAAAGAGTAATATCCGATTGACTGAAAACACATTTCCATAATTGAAAACCTTTTAGAAATAAAAAGTTTGTAGGCCAATGCAAGCGTACACACTACAGGGGCGCTTGGTATGTAGGTTTAGAATCTTAAACCTGAGAGTTATGTTGGGAGGTTTAGGTAACATGGTTTAAGAAAACTGTGCTTAGACTGCAACCTTTGGAAGTTTAGGTTTAAAAAGCCTGTGCTTAGAGTGCAGACTTAGAAAGTCTGGGAATGAAGTATAGATTTATAGATCTTGAGTTTGTAAAATATTTTCTTGTATTTAATCAGTGATTAGATTTTAGATTAATTCAAACTTGTCATCTTAATTATTTTAGTAAAAAAATTTAGAAGAATATATTTTTTTAAAATTTTGAAATAAAGATGTGACTAAATTTATAATTTTATTTAATTTATTATTTTAATAATTTGGTATTTTAATTTTACTAGGTTCTAAGATAAAATTTCATAGACTTTTGTCACTTTAACTAATTTGAAAATGATCAATTTTTTTTACCATAACATACTAACTTCAAATTGAAATAAACTAGAATTTTAGCCTTAAATTCAATTTTAAAAATTTATATTATTTTTTTTTATCAAATTACGTTTGAAAAATAAAAAAAATCATAAATTTTGAGTATTGATTTTTATTTGGCGCTAAGTTATTACCAACATTTTAATTCTTTATGTTTAAAAAGAATTCTAAATTTTCAAGCTTGTTAAATTGACCCATGGAAAAAAATGAAAATGTTAAATTAAATTAGAGCTTTCTATACATATAAGCCTAAATAAATATACCTAATTATACAATTGTAATCTAATGAGCTATTTTACACAAAATGTGGCCTAATTTACTTTTTTTTAGCTCTCAACACATAAGGAAAGTTTCTTGCTATTTAGAAATTTCCAAAACGTTTTATTTTAAGAGATTATATCTGAAATCTGAAATATCTCTAAAAATCTGAAAATTGTTGTCATCATAAATGAAAGCAAGAATCGATGAAAAGTTTTGAAGAAGAAAATGGGGTATATTTGTATATATATATATATATAACACTATATGTTTGAATTTTCTATAAATAAACCAGTGTAAATTTGATAAGTGCACGAACAATACATTATACGCCAAATAATATATTTGATGTATATTTACATTTTCCACTATATCACCAGTATATTCGACATATACTTGAGATCTCAATAGATAAGTGATCGAGTTTCACATAGAAAAAATAGAAAATAAATGAAATCTCCTAAAATGAAGAGAATATTAATTTTAAAAAAAGAAGTGAAGAGAGGATAAAAAAAGATAATCTAATAATAATAATAATAATTTAAATAACTCCAAAAGAAATAAGAAACAGATAAAAAAAATGTGTACTTTAAAAAATATTATTTAATTAAATTAAGGGCCTATTTGGAATGACTTAGAAAAAAAATCTTTGTCGATAGGGGGACACCGGAGTTGGTGGCCAGAGGTTAGTCGACGACAGTCGGAGTTGGCCAACGATGTTCACTAGAGATGATGTTCAGAAGTTGGTCGAAGAACTTCCTAAACTAAATTAAAAAAAGAAAAAAAGAAAAAAAAAAGGGTAACTCATGGGTTTGAATAGTGTTTACTATTCAAACCAATGGAAAAAGGGTATAGGAAACCAAAGTTTCCTAGATTTTTCCAAACAAGTGTTGGACTCAAGATGTCCAACCCATTCAATCCCAACCATTAAAACAAACCCCACTATAAGTTTTCCTCAAAATTGAAACTTTGGTAACCAAATATATATATATATATATATATATAGTAGTGAACTCTTTAGAATTATTTGGTAACCAAAACAAAAGTTAAAAAACGTTTAAAATAGAGTAATCTTACGGTTATAAATTAGGGAAATGAAAAAAAATAAGGCATGTTTGTTTCACAAATATTGTCACGAGATTTGAGACAGACTTTTAATATCTGTATTTGTTTTACAGGATGTCTAAAGTCTGATTAATTAATAAATTAATATTAATTAATTATTAACATTAAATTTAATTAATTAAGAAATATAAATATATTATTTAGACTTAATAAATTTCAACTAATATATTTATTATTAATATTTTATGTTATCTTCACTATTTAACATAAAATTTTATTATTAATTACTAGTATTCTAACTAATTAATATTTATTTAATTATTTTTCCTAAATGAATAAAATAATTTAAATAATGTTTAATTTAAAAATATTCATTTATTGGTATTTTAAATGATTAAATAATTAATAAATACAAAAATAGATTAAATAATTAAATTTAATTATTACACATTACTTACTACCTTACATTTGATTAAATAATTATTTATTTTTAGTTTCTATATACAAAATTGAAAAAATTGATCACATTTATTTAACTTCCATACACTAATTATTCTGCAAATCCAAATATATACGTTAATTGTCCCAAATATTTAAATTCTAAACATTTAATATCTATACCCATGAAGCAATATCTACGATCCAAACGATCCTAAAGATATTAGATTTTTTTTTTCTTAATTTAAAAGTATCATTGAACTTTTAAAATTACAAAACCTTTGGAAAGGTATTTTCTATATAATTTAGCTTTATTTAAGAGAGAAACACATTATGTCCGATAAATGTATAATTATGTGTGTGTTTTCTTCCTTATATAAAAAATATGATTTTATGTATTATTATAAATATATTTTTTTCTCAATCATATGTTATCCCAGAGTAACAATCTAAGGCTAATTGTTAGTAAAATAACTTAAGTAAATTCAAGGAGGGAAAGAATATAATAGTACCTAGTAATCAAATTCTTAATGAAATATACGACTTTATTAGAGATGCATGTGAAAAACATATACATCATCGAAAAGTTGGAAAGCATGTCCGTTAAGTGCAATACATAAGAAAGAATAATCACGAAAAAAGACGATTAGAAGAATAATCAAGTCCAATTTATTACATAACATAAAAAGACAAAACATGAATAATTAAGTTTATTGTAGCATAATTGGCAGATCAAACTCATAATAAGTTTGATCAAACATAAGGAAGGTTAAA
Source organism: Benincasa hispida (assembly GCF_027475165.1). Classification (NCBI taxonomy): domain Eukaryota; kingdom Viridiplantae; phylum Streptophyta; class Magnoliopsida; order Cucurbitales; family Cucurbitaceae; genus Benincasa; species Benincasa hispida. Next base: position 37,612,764 of record NC_143478.1, read on the forward strand.
TATGAAGTTTTGAAACTCCTTTTAAGTAAGATTAAGTAGCGGTAATGGCAAGTTTCATTCCCATTTGGCAATGCCCAGGGAGGCTGCAGATTAAATAATTCATGCCTTCAACAAGCTTGATTTGATCCTTTCCTGAATGATGAACAGTGGCTTCTATTGGATTAATCAAACACCAATTGTAACCCACTTTGTCAACAACTACCACATTGTGTGCTGATGGGGTGTAGTTGAATGCTGCATTAAACATACCAAACAATGCTTAGCTTTAATACTATATTTATTACAAAATTTTTTACTACTCTCCACTGTAGCGTCATATTCTCTTAAATTGATTTTCATAAATATCAATGAACTCTCCATTGATACTCTCTTAAAACAATGCTGACGCATGACATATCCTTTTATTTTAGTCCTATAGGGGAAATTCAATAATTATATATCCTTTTTTTTTTTAATCTTCTATTTTGAAAACTTTAACTTATAAATACTATTTCAAGATATAGTTCTCATGCTTTGTTATTACTTACATTTTATAAACATTTTAAAAAATCAAGCAAGTTTAATTTGAAAAGTAAAAAAATATAGACGTCGTCCGGTAATTTTTTTGTTTTGGTTTTTAAAAATTAAGTCTATTTTCTTTTTATATCTTACAATGATTTGCATATTTCTTAAATACAATGGTTGAATTCTTAGTCAAATTCAAAAAATAAAAGTAACATTTAATAAGCTATTATTTTAGTTTTCAAATTTTGACTTAGTTTTTTAAACAATTGGTAAAAAGTAGATAAAAAAAAAGATATTTAGAGGAGAAAGTAGTGTTTGTAGACTAAATTTTAAAAAACAAAAACATTACAAAACAAAATCATAGTTTTTAAAGACTTAATTATGTTTTCTAAAATTGTATTTCAATTCAAATGGGTTTTTAGAGAAAGGTGAGAACCATGCATAAGTAAGTTCAAAAACAAAATTGGTTTCAATCATCAATGAAGTCTTAAATTTCATATGGAAAACGATTTATCACATTAATTTTCTATGAATTATTTAGCACAAAAAAATGCCAAAATGTGGACATAAATCTATCAGGTTCGTAAGCGATTGATTTTCCTAGAATATCTTTAGTTCGTTTATTACACAACAATTATATATCTAATTAAATAAAATTTGAAACCCAAAGTGTAATTATAAGTCAAATAATGTTAGGTTTGAAAAAATAAAGTCTGAGGACAAACACAAGAGCCATCTTTATCATTGGACTGACTCGACTCAACTTAGTTCTAGAATTTGGATCAAGTTCAAATGTCTAAAATATTGTTTAGGCTTGAATTGAGCCAGTCCAATCTTTAACGGTCAAGTTCATAGTCCAAACCCTTGAGTTTGACTTATTGGATCAACGTTTGGACCAAAATTCGGTTGAACTATATATTTTATAGATTTTTCTAATGAATTATTACTAAAATTTATTAACTTTCTATTTTTTTATTAAATTTATTTTGCATTTCTATAACTTTTCCTTAATATAACTGTTAATATTATTAAGTTTTATTTGAATTTTTAATATTTCTTAAAAATTTGTATTACTTCTTACCCGTTTTAGAATATTATAGGTTAACTAAAGACTATGATATATCTAGATATATTTAAAAAATAATATTAAAAAGATTATTTTTTTTAATACATAAAATATCATAAATGGTACCAATATATATACCTACATAATTGGGTAGGCCTTATGATAAGTTCAATAGGCCAACTTGAAGGACTGATTCAAATATAGCCTAAATTGGCCGGCTCGATTTTCGAAATGTTAATTCATATTCAATGTAATGAATAGATGTGTTGGGCTAGCTGAGTTAGACTAGTCAAACATTGACTTTGGGTCAAGATTGAATCAAGCCTGAAAAACTTAGGGCAACTTTTGGACTTCGAGCTCGTCGATGAGGCTGACATAAGAGTATATAGATGTTTCTTTTTTAGCTTAACAATCATAGAAGTAGAGATTAACCCATCAACTTTTAAGCTAGTATTAATGTTCTTATCTACTAAACGACAACATATAGAAAGACCTAAATAAATCAAGTTCACGTAGAGCTATGATGTTTTGTTAACATGTCATATATTTTTATGAATGCTTCTACATTTATATGTTAAATATCAACCTAATGATTGAATCGAAATTTTCATAACATCGTGAAAAGAGATCTATAAGCAATAAAATAAAACAAATGTGAATATAAAGAGAGAGAAAAGAACCAAGAATATCCCCAGCATGAAAGTTCTTTCCAATAGGCCAAGAGGAGACATTAAAGGTCCATCCAAGCTCATCTCCAACAGTGTAAATGGCTGCATAACCCATCTCTAATTGTTGTAGCAACAACAAACAAAACACCAATCTCCCCACCATTAATGAATCACCTCTTCCCTCACCCATTTCTTATTATCTCTCTTTGTTATGGAATCAAGTTTATTATAGTGTCCTTTTATAGTTCTAATGTTGTAGACTTTGCTGGATGTACCCCTAATTCAAAATAATGGGTCATATATGGATTAATTAATTCTAATCAGTGTTTGATAAAAAAAATAAAAATAAAAATTGTTTCAAGTTTGGTAAATTTACACTCATCAGTTGACATTCCTTTCACACTCTATTCCTTTTACATTTAATTGCTAGTTTCTTTTGACTGTTTAAACAAATTATGAGTAGGTGATTTTGACAAATAAGGATTCATTGATTTGAATTATCCCTCTTAAAGGAATGTTCTAAATGAAATTGACTCAACAACCCACTATATACATATATATATATATATGTGTGTGTGTGTATATGTATGTGCCAAATATTTCAAAAGTTTCTACCTTCTGCCAAACTCACAATTTCAATATTTTGTATGTTTGAAGACATTAAGAAAATACTAATTTATTATTTACACTTTTTTATTTTAATGAGTATCAAAAGTAGATTAGGTTAATGGAGAAATTTTGACAGGTATAAATATATTAAAATGAAGTTTTCTTTTGAAAGCTAAATCAATTTTAGATTATATTTTACAAAATTACTAGCCACATGGTAAATGAAATGATAATGATGACATATCTATGGTGTGTGGGACAATATAGGATGAGAAGGTTGTTGAAAAACTCTACAACTTCATTTATTGGATGAAATAATTCTATTTTGTTGTGGTGTTTATATATGTATATATATATAATTTGTGATTCAAGTATAATTAGGGATGTTTTACCACATAAAAAAGAAGCTTCTCTAATAAGTTGGAGTACAATTATGCTTTGTATCTTGTCTGGGGTGGAATTTTAAATTTATAGGACAACGATTAAGAGTAGCTTAAACTACACTTCATTTAGTACATAGTAAAAAAAAAAATTATCGGACAATTATCTGAACTGCACAGATCTCAAATAATCACCCAAATTCATACAAATATTTCTTTTTATACAGGATCAATGATTTATTTACGCATTTAAGTAATCGGCTCAACCTCATGACCTCAAAACTTCTCCATTTACCTTTTTATACGCATGAGTTTCAAAGACTTTGAGGGTTTAGGCTCAAGATCTCATCTCAGGTCAAATAATAGATTCATTAACATGTACAAGCTATCTCATGATCATAAAAAAGAAAAAAAAAAAACCTGATTTTTTAAGTTCACATATGAAGGAAAATCATCAAAGGATGTATGATAAAAAACCAAGTTGAATGATTTAGTTTTGCCATTAATTTTGGGGAATTGACGTTGTTTTAATTGAGAATGCAAAAGCTAAAAAAAATGTCAATAATGTTGAATAAAAAAGGAAGATCAATTTGGCATAACTTGCTTTTAGGATGTTAGGAGATTTGAATCACAGACCTTTTGATCGTATACACATTCATATGTCAGTTGAACTACGTTTGGTTTAGCTTCTTTAAGCATGTTTGATAAAGAGAACATGACTACATGAGAGAAAATTTCATGATATGTCGATTGTACCCAATCACGTGTGTGTGAATTGGTTAGTGGTGTTATCGTATTTGACGAATGATACAAAACTTTTTTTTTTTCATGAGGAGATCAACATGATAATATTCGTGACTATAAATGACAAGTCTAAAATATTCCCACGAATATGAATGTTGCAAATGGTGCTTGAAAGACTGAACTTTATATAACATTGCTCTTTTATGTAGTAAACTGTTATGACAGAAATAAAATCGACAAACAAAAACATGAAATAAAGAACGACACAAAGATATACCTTGTTTATTAACAATGTGTTGGCTACACCCACAGGTAGAAGAAGAGAGCAGTTTTATTTTTAGAGGGGAATATCATATAATACATGATAAGATTTATATATGACACATCTCTAATCTAGACCCAAAACCATAAATAACATATAATGCATATATAATTTAGATTTTCAGAGTGCTAGATAATAGATTTAATGCATTCTAACCTAAACTATAATCATATTAACATGTTGTGATCTACCTAAATTTTAATGGTTCAAGAATATGATTTTTTTCCCACTAATTAATTGTGAGTGGAGAAGTAGTAAACAGGGCCAATTATTATGGTCTTGTGAAAAAATTTATAGAGTTAATTTTGAGAAGAAACCTCATGTTTATCTAATATGATGATGCTCAAACGAATATTTAGTTAAAAAAAAGTTTGGAATTCGACCTACTTAAGAATCTTGAAGGGATATATTGAGGATCTCACATAGAAAAAATGAAATAACCTCACAATCATCTTTATAAGACATATGAATTTCTCCTCTTTGAATTAATTTATTTTGAGATGAAATCTTCTAAACCTCATAAACTATAAGCCCAATTGGATTGATTTGAGAGAAAAATGTTTTAAAAAAATTTATTTTTATTTAAACACTTTTGATAAAAATTGATTAAAATATATTTGAGAAACTATTTTGAGTGGTTGTCAAACATTCCAATTTTTTTTCAAATGATTTATTGTTTAAATTAAGCACGTGAAAATGTATTTTATTCCAAACACAAAAGCTTTTGCTTAGAAAATATGGGATGCAAAATTTCTTTTACACCTCATAAAAATACCAAAAACCTAAATATAATTTGACAAATTTAAAGTTAATTCTCCACAAAAGATTAAGAAAAAGGTCTTCACAACACTATTATTTGCACACTCACAACAAAGCATTTAAAGATAGTAGCTAGAGAGAAGCAAAAGGCTTATACATACCAAGTTTTAATACCATTAAGCAATAATTTCAAATGTACACACATTTGAAATTAATTAACTTAACCCATTTAAAGTTTGATCTATATATATATATATATATAGGTATTTTTCTTAATTAAATTGCAGTAATGGCAATCTTCATTCCAGTTTGGCAGTGGCCAGGGAGATTGCAAATGAAGAAGTTTTGTCCCTTCACAAGCTTGATTTGATCTTTTCCTGTTTGAAAAACTTTGGAACCCCTTGGAGTTATGCATCTATTGTAACCCATTTTGTTGACAGCCACCACATTGTGTGCCACAGGCCTATAGTTGAATACTGTCACAAAACCACACAAATATTTTTAAAGGGAAGTTCTTCCATTTACATATTAGATGCTTTTTTTTTTTTTTTAATAATTATTATTATTATTAATAACAAGTATAGAAAAATGAACAAAAACATTTACAATACAGCAAAAGTTACTGGCTATCTGCGATAGATCATGATAGACTACTATCTGTGTCTATTTATGTCATGGTAGACACAGATAGTAGTCTATCGTGGTTCATCGCAGATCGACTACGATTGATTATGATATTTTGCTATTGTTTGTAAATATTTTCAGCAATTTTACTTTCTTTCCTAAATGCTTATATCATTGTTTCACTAAGAGCTCATTTGGATCACAGATATTATTTCATGGGTATATATATATTAAATATCTGAGATTTGAATGTCTAAAATGTCTGAGATAATTAATATATGTGTTTGGATATACAGGATAATTAATGTCTGGAAGTTAAATATATATATTCATTTTACCAATTTTGTAAAGAGAAACCAAAATTAAATATTTACTTAATTAAATACAAGAGACCAATTATTCTAGTCATCAAATAAATTTAACATTATTTAATCAATAAAAATAAAAATAAATGAATACTTTTATATTAAATTTTTATTAAACATAATTAATTAATTAATTTAAATTAATTACTAAAATTAATTAAATGAAAGTGGTGGTGGTGGATGTGAATAGTTTAGATAACATAAAATATTAATGATTAAAATATTAGTTGAAATTTATTAAATCTAATTAATATATTTATATTTAATAATTAATTAAAAATATTAATAATGAGTAATTGATATTAATTAATTAATTAAGTTAGTTATATTTTTACTTGTTGTCTCCCAAACATAAAAAATTTCACACTTTTGCGGGATATTAAAAAACCCATGTCATATGAGTTTTGAAATTCCCTGGATAATAATATCCTAAATTATAAAAATTGAAATTTTATGAAACAAAAAGGATATTAAATGTCAATATAAAATTCCATGAAAAACTCGTGAATCAAACGTGCCCTTAGAAACACAATTGCCGATACGGCTCAAACATTTATATACTAAATATTTTTGTAGCATCTTCTTTTGAGTAATGTTTCATTTATTTCCTTCTAAATCATTTAACTAGAGACTAGCTTGGTTAAATTATTATAACTTCAGTATTATCTTCTATTACTTGTTCTCAATAAAATTTAAACTATTTTTTTAGCAAGAAACACGAAGAAGATGTGTACAATGTCTAAACAAATTTTAAACTATATAACAAAAATGTCTAAAAAGCCTTCAAAGTTTTTAATACTGTGTGTATAATACATCTAGAAGATTGACAAAATATTCAACCGATTTTATATTAAAATTTAGGACTCGTTTGGATTGACTTGTGAAGAAAGTATTTTTTTTAAATAATCATTTTTATTTAAACACTTTTGATAAAAATTGATTAAATACACTTGAAAATCTATTTTGAGTGGTTATCAAATATTTCAATTTCTTTCAAAATATATTTTTAAATTAAACACTTAAAAATATATTCTAAATATAACTTAATGTGTAAAAGTTTCTAGATTTACATGATGATATTTTTTATAATTGTGGTTCACTGAATACATCACTGAATACAAAAAATTGAAAGTTGGAATAAAACACTAACACAGTATAAAAATTTTAGAAATGTAAGATATGAACCTTAAAAGTTAAGTCACACGGACGAGCGAGTGGTAAATATGCAATTTAACTTATCATTTCCCAATAACAACATAGACAGAGATCGAGAGAAGGAGGACATAATTGAGTGATTTTAAAATGGTTAAAATCACTCTTACCATTTTTAAAATCACTTTGAAACATGTTTTTAATTATTTAAAATTAATTTTAATGATACAAAATTGTATTTAAAAGTGTAAAATTTATTGTAAATAATTTTGAGTGATTAAAAATGTAATTTAGAGTGATTTTAAAAATGATATCCTTTTGAACCGAATAATGATGATAGTGCTAAGAATGTGTCAATCTAGTTGAAATATCTAAATGCATCTATCGACCTCTCGATCTCGTATATATTAAAAAAATATTACAGAAGTAGTTGTAATCATTTAAAAATGACTCTAACCATGTAGGAAACAATATTGGAGCAACAACAAGCAAGCCATCACTATGCTTACAGCTGCACTGCCCCTTCCCTCACCCATATTTCTAAATAGAGAGATATATATTATTAGTTAAACAAAAGTAGTTCCAAAGTGAGGAAGTAAGTTGTGTAGTGAAGGTTGAGATAATCAACCCTTTTATAAATGGGGTGTGTTGGGGTTCTAATGGATCATCTCAATGCCATAAACTAATTACTTTTATTTTAGAATTATGGATTGTGTAATTATCATCGAGATAGAATATTGAATGTTGGGTTTGGTTAGTTTACACGAGTGGATTCATCACTTCCATTAAAAATCGTTCGAAGGGATTACTACAACGTGACATACAGTTTTGTACAATTAAATAGTATATATATATATAAGTAACTATAATAAAATACTTTAAAGTTGTACGAATCCAATAGTCTTCTTTTTAGTTGAATATATATAAGTGAAGGATTCGAATCTTTGACATCTTCATTAATTGTACATGATTAATTTCAATTGAATTATGTTGATGTATCATATGTTGGCATACTTAATAGTTATTAGAAGGCAAACATATTTTTTTAATAATCATATCCAACTGTGCAAAATTGTCAATGACATTATGGTGACCTTATACTTTATTGAACAATTTTACATTTGATTAGATGTAAAAAACCATTAATATTGTATCTTTTTTTTTTAAAAAAAAAAGTCTTCTTTTAAACTCTAGTTATTAATTTCCAATATAAGCATAATTATACTGTCATAAAACTTGTATTATTGATATTAAGATCATATATTCGATTTTCCACTACACATTTATTAATATATATATATATATATATAAAAAACTCCACTAACTATCTGATGTTAAAATAAGCTCGGATGAGCCTTTCGTTGACCCGCCATTTAAGGGAGTAGAATTAGGAGTAACAACTATAATATATATTATGCGTAATAGATATAGCTCAATTATTTATAGTAATTAGCTACTTGTATTTGTTTTGTTCTTAACGTTCTTTTTGTTTCCTTATGTTGTACCATTTTTTTAAAAAAAATTATTTGTATTTATATCCCTAAATAATTGTGGGAGCAAATTAAGGATTCAAATTTTTCAAAAGAAAAAAGAAATTATGGATTCAAAGACTAAAGACACCTCTATACGATAAGAGTATGGTTTTTTTTAAAAAAAAAAAAAAAAATTATTTAATAAAAGTATAGTTAAAGGTGGAGAATTTGAGTAGTTTGTATAGACACTTTGTTTAAGTCTCATCAAATAAAATTTATTTTCCATTTGAATGTTTTGGTAAATTAGGATTGATAGAAATTTGGCTTTTGTAAAAATGTGTTTGATTTCTAGCCCAATGATTTTCATTTTCTTTAAAGAAAAGCGTTCAACTTCATAACCACATTTTTTATCTAGACATTGAAAGAAGTTCAATCTAACACAAATAAGAAGTCTAATCTAATACAGATTGTTACAAACCACACACAATGTTACAACAAGACCAATCATAAGGAATGAAACAAATATTAATGATAGTAGAAAGAGACAAAAGGTTTGATAACCCAGTGTAATATTACCTACGTCTTGAGAAAAGCGTGCCCGAGAAAAGATAATTTCACTAATATAAAGTTAAGCAATTACAAAGTAGTACTTATCTGTTAACAGAAGACATTTACATGTAAACAGACAACCTAACTTTAGTGTGTTTGTTATGACAAAATGAGCCTTATAAAATGGATCTTCAGCTTAAAAGAAAGCCAAAAAACAAATAGACTTGTAAAATGGAATAAGACTTTGAAAAATGTAGGCAACATTTGTGAAGCTAGTTGTGCCACGTATCAGAGTTTGAAAAATGAACAGAACACTTTTCAGATCATTTTTTCTTCTTCATTCAGACTTATACACTCTCTCTAGGGTTCTGAGAATCTCCCTACTTCTTTCACTGGTTCTTGATTGTTTTGTGCAAATTGATGAGTAAAGATGAAGAAAATGAAACATGCAATACAAGAAAAGAAGAGAGGAGAAGGAGATCCACACGATGATTATAGTGGTTCAGTCATTAAGACTTACATCCACTTTCAAGGTAAGAGATACTTTTTTATTCAAGCTTTTCTGAAGTGTACTCCTTTTGTTTTATAGATCTACTCATGTATGAGCTCTCTATCTCTTGATTTCTTAAATTCAGTACATATATATAGAGAGAGTTAGTTAAAGACAGTAATCCTGAGAAGTTAGTTTATTTTGTTTCAGCTAACTTCTCTAACAAACATGTTATTACTTGTGTGAGGTGAGTTGGAAGAATGAGACTTAGCTGAAGCTTGATCTGTTAAGGTAATTTTTAGCTCACTTTCTTTTACAACTCTCCACCTTGAGCTAAAGAATTTCTCATACCTTAAATTTGTTTTGCAGCTTCAACCTTCAGTTGAATGGTCTAGTATTTTTAGTAGACCTAGACAATACTCGAGCTTAGAGTGAACCACTACCTTGGTTAGGCAGTTAGATAAGTTCTCTTCTGTTTTAATTTTTTCTATTTTATTTCTCATAAAATGCATTCGAATGTCCACATGCTTTGTTATGAAACCGAGGATTTTTAGTTAGGCAAATTGCACTTTGGTTATCACATTTTATGCTTACTATTTTCTGATTGAAACTAAAGTCTGATAGGAGTCCTTGTAGCCATTTAGCTTCTTTTACAGCCTCTGTTAATGCAATGAACTCTGCTTCTATGGTATATAAGGCTACTATAGACTGTAGCTTAGATTTCTAGCTCATAGTATTTCCTCCAAACTGAAAAACATACCATGTTATTGACCTTAGCTTATTTAACTCTCCAGCAAAATCTGAGTTAGAATAGCCTATTAGACTTAGGCTAGTTGTATCATGGTGTCTATATAAGAAGCCCTTCTTCTGAGTTCCCACTATGTATCTAAAAATCTACTTAATAGCCTCTCACTGTGTCTTCTCTGGATTTCCCATATACTTGCTCACTAAGCTGGAACAGTGAGCTAAATTAGGTCTAGTACATACGATTAGGTACATTAGGATACTTGTAGCATTAGAACAGAGGATTCTCTCAATTACTTTCTTCTGATTTTTAGTAGTGGTAGAATCTGGGGTTGAGAGCTTGAAATGTTGAACGATTAGAGTACACATAGCTTTAGCTTCTGCCATATTAAACCTCTTTGGAACTTTAGATGTATATTCAAATTGGCAAAGGAACAACTCTCATTTGCTTCTATTTCTATAGATCTCCATGCCTAGGATCTTCCTTGCAGCCTCTAGGTCTTTCATGTCAAACTCCTTGCTCATTTGAGCTTTAATTTCATCTAGTTCACCCATATTACTGCCTGCCAATAAGATATCATCAACATAAAGGAAAAGATATACTTCTTCCTTGTTTGCACATTCTCTTATGTAAACACAAAAATCATAACTACTCATTTTGAACTATAGACTTGAGATGAAATCATCATCGTTTATATCAGCATCATTAGACTACTTGAGTCCATAAAAGGGACATTTCAGTAAGTACACATGGTCTCCTGCTCCTTTTTTCTTATACCCCTCAGGTTGAGACATGTAGATAGTCTCTTCTAGCTTCCTATGTTGAAAAGCTGTAGTGATATCTAGTTACTCTAGCTCTAAATTTCTTCAAGCCACAATGGCTAAAAGTACTCTAATGGAAGTGTGCTTCACCAAAGGAGAAAAAGTATCATTATAATCTAGCCCTTCTTTTTTAGTGTACCCTCTAGCCACCAATCTAGCTTTGTACTGAACTCTACCTTTATCTACATTCCCAAGCTTCTTTTTGAAAATCCACTTACAGGTCACCACATTCTATTTAGAAGGTAGAGGAGTTAGGGTCCAGGTTTCATTTTTATACAGAGAGTTCATTTCACTGTTCATGCTCTTCACCCACTATTTCTTCCCTTCACTGTTGATAGCTTTTTCAAAGTTCCTCGATTCATCATCATTTAGGTCATCACAGAGGTTTACAAATGCTACATAGTCATCTTCTTTATATCTCTGGGATGACCTTCTTTCTCTTCTACTTCTATCTCTTCTTAGAGTGTAATCTGCTAGGTCCTGTGCTTGAGGTTCTTGAATTTCTATCTCTGTACCTGTCTTTTCTTCTTTAAGTTGATCAAGATGATCAATTTGAATAGGATTAGAAGGGGTCTGATGAGCATTGGAAAGTTCAACCTCATAATGGTCTTGAGCCACTGTTCCATCATCAGTTTCAGTTGTTTTTGGATCTTTAAAATCCATATAGAGAATTTCTTCTTTGAACACAACATCCCTACTGATTATATTTCGGTTAGATTTGAAATCCCACAACTTGAACCCTTTACTTCCTTCTGAATAGCCAATGAACATATACGTCACTGCCCTAGGTTGAACTCTTATTTCCTTGTCTGACATGATATAGCCCACAAAACCAAAAGGCTTTAAGAAAGAGAGGTTTGGAGGATACTTTTGTTAGGTTGATGCCCTAAAGTCTCGTGTCCTGTAGTTCGTAAACAGTTTATACGAATGCTTGTGTTGTATAACATATGATATTTTACTTCACATCTTGTTTTTGCTCAGTTGTATGTTTTATTTGCTTTACCACAAACCAATAAACATAAAATCCCTAGTTATCTGTATGTAACTTAAGCATGTATGTGGTGACATACAAGTAGATCATGTATTAAGTGATAACCAAAATTGTCTGTAGTATATGGATATATGAGGGAAACTTATCCTGGTAACGCTACGGATGCGGCCCGTTTTGTGGAATGGTCACAAATGTTGTGACTTGGTCTGATCTTGATTATTCGTGTAGGGGACATGCAAGCGGAGGCGTCCTATACAAAAAGTTTGTATAAGACCTGTCCACAAAGTGTTAATGTCTCGTTATATAATACCGTTCATGATAGAGATTTCACTCAACTAGGATGACCATAGGTAACATGACCTCAATCCTGAGTGAGTTGGGAACTTCTGCTATTGAGGGTGGTTCTTTGATTTGTATGGGTGCGAATAACCAGGTCGCCAATTCAAACCTACCATTTTGGGGATTTGTTTGATTTGGGAGCTGGGAACTCTGCTACACAAGATGGAATTCACTCCTTCCCCGACGTAGAGGCAAGTAGATAGATAGGTCCCTTAAGGGTTAATTCCAAGGCTTAACGATGTGGCGCCACACATCTTCTCTTAGCTCGAGAGGTGATCACACATAGTTGGACTATGTTGTATTATTCATTAGAGGAATTAATGGTACTTAAGGAGTGAGATGTAACTATAGGGGAAAAATGGTAAATTGACCCAGCTATACTTACGAGCATCTGTGAAGGGTCATCGTACTCATGATTCATTATATTCGATGGAAACAGAAATATATCTGTGGTAAGAAAAGTTCAGCTGTTGGTCTTTAGTGGAATGTCTGGTAGTTAACGGATGGTGGATCTCGTCGCTAAAGAGTTTAGTCAGCTATTCACGTACCATTGGAGTTTCGAGCAACAGGTCCATAAGGTCCCTTAGGTAGCTTGGATAAAGTCGAGAATCAGTTTTTAGGTCAATTTGAAATGTTCAAATTGACAAGTGGGACTTCAATTATATATGTTAATTATATATGATATAATTGACTAAATGTATTAGATACATTATATTGGAGAAAATTAGATATAAATATAATTTATATCAAGTGGAGGAGAAATTACTATATTAGTATATGATATCAAACTATAGGGTAAAAATATAATATGATTATATTGTTTTATTAACTAAATTGGTTAATTATGTGATAATTGGCCGAAATATTCTCCTCGATCGTGCGTTAGTGGGAAATTCAGTATTCGGTTAATGTAACTGAAGAATAAAATGAAAATTCATTTTGCAAGAGTTCGAAAAAATCACAATCGGTGTGAAAATGTCTTGATCTCTTAGCTGAGAGCCTGTACAATAGAGCTTCATCACTTAAACGATCGCACACCTGCATCTAAACGATTGCACACTTTTCTCTAAACGATCGCTTAGCTTCACTAAACGATCGCCTAGCGTGCCATGCTTTCTAAACGATCGTTTATCTATTACTAGACGATTGCTTAGTAAAACCTACACGATCGTGTAGCTTTCTCTAATTGATAAGCATCCCCACTATACGATAGCTTTCACTCCCACTTGCTTATCATTTACACGATTAGCCCGTTCCTCCGACCTCTACCAAATTCAACAAAAACCACGCTTTGAATTCTCACTCCTAGAATACCAAGGGCTCTAAGTGGTGGTTTCGTCCCCGCTTCTGCTTGCTCGTGCTTGTTCGTGTTGCTGACATTCATGTAGACGATCATGCTGCCGTACCCGACTGTTTTGCTGGACGATATAGTTCGTAGAGGGTAGTTTCCACTACGCTGAGTTCGATTTGAAGAGAGTCTTCAACTGGTATGTGAACTCAATCCCTTGCATTTTATTTATCAAAGCATGCCGTTAATTAATGTAAATTGCATAATTATTTGTAAGAATGCGTGTGTGGTATTTCGGTCACAATGAAATCGGAAAGATCCAAACGCGCTCATGGATGCTCTTCGTTAAGAGTTCTTTTAATTGGTATCAGAGCCAGGTTCTGATATTCCAATTTCATTGTTGCAACGAATTACATATACATTCTTGGTGAGTACATATCTGCTCTGTTTAATCGTTAAATTTTTGTGGATGTGCGGGTTAATGGATTTTTCTAGTATGTTAGCCTCAGTTTAATTTAATTCTTTTACATTTTCGGTTGATTGTAAAGGCCCCTGTGTTTTTGGGCATTATTAATCGTTATCGAGTTTGTAATTCAAAGTCAGTTTGAGTCTTGAGTCGTTCGTGAAGAAGATCGGAGCAAGGGTTGTTGTTCTTCGAGGAAGAAGACGATCAAGGGTTGATCAAGTCGTGTAGACGATGGGGTAAGCAATCGTTGAGTATTGGGTCGTGTAGTCGATGGGATGCTCGCGATCGTTTAACGCACACATGCACTAGACAATCGTTTAGCTCAGCAAGCTTTATCGCTTAGTAACTGACTAAACGATCGTTTAGCAACGCACAGTAAATCGTTTACCTTTCGCCACGTTAAGCGATCGCCTAGACGATCAGGCTTCGCAGCCTCTATCGTTTAAGTGATCGTTTAGTTTTAGCACCAGATGCATGGAAAATGAAGTGAATAAATATGCGTTTGTTCTCCATGCGTCGATGGTCATGCGTTAGACTAAGGGATATGCAATATGCATCTAAGAATCTATGCGATGACCATGTGTTCCTGCCACAAGTTTTCTTGCTCTCTCGCCAAGTATAACGAGATCGCAAGTTTCTCGGGGTGATCCGAGGTCGAACTCAAGGACTTGTAGATAAATGCTTAGAGTAATGTGTTTGCGGCGAAGAATAAAAGAATATTGAAGTTTAAAGGCTATGCACTACTTCTACTCCTAACTAAACAGACTAAGCAATGAAGGTATGACTATGATAGTTGATAAGGACATGGCAATTATTAACGCGCAATAAGATGCATGGGATAAACAGATAAAATAGCGAGGATGACTGCACTGCATCAATAAGCTTGATCGTAAGGGTAACCCTAGCCAGCACAAGTCATGCGATTATGTTATACATAATTGACTAAGACGCATGCGATGCATATGCGATAGTGTCAATAGGACTTATGTCTAAGTCTCTATTCTTGCTCATGCGATCTAACACATAAACAAGGTGACCACATACCACTGTATCCTACTTCTGGATGCATGCGATATGACCGCATACTATCATATCCTATCTATAGGGTGCATGCGCTATGTAATAGTAAATAGAACTTATGTCTAAGCTTATATTCTTGCTTATGCGATTCAATCTAACTCTCTCAAGTCTAGATTTGGTTTTTAGACTACTCTCTCAAGTATGTCCAAATGATGAATGATGCACTCATAAGACAAGGTAATCACATAAAGCATGGTTGACATAAGATTATTCCTATTTCTAGGAACACTGCTTACTTTTCTTAATGCGTTCCACTACTTACTCTCTCAGACAGTTAGTCGTCGCTGATAAGCTCATAGACAAGCGTTGCTACAGCTTCACATTAAGCAAAAAGGATTTCTCTCAATACTTGCACAATGTACACCTCTCGGTGGTTTGCTACATGCTTCATATATCTATGTCGCATGATTAAGTTTGTGATACTCTAGCAATCTTACTTAGTCGTTGCAATGAAAGTAAAGGATAATAAAGAAAAGGTAAATAAAGATGGAATCGAAGGAAATAGGGAAATGCATTGATCACAAAATATGTTAATGTCTTAAGCCACAATGTAACACAATACAGAGATAGAAGAGAGATGGAGGGCCAGATGTAAGCAATATATTGCTTCCATCAGATGTGTGTCAAGGCTGTCGGTGGTGCCATGGATGGGTGGTGGAGTAGTCTCTCTCGAGATCTATCTTCGGCGAAGCTCCAGTCGTCACTCAGAATGGTTGGAGGAATGAAGAACTCTCAAATAATGTCTTCTCCCGCTTCTGTCTATGATCACAAGGATCTACCCTAAGGGAGAAGGTCGGATGATTTGAAGTGTGGCTCTAAGGCTTCTATTTATAAAGCTTGATCGCTGATAGCATTAATGGTCCTTCTCTGAATTTCTACTGCTAACGGCGTGATGGACCTGCTCTGAATCTCTGCTACTAACGACGTGGTAGGTGAAATGTCAACATCACCTTTTGATACTCCCAAGGTATGCATTCATGCTTGGTTTCCGAAGTGCCATCGCCTTCCACCACCCTTGCGTTCTTCCCTCTATTATGGTTATTACTCTGTAGCCGCAACCTCTATGCGATAGACGAATGCGGTTAATGGCCGCAACATCCATGCATCAAACATATGCGATCGCCTCTGCGATGGTGAGATTCACCGCATGCAATCGATTGCTGCGATAGCTACAAAAATAGACATTTAGATGCAAAATAATGCATAATATTGGGTTAACCGAGATTTTCAATGCTGATCGACGCAATCTCACTTTTCTCATGAATTCTTAGTATAATCACCACATATTCTACTTATCAGCCTTCATAATTCTAAATAAAATGCCTATAATAACGTACATTTCTGCCCGTTATCAGCCTATCATCTAATGTGCGTTGATCGATCATCTACATTCGATGTTGACTAAACGATGGAGTTCTCCTGGTAGTTTAAGACCCAGTTCGCTTGTGAACCGGTTTGCTCAATGGAAAATGTAATAGATAGGGTTATTTCATTCCAATTTTTTGTAAAGGCTCATCCCGGTCTATTAATCTTTGGTTTATTACATGCGATGTAGGGTATTTATATATCATATGGTATGCACATATAGTAAATCCCACCTTAGGGTATGCATTGGTCATGTATCATCTCTTTATTGTAAATGTTATAATTTAGAGAAGCATGATTTAATTATGTAAGAACATGCTCATGCATCATATAATATAAGAATTATATTTATGCATGCATAAAAAACATTGACATGCATCATCTTTATATTATAAGTGTTGTAGTACAAGGGTGAATGGAAAACATGTTTGCTTGGTTATTATGCATATATAAAAGTTATGTATAGTAATGACCGGACATTGCATGAAGCATGACACATAGGTTACTTTATAAGCGTTATATACACCTAGTTGTGCGCGATGTTCTTTTAGTTATTTCTTTTTAAAAGATAAAGAGAAATTAGAACTAAAAGCAATAAGAAAGATATGCATGCTCACTTAAGTTTAATTCATGGTTTTAAAATGTTTAAAACTTGAATCACATAAACCCAAGATCACGATTCTAATATGATTAGCAACCCTAAGGCTTTAATCTTGTAGTCAGTCTAATAGGATTCAATTGACTAATAAAATGTTAAAGTGTAGCAAATCTATCTATAAGGGACCTTTTTGACTAAGGCGGGTTCTGTCTAGGCTGGGGTATTTAAGTTGACGAAAACGTAAGACTCCTACTTGGGAACTTACCTGGAAAGGTGAATTAGATAGATTTGATGTATGTATGCAAGTTAAGGAAAGTCCATTAAAGTGTTTAAATGTCACTACTTGAACTTTTTCATATTTCATAGACAAAAGTTGTTTATGAGCGGACTTCAAAAGATGTCTTAGACTAAAATCAGTAGTAGGATTGTGTAAGTTAATGAATCCCTAGGTAGAATATTCAGTGGGAGGTACTTGGGGCATAAGATGCTTTACTTAAACTTTTAACGTTTCTCCTTCTCCACACCATGAGATCTACCTTTGGCGTGTCCCCCTAACGGATGGTGTTTGGGTAGGTCAATATTAAGGTGGATGGAGAGAGTGTTCATGTCCTTGGATTGAATAAAGTTACTGTACATCACCTCGAGGCACCCTGGGAGTGTCCCTCTATAGGATGGCAGTTTTGCGCGTTTTTTTATTTGATCTCCTGTAGAGGATAAGGTAACTTAATCTCTTGTCCTACTCTTCTTCTTCTCTAAGGTTGGCTCATTAGGGCGGGACTCTGGCACCGAAATCGAGGGGCCACACTTACGCAAAATTGTTAAAGGTTAACATTTCTGGACCGAATAAATGGTGGATGTTAGGTTCAGTCCCAAGAGTTGGTTCTGCCTAATGGTTGAGAATGTCTCATCCCAACGAAAGGGCATCTGATCACCCCATCGGTGATGTTTGTCCTGCCTCACTGGGGCATCATTGCAAAATAGAAGTCTTTCACTTAGGGTACTTAAAATGGTTCTGCAAAATTAATTGGTTAAACGTGGTTTAGCAAAATCTGATAAAGTTTTGTTCGTATTTTCAGCAACATTTTTTTCAAAACGGCCACATCCACGTTAGCTTTTCTTAGCACTGAAAAATTAACTGGCGATAACTTTTCGACAAGAAAACACATGATCACAACGATTCTTATCATCAAGGATCTCATGTTCGCCCTTATGGAGGTTTGTCCACCTATTCCAGCTCCCAATGCCGCTCGAAATGTTCGGGAGGCATACGAGCGATGGACACGAGCGAATGAGAAGACCCGAGCCTACATCTTGGCAAGTCTTTCTGAAGTCTTGGCCAAGAAACATGAGCCTGTGGTCTCAGTGCGTGAGATCATAGAGTCCCTGCAGGGATGTTTGGAAAACCGTCTGAACAACTTATGCATGAGGCTCTTAAGTACATATTCAACTCCAAAATGGAAGAAGGCACCTTTATTTGTAAACATGAGCTTAACATGATGGTCCACTTCAATGTGGCAGAGTTGAATGGGTCTACCATCGATGAGGGCAGCCAGGTTAGCATAATTCTGCATTCTTTGCCGGAGAGCTTCCTGCACTTTGTTAGTAATGTGATTCTTAACAAAGTGAAATATAACCTTACAACTTTCTTCAATGAGTTGCAGAACTACCAATCTTTACTGAAAAGTAAGAAGAGGAAGAAGGGTGAGGAAAATGTTGCTTCATCCTCAAGGACGTTCCATAGAGGTTTGACCTCAGGAACGAAGTCTATACACGAAGTCTATACCTTCTACTTCTAACTCTACAAAAAGGAAGAAGAAGAAAGTTGGTAAGGGAAAAGGGAAGGCGCCTGCTAACCCGCCGTCTGTTGCCCCAAGAAGGCATCCACCATCGGTTGAAAAGGGAAAATGTTTCCACTACAACCAAGATGGACACTAGAAGAGCAACTGTCCTCGCTGCTGAAGGAAAGGAAGATTGCCATGGATAAGGCTAAGGTAGATAAAGGTAAATATGATTTACGTGTACTTGAAACTTGTTTAGTGGAGAATGATGATTTTTCTTGGATAATTGATTCGGGCGCTACCAATCATGTTTGTTCTTCTTTTCAGAAGATTAGATCCTGAAGACAGTTGAAGGCTGGTGAGATGACGATGCGAGTAGGCACTGAACACGTTGTCTCAGCTGTGGTAGTGGGAGGGCTCCAGTTAGCTTTACAGAATAGGTTTCTAGTTTTTAATGATGTATATATTGTTCCCAAACTTAAGAGGAACCTCATTTCTGTAAAGTATTTATTACAATGTAAATACACTATTTCTTTCAAAGTGGATAAAGCGTTTATTCATAAAGATGGTGTTACTATTTGTACAGCCTATTTGGAAAGTAATTTATATGTGCTAAGGCCATTAGCCATTAATTCCCTCCATAACAAAGAATTGTTTAAAACTGTCATAACTCAAACAAAACGTCGACGTATTTCTCCAAAAGAAAATGCCCATCTTTGGCATCTTTGTTTACGGAACATCAATCTTAATAGAATTGAGAGATTGATGAAGAATGGACTTCTAAGTGAGTTAAAAGAAAATTCTTTACCGATGTGCAAATCTTGCCTTGAAGGTAAAATGACTAAATGACCTTTTACTAGAAAAGGTTATACAGCCAAAAAGCCTCTTGAGTTAGTACATTCTGACCTTTGTGGTCCTATGAATTTGCGAGCCCGAGGTGGCTAATAGTATTTTATCAATTTTACTAATGATTACTCTAGGTATGGATATGTTTATCTTATGAAACAAAAGTCTGAATCCTTTGAAAAGTTCAAAGAGTTCAAGGCTGAAGTTGAAAATTCATTAGATAGACGGATTAAAACACTTCGATCGAATCGAGGTAGAGAGTTTTTGGACTCAGGATTCCAAGACTATTTGATAGAACATGGAATCGTTTCCCAACTCTAGCGTCGGGTACACCTCAGCAAATGGTGTAGCGAAGAGGAGAAATAGAACCTTGTTGGACATGGTTCGTTTGATGATGAGTTACGCTTTCTTACCAAACTTGTTTTGGGGTTTCGCAGTGGAGACTACGGTATACATACTTAACTGTGTTCCCTCCAAGAGTGTTACGAGAACACCTCTGGAGTTGTGGAACGGGCGTAAAGATAGTTTACGTCACTTTCGCATTTGGGGTTGTCCTGCACATGTGCTTGAGGCAAATCCCAAGAAGTTGGAACCATGGTCGAGGTTATGCCTCTTTGTAGGCTACCTCAAAGGTACACGAGGGGGTTATTTTTATGATCCATCAGAAAATAAGGTGTCTGTTTCAACGAACGCTACTTTCCTAGAGGAGGATCATATAATGGAGCACAGTCCATGAAGTAAAGTTGTGTTGCGTGAGCTTTCCAATGAAACTACTGAAACTTTAACAAGAGTTGTTGAAGAGACTACTATATCAGCAAGAGTTGTTGATGGAAGTTTATCTAGTAGATCAGTTCTACCTCAAGAGTTGAGGGAACCTCGACGTAGTGGGAGGGTTGCGAACCCGCCCGTTCGCTATCTAGGATTCACGAAAATCCTTGCTATGATAGCAGATGGCGACGTTGAGGATCCGTTGTCTTATCAGAAGGCAATGAAGGATGTTAATCGGGATGAATGGGTAAAACCCATGGATCTCAAGATGGAGTCGATGTACTTCAACTCAATATGGGATATTGTAGATCACCTTGATGGGGTAAGACCTATATGTTGTAAATGGATCTACAAGCACAAACAGGGTGCAGATGGGAAGGTGTAAACCTTCAAGGCTCGACTTGTGGCAAAGGGTTATACCCAAGTAGAGGGAGTCGACTATAAGGAGACTTTCTCGCCTGTTGCCATGTTAAAGTCGATCTGCATCCTTCTGTCCATTGTAGCTTATTATAATTATGAGATCTGGCAAATGGACGTCAAGATGGCCTTTCTGAATGGCAATCTTGAGGAGACCATTTATATGGTGCAATCCGAGGGATTCATAGCCCAAGGTCAAGAGCAAAAGTATTTGCAAGCTGAATCGGTCCATTTACGGGCTGAAACAGGCGTCTCGATCTTGGAACATACGGTTTGATACTGCGATCAAATTGTATGGCTTTGACCAAAACGTTGATGAATCTTGTGTCTACAAGAAGATCATCAACTCTTAAGTAGTCTTCTTAGTGTTGTATATAGACGATATACTACTCATTGGGAATGATGTAGGTCTACTGACTGCATGTAAGAACTGGCTAGCGACCCAATTCCAAATGAAAGATTTAGGAGAGACTCGGTTTGTTCTAGGTATACAGATCTTTCGAGATCGTGAGAACAAAGTGTTAGCACTGCCTCAGGTATCGTACATTGGCAAGATGTTGCTCAAGTACTCGATGCAAGAGTCCAAGAGGGGCCTACTGCTGTTCAGGCATAGAGTTACTTTGTCTAAGGACATGTGTCCTAAGACGCCTCAAGAGGTTGACGAGATGAGACGGGTCCCATATGCGTCTGTCGTTAGCAGTTTGATGTACGGGATGCCCTGTACTCATCTAGACATCTGCTACAATGTGGGCATAGTCAGTAGGTATCAGTCTAACCCAGGCCAGGGTCATTGGATTGGAGTGAAGAATATCCTCAAGTATCTTCGGAGAACGAGGGACTACATGCTCATGTATGGATCTAGGGATTTAATCCTTATTGGATACACGAATTCTGACTGTTAAGAACTCTCGCAAGTCCATGTCAGGACCAGTCTTTACTCTCAACGGAGGAGCTATAGTGTGGCAAAACACTAAGCAGGGGTGCATCACCGACTCCACTATGGAGGCGGAGTATGTAGCGGCTTGTGAAATATCTAAGGAGGCCGTCTGGCTCAAGAAGTTCTTGATAGAACTGGAAGTTGTTCCAGATATGTCTAGACCCATTACCCTCTATTGTGATAATAGTGGGGCAATAGCAAACTCCAAGGAGCCTAGGAGTCACAGGCGCGACAAACACATAGAGTCAAAGTATCATCTTCCGCGAGATAGTGCATCGAGGGGACGTGATCGTCACGAAGATCGCTTCGGAGCATAATGTTACTGACCCATTTACGAAGGCTCTCATGGCTACAGTGTTTGAGGGTCACCTTCAGAGCATGGGTCCACAGGATCGCTCGTGGCTGGACTAGGGCAAGTGGGAGATTTTCTTATACTGGGCTTTTATTCCCTAGTTTATTATTTTGTACTAGTTTCATGTACACCCCACTTCGCATTAGGATAAGTGGGAGATTGTTGGGGTTGATGCCCTAAAGTCTCATGTCCTGTAGTTTGTAAACAATTTGTACGAACGCTTGTGTTGTATATGTTGGGATTGGTGTCCTAATCTAATTCTCAATTTCTCCCGGAGTCTCGTTTGTAATGTTTTTGTAAAGATACACATTGTTCAATGAATAAAATAAGTGTTATTTAATTCTGGCATTTACTCATATCCAATAAACAAAACTCCTTGGTTATCTTATGTGAACTTAAGCTTGTATATGTGATATATAAGTAGATCATGTTTTAAGTGATAACCTAAATAGATCTATAGTATAAGGATTAAGGTGGGATACTTGATCCTGGTGACACTACAGATACGACCCGCTTTGTAGAGGTTTGCAAGTGTTGTAAACTACTACAGATGGTAGATCCTAACCATTCATGTGGAGACGTGGTGCGGGGGTGTCCTATACAAAAAGTTTGTATACGACTTGGACCACGAGATGACTAGACTCTGTATATAATGTCGTTGATACTAGAGACTTACATCTCACCTAAACGACCATAGGTGACACGACCTCAATCCTGAGTGTTTTAGAAACTCCTGCCTTTGAGTGTGGTCCTTTAATTAGTATGGGTGAGAGTGGCTAGATTGCCAACTCAACATGCCTACCTTTTTAGGGACTTGTCTGATCTAGGAGCTGGGAACTCAATCCATAAGATGGAATTCACTTCTTTCCTGAAGCAGGGATAAGTAGAGAGATTGCTCCCTTAAGGGCTGATTCTGGGGCTTGAACATAGTGGCCACAACTTCTCTTTGGAAGAGAAGACTCGGTCATAGTAGGACTATGACTTATATTCATTAGAGGGATCAGTGGTACTTAAGGAGACAGATGTAACTACAGGGGCATAATAGTTATTGGCCCAGCTGTACTTATGAGCGATCTGTGAAGGGTTGTCACACTGCTCATTGGTTAAGATGAACACATAATATATCTGTAGTAAGGAGAGTTCAGCTGTCGATCTTTAGTGGAGTGTCTGGCAGTTAACGAACGGTGGATCCCGTGACTAAAGAGTTTAGTCAGTTATTCACGTACCGTTGGAGCTTCGAGCTACAGGTCCATGAGGTCCCCTTGGTAGCTCAATGGATTTAGTTGAGGATCAGTTCTTGGTGTTGATTTGAAATGTTCAAATTGACAAGAGGTATTTTGATTATATATGATATAATCGGTTTGATGTATTAGATACATCTAGTGGAGGATTGATGTAAATGAGATTTACATTAAGTACCATGGAATAGAAAAAGAACTATGGTTTATATGTTTCATGAGATGAAATATTAAAACTATAGGTTTTAAATATGGTATGATAAGTTGGTTATCATTTATGTTTATAATAATATTAATTATTGGATAATTAATTCTTTTTATTTTAAATAACCAAAGTAGTGGGTGGTTATTGAATCATGGTAACCGTGAGTTGAAAAGGAAAATGGTTTTCCAATTTTGAAAAGAAGTTTTACAAAATGATTGAAAAAGTTTTGAGTTTTCTTTCTCGCGCAAAAGAACTCACATAGTCGTCAAGTAAATTCGGATTTACTAAACGACGGCTGAACGAGCTAAACGACCGTGCAGAGTAGACCTAAACGATTATGTTGTATTAAACAATCACATAGTTTTGTTAGACGATCGTTGGCCGAAGGTAAACGATTGTGTAGTGTCTGTAGGCGATAGACCGAGCTAAACGATGAGCTAAACGATCGCATAGCTTTTGCTAGACGATCGCTTAACTTAATCTAAACGATTGGGCATCGACCTATATGATAGGTCTTCGCCATCTCCCGTTTGCCTAGTCGTGTACGCGATCAATGTTTCCTCCTTTGTCGCCTCATATCAAGTCTGAACAGAGCCTACTCTCTGGATTCTCACACCAAGAATACCAAGGTCGCCTTGTTGGTGGTGTCAGACTCAACTCGACACCGTCGAGGTTTTCTGGAGACCGTTCGTGGTGCTATGGAGGTCGTTCGTGTTGCAGAGGAGTTTGTGGCCGAGGCGATCATTGAGGACGAGCACGAAGTGTTCATGCTATGTTGCGGTCATGTAGATCGAGCATTCGTGGTCGCTGTTGTTCGAGCGGTCGCACAACGGAGCGTGGAGAAGCTTCTTCGATTGTTCGTACAGTTTGCTCTTTGTGCATTTGTATTTTTCATGCTGTAATTCTGTAAGAATTGTATAACCATTTGTTTGAAGTTGACTGTAAATGTTATGTTCATTTATGATTGTGATTTGGAATAATCTTGTTCCGCTGCTCATGGAAATCTCAGTTCCGATTTCCTTCAGTATAATATATGATATTTTACTTCACATCTTGTTTTTTTCTCAGTTGTATGTTTTATTTACTTTACCACAAACCAATAAACATAAAATCCCTAGTTATCTGTATGTAACTTAAGCATGTATGTGGTGATATACAAGTAGATCGTATCTTAAGTGATAACCAAAATGGTCTGTAGTATATGGGTATAGGAGGGAAACTTTATCCTGGTAACGCTACGAATGCGACCCGCTTTGCGGAATGGTCACAAGTATTGTAACTTGTCACAGATGGTCTGATCCTGATCATTCGTGTAAGGGACATGTGAGCGGGGGCATCTTATATAAAGAGTTTGTATAAGACCTAACCACGAAGTGTTAATGGCTCGTTATATAACACCGTTCATGACAAAGACTTCACTTTACTAGGATGACAATATATAACACGACCTCAATCCTGAGTGAGTTGGGAACTCCTGCCATTGAGGGCGGTGCTTCAATTTGTATGGGTGCGAGTGGCCAGGTCGCCGATTCAAACCTACAATTTTGGAGATTCGTCTGATTTGAGAGCTGGGAACTTAGCTACACAAGATGGAATTCACTCCTTCCCCGAGGCAAGGGCAAGTAGATAGATAGCTCCCTTAAGGGCTGATTCCAGGGCTTGAACGATGTGGTGCTCAACACTTTCTCTTGGCCCGAGAAGTGTTCACACATAGTTGGACTATGTTGTATTGTTCAGTAGAGGAATCAGTGGTACTTAAGGAGTGAGATGTAACTATAGGGGAAAAATGGTAAATTGGCCCAGCTGTAATTATGAGCATCTGTGAATGGTCATCGTACTCATGATTGGTTATATCCGATGGACACCGAAATATATCTTTGGTATGAAGAGTTCAACTGTTGGTCTTTAGTTGAATGCCTGGCAGTTAACGGATGGTGGATCTCGTGGCTAAAGAATTTAGTCAGTTATTCACGTATTGTTGGAGCTTCGAACCACAGGTCCATAAGGTCCCGTAGGTAGCTTGGATAAAGTCGGGAATTAGTTTTTTGGGTGAATTTGAAATGTTCAAATTGACAAGAGGGACTTTGATTATATATGATATAATTGATCTAGTTAACTATATATAATATAATTGACTAAATGTATGAGATACATTATATTGGAGAAAATTAGATATAAATATGATTTATATCAAGTGGAAGAGAAATTACTATAGTAGAATATGATATCAAACTATAGGAATATAATATGATTATATTTTTTATTAATTAAATTGGTTAATTATGTGATAATTGGCTGAAATAATCTCCTCGGTCGTTTGTTAGTGGGAAATTCAGTAACGGTTATTGTAACTGAAGAATAAAATGAAAATTTGTTTCATTTTGCAAGAGTTCAAAGAAATCGAAATCAGTGTGAGAACTTCTTGATCGCTTAGCTGAGAGCCTATACGATAGAGCTTCATCACTTAAACGATCACACACCCACGTCTAAACGATCACACGTTTTTCTCTAAACGATCACATGCTTTTCTCTAAACGATCGCTTAGCTTCACTAAACGATCGCCTAGCGTGCTGTGTTTTCTAAACGATCGTTTACCTATTACTAAACGATCACTTAGTAAAACCTACACGATCGTGTAGCTTTCTCTAAACGATAAGCATCCCCATTATACGATGGCTTTCTCTTCCACTTGCTTATCATCTACACGATCAACCCGTTCCTCCGACCTCTACCAAATTCAAGAAAGACTACGCTTTGGATGCTCACTCCGAGAATACCAAGGGCTCTAAGTGGTGGTGTCATCGCCTCTCGTGCTTGCTTGTGCTTGTTCGTGTTGCTGTCGTTCATGTAGACTATCGTGCTGCCGTAGCTGACTGTTTTGTTGGGCGATATAGTTTGTAGAGGGTAGTTTCTGCTGCGTTGAGTTTGGATTGAAGAGAGTCTTCAATTGGTATGTGAACTCAATCCCTTATATTTTATTTATCAAAGCATGTCATTAATTAATGTAAATTGCATAATTATTGTTAGAATGTGTGTGTGGTCTTTCGGTCACAATGAAATCAAAAAGATCCGAAAACGCTCATGGATGCTCTTCGTTAAGAGTTCCTTCAGCCCTGACCAAACTTCCTCAGGTATTTTAAAATCAATAATTGTACAAGGACTTCTATTGATTGTAAAATAGGCTATAGCTACTGCCTTTGCCCCAAAGAATTCTACCACTTTAGCTTCTGAAATCATACACTTGACCCTCTTTAGGATAGTTATGTTCATCCTTTCAGCCATTTTGCTGTGGGGTGTAAGCTACTATTTTATGTCTGGTTATTCCATTCTTAGCATAAAAACTATTAAAGTAATTGCCTAAGAATTCTAATCAACTGTCTGTCCTCGGGTGTTTTACTTTCTTATTAGATTGATTCTCAATAATAGATTTCCAACTTTTAAATTTGTCAAAAGTTTGGTCTTTAGATTTTAACAAAAACACTAAAACTTTTCTTGAGAAATCATTTATTAAGGAAAGAAAATACCTTAAGCCACTCCATGAGGGAGTCCTTGTAGGTTCCCACAAATCAACATGTATATAGCTAAGTACTTCTATAGTAGAGTGAGTTCCCTTCACAAATTTCTACCTTTTGACTTTCCAGATACACAGTGTTCACAGAAATTCAGCCTCTTAATGCCTCCCAAACTTAATCAGCCCCTATCTTTGTAGTTCTAGTATGCCTTTCTCACTTATGTGTAAAAGTCTTCTATGCCACAAGTCAATCTCATCCACTTTATCCTTCTAAACAACACAAGACTGAGCTAGCTATGTAACATTCTTCACAAAATAAATCCCATTAGACTTTATTCCAGCAAAGACAATCCTCCCTTTCTTCATGATCTCTAGGCTTCCATTCTTCCCAACAAAAGAACAACCCTGATCATCAAGCATTTCCATAAATATCAAATTCCTTCGCAGGTGTGGAACATGTCTTACTTCTTTTGGAAGTATGTCCCTATTATCTTAGAGTTTGAGTACCACTGAGCCTATTCCAATCACTTTAGAACTATGATGGTCTTCCATGAATACAAAGCCTTCATTTCATGATTTGTAGGAAATAAACCATATCTTTAATGATGTCATATGACAAGTGCAACTTGGATCTAGCACCCAATCCTCTTTTGCTTCATGGTCTTTTGCTTTTTCCTCAGTGATAACTAGGACTTCTGTAAAGCTAAGTTCATCCTCCCAATAGAGACACCTCCTCTTCCATGTTCCTTAGGCTTCTTAAAGTCTTTCTTATGGGTATTCTTCTTTCTCTCAGGGCAGTTTCTCTTTAAATGTCCCTCTTTATAATAGAAGAAGCATTATAACATTGATTTGTTCTTCTGAGATCTATGACCTTTCTGAAATCCTCATTTTCCTTTCTTTGAAAAAAAATTCCTCTTTGTAAACAAAGACTCAACATCTTTATTGCCCTTTGAATCAGCCTTCAGCTCAAATTCTTTACTTTTCAAAGCTGATATCACATTGTCAACTAGAATTGAGTCCCTGCCATACTTCAAAGTTGTCTTCACATCTTTGTAGCTCTCATCGAGAGAGTTTATCAAGATGGCTGCCTCATTGTCCTCCCCTAACTTGTCCCCTGTTTGAGAAAACTCAGTAGTGAGTTTCTTGAACTCATTAAGATTTGCATCCAAAGTTCTTGAATTAGTCTGTTGAGTTTTATGTCCTAAAACTCATGGATAGTAAATGTTATCAATTTACCTTCATCAATAAAGAGTTATTGATGTTAATTCAACAAATGTTATTGATTGTGTTATATTCTATTTTTTTTTTAATAATCCTAAATCCAATAAACTAACATCCAAGGCTGCTTTATGAGTCTTGAACTGTATGTGGAGACATATAGGATCAATGTTAAAGAAACAGCCTAAAGGGTCTATGGTATAGGGATAAGGTTAGGTATCTTATCTTGGTGACACTATGGATATGACCGACTTTGTATTTGATACAAACACAATGATCCAACGTGTTCGTGTAGGTGACATGCGAGTGGGAGTATCCTATGCAATGAGTTTGTATAAGACCAGACCGCGAAATAATAACCACTAGATGTAATGTCGTTAACTAGTTTGGTTCCTATTTCAATTGGATGACCTAGGCAACTTAGTCTTAATCCTGAATGTATTATGAACTCTTATTCATGAGGGATTGTCCTTTGATTTGTATAGGTGAGAGTGGTCATTTGGCAGACTCAATAAGCCTACCATTTTGGGGACAAGACCAAGTGAGAAGCTGGGAATATAATAATACAATATGGAATTCACTCATTCCCGACTTCAAGGTAAGTAGATTAGTGTTCCCTTAAGTGGTATCTTTGGGACTTGAACAAAGGGCCATAGCCTTTCATCAGCCCAAGAGGGGTTTCTGTTTATTGGTTGGACCATAAACAGGTTGTTCATTAGAAGCGCACTGGTACTTAAGAATACAGAATAACCCAAGGATAAAACGATAATTTGACCCAATTGGTGTTATGAACACCCGTGAAGGACTAACTTGTTGTTATTAGTCTATATTCGTGGATACAAAAATATATCTACAGTGAGAAAAGTGCATTTGTGGGTCTTTAGTGGAGTGTACCCACAATTAATGAATATTAATTAATTTGGTTAACAAATTTAGACAATTAATCTCATATCGTTAGAACTTTTGATCTGTAGGTCCACCAGGTCTCCTTGTTAGCTCACCAAAGGATATTAAAGATGAATGATTTGAATTGTTCAAATCAATTTGAGGAAATTGTATATTAATGTGATTAATATGTAATTGATTATGATGTGATCTATAATTTAAATTATGTTGAAGAGAAATATTTGAATGAGATTCAAATTTTTTATTCAAGTGAATTATATTCATAAAGAATTAATTAATTAAATTAATAGAGAGATGATGCACATAAACATACGATGTTTATTTATGTTAATTAAATATATACGTTAAATTAGATTTATTGTATATATTGTTGTTTAGTTAATGTTCTAATTAATTAAATAAACATTATTTAATTAATTAAGCACAAAGGTAAATAAGGAAAGACTTGAAGAAATCTCTCTACCTCTTCCTTATAAATTCTTCCTTACGACTCTTTTAGGGAAAGAATTTCATTCGATGAAATTTACTCTAGCCACCAAAAAACAAATCCTCTCTTTACTCTCTAAGAGAAATATCTCTACCTCTTCCTCTTTCAATTAGTTGGATACCACCTATCCTTCTATTGGAATCCTTGAGAATAACAAGATTATTCTCGTGGTTGTGTTCAAGTTCGATTTAGGAGAAGTTCGTGCCAAGATCGAGAGGATTTTTCGTGGAGCTCGGGAATCTTCAAAGGTAAGAATGGTTCTTCCTTAGTTTCCCTTCTCCAAAGCATGTTATTTAATATGTTTATCCTTCATATGTTCTATTTTAGAACACTACTTTTGTTTACTCAAAAATCGATTTTTGAGATGCAAGGCATTCACATGCTTTTTCTCGGGATTCGACCCTACACACTCATCTTAAAAGAAAACAACCTTTATCTGATCTAGAGCTTGTTAGGCACATCATTCCTTAAGTAGAGCTTCTTTAGCTTCTCCCAAACATCAAAAGTTGTGTTTTCATGAATTACTTGCAAGAACATTGTCTAAAATGTTCAAGATCAGTGCCCCATAGGCCACTTCTTCCATGGTCTACTTTTCTTTATTAGTGATAATTGTAGGTAGGTGACATTTGTGAAGCTGGTTGTGCCACGTATCAGAGTTTGAAAAATTCACAAAACACTTTGCAAATCAGATTTTCTTCTTCATTCAGACTTACACTTTTTCTCTCTAGGGTTATGAGATTCTCTCTACTTCTTCACGAGTTTTTTTATTGTTTTGTGCAAATTGAGGAGTAAAAATGAGGGATATGAAACATACAACACAAGAAAAGAAGAGAAGAGAAGGAGATCCACACGATGATTATAGTGGTTCAATTATTAAGACTTACATCCACTTTCAAGGTAAGAGATGCTTCTTTATTCAAGCTTTTTTGAAGTGTACTCCTTTTGTTTTTACAGGTTTACTCACGTATGAGCTCTCTATCTTTTGATTTCTTAAATTCAGTACATATATTTTGAGAGAGTTAGTTAAAGATAGTAATCCTGAGATGTTAGTTTATTTTGTTTCAACTAACTTCTCTAATAAACATTTTATTACTTGTGTGAGGTGAGTTGGAAGAAGGAGGCTCAGCTGGAGCTTAATCTATTAAGGTAATTTTTAGCTTACTTTCTTTTACATAGTGAATAATAACTTCGGCTCCTCCTAGTATGAGACTTCCTCTTAAGTGTAATCTTGATCTTTTCTTGTCTCATACAAAGAATTCTTTACTTGAGAAATTTAGGCTCCCTTAAATACAAGAATTCCTCTAACGGATGATTGCTTCACTTTAATATATAGTCTAGAGAATAACTCTTGACTAACAAAAGTACAAGTTTCTCCATAAGCTTGAAATCCCAATAAAACTAGTAACAATTTCTTTAGCACACACTCATACCGAGTGAAAGTATCTCACTAACACAAAGCACGCTTGAAAACAATGTAGTCAAAACATCTTTTAGAAAAGCGGCAACCTTAAAGCATCGAGAACAATAATCCTCTATATATTTACAACTTTAAGAAGGTTAGACCATGATCAGCCTACACCTAAGGAAGGAAAGAATCCATATAAAAATAATGTTGCACAGATACACCTATACAAGTATAGTATTTCTAGAAAAAAAAATAGCACCAGGTGGGACATCTTACAAAACAACACAGAAGACAAGATGTAGAAAAAGTCACCAACATGAAGCCCGTAGAATCCAATAATATAACCAATGCAAATGTATTAACAAAATATAATAATTAAAAACTTTCTTTTTTCCTCCAAAATTTGGCTTGAAACCACTTGGTGGATTTGTGGAGATTCAGACCCAGAGATTATAAAATTTTACTTATCCCTACAATGTTATATATGATAATACATACCTTGAGTATAAGTTTTCAATTTTTTTTCCACCCGAAATATTTCATACCAAGCATTTGTCACTCATATTTTTATGACATTTTCCTTAGTTTATGTACTTTTAAATGGCTAAATTTGATCTTCATATTTTCATTAAAACTTAAAATTAGTCGATATTAGTAGTTTGTCGTTAACTTTCACAAAATAAACGTAGCTATATATGTGAATATTTATGCGAATGTATAATAAAATCTAAACTGGTTGTCGTAATCACTTCCTTAATGATAGCTTTTTCAGAGGTAGAGTCGAGGCCTCTATTATTCCAAGCTAAAATCTTCATTGATCAGTGGAATGCCCATGTTCAACTTCTTATTATTCATTTGTTTAATTGTTCTCAAAGTGAGAAGTGATATAATACAAAGCTTGTTGGTTGATAGCCAATCATTAAGCTTTGTGGGACATGTTGGCTGTTGGGAGGTGACTTCAATGTCTATAAATGGTCTTATAATACCACTTCAAATCGAACATCCCGTGCAACAATGAAGAAATTCAATAGTTGGATTAATTTTGCTAAACTCATTGAGCTGCCTCAAATCAAAGAAAAGTTCACTTGGATGAATCTTCAAAGTAACCCTACTATGTCTTAAATTGATCATTTCCTATATATCATGGACTGGGAAAATAATATCCATTATTATTGTTGAATGAAAAATTTTGAACCAATCATAAATCGTCATGTCATTTTCAAATTAATGACGAAATTACAAAGCATCAAATTTGAGACTAATTAAAAAGTGACATATGTCCCAAATTAAAATTGAACACATAGATTGACAATTCTCGATGATGTCATGTGTTTTCATCGTGTCTATTGGATCAAATTAATTATTTTGATCTAATTAAATATTAAGATTTGGGATAAAGTCCAATTGATTCCAAAAATAGACTTGGTCCAAAGGCCAATTAAGGCCCAATTCCAATTGGTTGTACCCAAGGGCCAAGTCCATGGATCAACCAAGCCCAAGCCTATAAATCTCACTTGAGAACTCTATCAATAGAGGAGTTCTCCTTCATTTAAGTTTTCATAAATTTTGCACTCCAGAGAGTCTATAAAGAAATCTCCTAGCAATTAGAAGACTCCTTAACTCCGGGAGACTGAACCGCTCCTTGAAGCTCAAGTCCTAAAGATACAAACATTCTTCTAAGATTTAAACTTCAAGAATATCAAGCGTTCCGTTTCCTTAAGTCAAGTGTACACATTCAACTGAGAGAGAATTAGAGAATCAAGTACTAAAGATCGAACTACATCCACTTCAATTCTACACCAACACTAGTTCAACTCCACAAAATGTATTTCTTCATAAACCTCGTGCAAATAATCATAAAGTCCAAAGGCTCACTCGCAAGGCCTCTAATCATTATCCTTTACTGTTGGAATCTGATTCACTTAAATGGGGGCCTAGTCCATTCAAATTTGATAATAGGTGGCTATCTCACAATTCCTTTATGTTGGAAGTGCAGGAGGTGTGGCAGACTTTGCAAAAAGTAGGTCATCTTGGTCATGCTTTTATAATGAGTTAAGAGCTTTTACTGCCCATTGCAAGCCTGGAACCTAAAAGTCTTCAAAAAAAGAGATGGAGCATTCAAATGAAATCACTAAACTCATCTCTGATATTGATAGAAAGGAGGAACATGGCATTATTAATGAGGAAGACTTAAATAGGCACATTGATCTTAAGACTGGCCTTCAAAGTATTATAATGTTATAAGCCAAAAAATAGAGACAACTTTACAAATTAAACTAGTTGAATGAAGGAGATGAGAATACTGCTTTTTTTCATAAGACTTGCCTAGCTAGAAGACAATTCAACTTCATCTCTAAAATTCAGCGCCCACAAAATGATAGATATTATACTAATTTGTCCATCGAAAAGGCTTTTATCGATTATTTCAAGGATATCTATATTGGAGGTAGCAGATGCATCAGTTTGATAGGAAATCTAAACTGGCATCCCATAACCCCTTTGGAAGCTAACAATCTCATTGCACCCTTCACTGATATGGAGGTATTTAATTGCATCAAATCTTTGAGTAGTAACAAAATGCCCAATCTTGACGGTTTCACCATCGAATTCTTTAAAAAAATATTGGAACATCTTCAAGCCTGGAATTATGGAAATGTTCCATAATTGGGAGGGATAAAAGCTTGTATCTCATCTGTCAATTATTCAATCCTCCTAAATGGGAGGCCAAGAGGCTACATCAAGGCAACTAAAGGTATTCGTCAGGGAGATCCTCTCTCCATTTTTCTCTTTGTTATTGCCATGGATTATTTCTCTTGCCTTATTTATGAAGCACAAAATTGAAAACAATCATTTGCACATATCACATTTACTATTTGCAGATGATATTATTCTTTTTTCAGTGGTTGATCAAGAAAAAAAATTAAAAATCTCTATTAAAAGTAAACCACCAAAAGTTATCATTTTCTTGTATCAATGTGGACCTCAAAACATGGTTCATAGTGTTGAATTGATATGGGGTTGTCACTCTACCACTCTTCCCATCAATTATCTGAGCATGCCATTAGGAGGTAATCCTAAATCTCTCGAATTCTAGAGCCCGATTATTGATAAAATTGAGAGAAAAAAAATATGCTTCTTGGAAGCTTTCTTACAGTTCGAAGGATGGTAGACTAACCTTAATATAGGTTGTCTATACCAACTTGCATACATACTTCCTTTCTACCTTCAAAGCTCCTATGACTGTCTGAAAATCCATTAAAATAGGGGTTGATTATTGATACCACTAAAATCAAACTGAATGCTAAATCAAACTGAAACCAAATTGAAACCGAATTAATGTAGTTTGGTTCGGTTTGATATATGTTGAAACCGAATTATTGCGATTCGGTTCGATTTCAAATCTGAAAACCGATTTGAAACCGAATTGAACCGCTTTTTAATAAATATATTAAAATATAATATATATATATATATATTTTTTCATTTTCCTTAATCCTTAGGGTTTTAAATCTCCTCTCAGATCTAATTTCACGTCTCACTCTCTGTCTTAGACTCTTCACTACCGTGAGTCATCTGTCACCTCTCACTCTCCTCTCAAATCTCATGTCTCACTCTCCTTCCTCCTACCTTCGTCCTCATATTTTATTTTCCTTCTAGGTAGCAGGTACCATTGGTTACACGCATTTAACCCGTACGTAGGCGAAAATCAGTCTTTTGCCTCGTGAAGTTACTTCACGAGACAAAAGACAAAATGTGAAACTTGAACTTGAGACCCTCACGTAAAAAAACTGTGAAACTGAACTAAATTGAAACTCTTATATGTGGTTTAGTTTGATTCGGTTCGATTTCAGAAACAAACTTTCTGAAATTTACGGTTTGGTTCGATTTGAGCTCCAAATCGAACCGTGAACACCCCTAATTGAAAAGCATATGAGGGACTTTCCATGGGAAGGTACTGAAAAATTAGGATCTTCTCACTTGGTGCGATGGGATCAAATTACTTTTCCCAGAAAAAAAGGCACCCTTGAAATTGATAAAATTAAGATAATCAACAATGCACTCCTCAGTAAATAGATATGGAGATATCTTGTCAACAACAATGGTTTATGGAAAAGGCTTATTGATGCCAAATATGATCCCTCCCCAGACTCTATTCCTACTCATTGCAAATATAAAAGTTCAAAATCCCATGGTTTTATTGGATCAACACTAGCACGCAGCGGAAGACATTAGGATCCATAAGCATTCTAATTGATTAATTTTGCAGAAAAGAAACATGCTAAAACAAAGTTTAATGGGTTTCAAGAACATACCTTGGCAGAACCATTGAAATCTTGATTTCCAGTGGCAAAATCCTCCAAATCCTTGTGTAGACTACCACAAGATCTTCTCTACTATCCTCTTGGTGCTCTAGATTGAGTTGTGGGACGCAAAATAAGTTGGAATCAAAGAAAATTTGGAGAAAGTTCACTGAACCAACCCATAATGAAGAACACTTCTTCTCAAGAATTTTTCTGAAAATTCTATTGGTTCATCAATCTCAACTTCACTCCAATCTCTTCAATATATTGCAGACTATCATGCAAAGAAATTTGCTACATGGGATGCAGCTCATGCTTGAAGTTATTGTTGAAGGTGGTGGGTTCCTAATGAGCTACTTTGAAGATGAATATGGAAAAACTCATTTTTCCTTTTTTTGTGTAATTTTATTTCCAAAATTCAAAATTGATTTTAAAATCATATTTTATTTCTAAAATCAAAATTTATTAATTTTACAAATTAATTTTCTAATAAAATTAATAAATAATTATTTAAATAATTTAAATAACTGTAATTAATTAAATATCCAATATTAAAATAATTTTTACACAAATTCATCTCCATATATTTAAATCATATTTAAATAGCTTATCCATTTCGAGCTAGGTGAACCTCATGGACCTATGGGCTCCAACGATCCGAGATTAATCAGCCCATAGTTGAACTCATATTATATCCATTCAATATAAGTTAACCAGTTAACCCTTCACAGTGTAGGATCTAAAGGCAACACTAGAGGAGCCCATAGTTGAACTCATATTATATCCACTCAATATAAGTTAACCAGTTAACCCTTCACAGTGTAGGATCTAAAGGCAACACTAGAGGGTGAATAGGGTTGACTACCAATTTTTTTTTTAAAATAATTTTATTTTCAAACAATGCTCAATAAAGTTAACCCACTAATTTGATTAAAGAAAATTTATGCAAGACAAAACTTAAATCATGCAAGCTATGATAACTTCAAATTTAAAGACAATTTAATCAAGGATAAATTTAAATAACACACTAGAAATTAAATCATCAATTAGGAAAGATTAAAAAAATAACTAAGACAAGAAGCAAAAAATAGAAAACAAGAAATAAAAGAGAGAGAGGAAGAGAAAACACTGGGAATTATAGTGGTTCGGTAAATTGCCTACTCCACTCTCCAAGACTCCTTATTGGGTATTTCACTAAGTGATTCTCTTGCAGATGAGGACCAAACCGACACACGACCCTCTTTTTCCTAGGCTAAAGTGAAACCCAAGATCCTTTTTACTTGTTTAGAATCAACCCAATTTCTTTTTCTCACAACCCAAGGTGTACCCATACCTTAATACAATTCCCAAAAATTAAAAGAAAACCTCACAATATTACCTCTTGAAGGCTAAATACACAAGTTGAGCACTCAGAAAAAAACTCACAAAAATAACTTTAGGCCAATTTAGGAGTAAGGAGGACAAAAATTTGAGAGTAGAGAGAATTGAAAGCTTAAGACTTAGATAGCTTTTGGTGTCCATGAAGAGTAAAATCAAGTCGAATTTATCGGCAAGGGGGATAAATTTTGGCCATTGGATATGATTGCAAATGAAGGGTGGAGATTGAATAAAAATAGAAAAGGAAAGGTTTTGAAAAGGAATTTTGAAAGATTGGAATTATTGAGATTTAGAGAATAAAAAGGATTTGAAGGATGAAAATTTAGGAAGGAAATCAAATTTGAAAATGCTGAAATTTGGTGAGAATTTGGAGAAAATTGGATCAGAAAATTAAAGAAAAATGAAAATAAAAAATAGTCCGATGATATGAGCACCACGCGCGCTGCATTCTATGAAGAAACTGCAGGCACGCGCGGCGCACGCGTGCGTTCGCGCGTGAAGCTGGGTGACCGCCACTTGTCATTATCTCATTCGTCCACGATCGCCACGTCACTACCACATCATGTGCCATGTCAGCAAAAAAGCAACTGATTGGAGCGTCACGTCATCAATATTGACCGTTTGTGTGCCACGTCAGCAAGGTGCCACGTGTCACTGCCACGTTGGATTTCCTCTCCAATCTTCTTTTGCTTATAACTTTCTCGTTTGAACTCCGATTTGAGCGATTCAAATTGTGTTGGAATCGTCTTTCCGAGCTCTACAAGATAATGACTCTAAAACACTGAAAATATAAGTATATATGAGTTTGTTATCATCAAAATACTTGGTTTGATTGAAGCCTTAAAGCTAACAATCTCCCCCTTTTTGATGATGACAAACTACCATAATACCAAAAATATTTCTCCCCTTTTTGTTATCAACAAAAAGATATACAAGTGATTTTTCTACCCTTAATCATACGAATAATGCCCCCCCTCAATAAATTATAACACATAAATTCATAGAAATATGAATAATGCTCTCCCTATCAAACATAATTAGGCAATTCTAATAATACCAAGTGCAAGTCTATTTTTACAAAAGGCTTCTTCATTTAATGCCTTTGTAAGAATATCTGTTACCTGGTTCTCAGTATTCACATAATTAATGACAATATTCTTATTTTGCACATGCTCTCGAAGAAAATGATGTCTAATATCTATATGCTTTGTTCTAGAATGTTGAATGGGATTTTGAGAACAACAACTAGCAACAACAATATATTCAACCTCAGTGGTAGATAATGTAACAAAATTTTGCTTTTTACTATACCAAGATACTAAAGAACTACCTAGAAAATGACATGTTCCACTAGTACTTTTTCTATCAGTTAGACTACTAGCATAATCAGCATCAGAATATGCAATCAAATCTAAAGATTCATTTTTATGATACCATAAGTCTAAATCAACGGTACCAAGTAAATATTTAAAAATTCTTTTTACAGCATGCAAGTGCGATTCTTTAGGACATGATTGAAATCTAGCACACATGCATACACTAAACATATTATCAAGCCTACTCGCAGTTAAGTAAAGCAAGGATCCGATCATACCTCTATAAGCTTTAATATCTACGCTTTTACCTTTTTCATCCTTATCAAGCTTTGTAGTGGTACTCATCGGGTTGCTACTTTTGCATTATCGAACTTAAACCTTTTGAGTAGATCCCTTGTGTACTTTTCTTGATTTATGAAGATTCCATCTTCAATTTGTTTAATTTGAAGCCCAAGGAAGAATTAAGTTCTCCCATCATGCTCATTTCAAACTCACTATGTATACATTTAGAAAATTCTTCACAAAGAGAAGAGTTAGTAGCACCAAATATAATATCATCAACATAGATTTGCACTAATAAAATATCATTATCTTTAATTTTGATAAAAAGAGTAGTATCAATAAGTCCCATTTTAAAATCATTTTCTAGCAAAAATTTACTCAAACGGTCATACCAAGCTCTAGGAGCTTGTTTAAGACCATAAAGTGTTTTATTTAATTTAAAAACATCATTTGGATTATCAAAGCTTTTAAAACCAGGAGGTTGTTCAACATACACTTCCTCCATTATGAAACCATTTAAGAAAGCACTTTTTACATCCATTTGAAATAAAGTAAATTTCTTATGAGATGCAAATGCAAGCAGCATGCTAATAGATTCTAATCTAGCAACAGGAGCAAATGTTTCCTCATAATCTATTCCTTCTTCTTGACTATAGCCTTAAGCAACTAGTCTAGCTTTATTTCTAACAATATTACCAGATTCATCCATTTTATTTCTAAATATCTATTTAGTACCTATAACAGGATGATTACTAGGACACGGGACTAGTTCCCACACATTATTTCTTTCAAATTAATTTAATTCTTCTTGTATAGAAATTAACCAGAACTCATCAGATTCAGCATCTTTAAAAGACTTTGGTTCAATTTGAGACACGAAAGCAACATTATTGAAAGCATTTAAGGAAGAGCGAGTTCTTACCCCTTGAGATACATCACCTATTATTAACTCCTGAGGATAGTGAATGGAGAATCTCCAATCCTGAGGGAGGGATTTTTCTGGCTCTTTCTGAGATTCATTTGATACTGCTTCCCTATCTTTAATACTAAGATCTTCAACAGGTATTTCTAATTCATCACTAGCAGAAACTTTATTAGTGGCAACATGTGTTTCATCAAAAACAACATTCATTGACTCTTCAAGTACATGAGTTCTTTTATTAAAAACTCTATATGTTTTACTACATGTAGAATATCCTAAGAATATGCCAATGTTCATTTTTGACTCAAACTTTTCAAGTTTCCCTTTGTCTTTCCAAATAAAACATTTGCAACCAAAGACTTTGAAATAGCTAATATTTGGAGTTTTATTATTAAAAAGTTCATTAGGAGTTTTATTTAAAACAGGTCTTATTAAAACACGATTCATTACATAAGATGCAGTATTAACAACTTCAGCCCAAAAAGATTTTGGTAAATCATATTCATTAAGCATGGAGGTAGCTAATTCTTGTAAAGATCGATTTTTCCTTTCTACAACACCATTTTGTTAATGTGTTTTTGGAGAGGAAAAATCGTGAGAAATTCTATTTTCTTCACAAAAATTTTCAAAAGAAGCATGTTCAAATTCTCCTCCATGATCACTTCTAATTTTCGAAATCATAAAACCTTTTTCATTTTGAATTCTTTTTTAAAAGCTAATAAAAGATTTTAAAGCTTCATCCTTATGAGATAAAAATAAAACCCAAGTAAATCTCAAAAAATCATCAACTATAACAAACTCATAATGTTTTCCACTTAGACTTGCAACTCTAGTAGGTCCAAAAAGGTCCATATGTAACAGTTGCAAAGGTCTAGAAGTAGAAATCATTTTCTTTGTTTTGAAAGAAGACTTAGTTTGTTTACCCATTTGACAAGCATCACAAACTTTATCTTTTTCAAAGTTTTATTTTGGAAGACCTCTAACAAGGGATTTCTTAGAAATATTTGAAATTAAATGCATGCTAGCATGACCTAACCTTTTATGCCATAACCACAAATCTTCATGCAATGCAGATAAACGTTTATTTTCTACTATAGGACAATCTTAGATCAATAGTATAAATATTTTTATCTCTATTTCCTACAAACAGAACTTTTCCATCAC
Source organism: Benincasa hispida (assembly GCF_027475165.1). Classification (NCBI taxonomy): domain Eukaryota; kingdom Viridiplantae; phylum Streptophyta; class Magnoliopsida; order Cucurbitales; family Cucurbitaceae; genus Benincasa; species Benincasa hispida. The sequence goes on from NC_143478.1 coordinate 37,653,592, forward strand.
ATGCATTTTCTATTGTACAATTTTTATCACTAAAAATTACTCTATATTCTTTATCACATAAATGACTAATACTTAATAAATCATACTTTAAACCATCAACCAACAAAACATTTTCAATAAGAAAATTTGAATCGTTACTAATATTACCTTTCCCAACAATCTTACCCTTTTTATTGTCACCGAAGGTAACGTATCCTCCATATTTCTTTTCTAAGTATGTGAATTTTGTGTGGTCCCCAGCTATATGTTTTGAACATCCACTATCCAAGTACCACTTATTCTTTATGGATCTAAACATACCTGAGAGAATTAATTCTCAAGATGTAACCTTAGGTACCCAAATTTGTTTGAGTCCTTGGGGGTTAGCTAACAAAAATTTAGGAATCAATCTCTTTTCATTCATAATATTGATTTTTCCTACTTCTTCAAAAGCCATAACGCACAGGTTTGCTACTTCTTCCTCGCTTTCAGAATCGCTTTCATCGCTTTCGTCCCAAGTATCTTTCATGGCCTTCCTGCTCTTCTTTGAAATGGCTTTTCTTTGAGGACAGTTCCACTTCACGTGTCCGGGCTTTTTGCATTCATAACAGATGATTGTATCTCTGTTGCTCTTTTCTCCTTTGCCTTCTTGATTGTTGACTTTCTTTGAGAAGTTCATTTTCCTAAATTGCTTTTTGAACTTCTTGGTCAAGTAAGCGAACTCCTCATCATTTAGTTCAGCTTCCGTTTCAGAGTCCTCTTGAACTTGAGTGGACTTTAATGCTAGGCTCTTCTTCTTTTTGACATCTTCTTCTACATTGGCCTTCATAATTATCTCATGTGTCATGAGAGATCCAAAGAGCTCCTCCAGTGGAATTTTTTAGAGGTATTTTGCTTCTTGGATTGCCGTCACCTTAGCTTCCCAACTCTTAGGCAATGATCTAAGAATTTTTCTCACATTTTCAGAGGTGGTATAAGATTTTCCTAATCACTTCAAAGTATTAACAATATTCGTCAACCTAGTAAACATTTCAGATATAGTTTCATTTGCATCCATTTTAAACAATTCATAATTACGAACTAACATGCTAATCTTTGACTCTTTAACTTGATTAGTTCCTTCATGAGTTACTTCAAGCATATCCCAAATTTCTTTAATAGAATTACATGCAGAGACTCGATTAAACTCATCAGGACATAAAGCACAAAACAGACAGTTCATGACTTTAGCATTAATAGAAAACTTCTTTTTATCTTCATCATTAAACTCTTTTTCTTCCTTAGGAATATCTTTATTATCGAGTATCTTAGTAGGAATTAAAGGACCATTAAAAACAATTTCCCATAGATTATAGTCAATAGAAATCAAATAAATTCTCATCCTAATTTTCCACCATGCATAATTATTTCCATCAAACAAAGGTGGCCTAGTGGTAGATTGACTTTCACCATACCCATTTATTCCAGTAGTTGTCATAAGCTCGAACAATTAAGTTTTTCGAAAGAGGAAGAGAATATAATAATTTTTTTTTAAAAAAAAAAAAGATTTTTGTGAAGAGAAATACTTTTCCAAAATTTAGATTTTAATCAAAAAGATTTCAAAGATTAAGAAGTAGAGAAAAAAAAATAAGGTTTTAATAACCAATTTTCAAGACAAAAAATTTCTAATGAAAACAGCTTTTAAAACTCAATTTTTCAAACTTTTTGCAAAAGTTAGAAAAATTCTAGATTTAATAAGATTAAAAAAAAAACAGAATGTAAAATCAAGAAAAAATACAAAACCTTTTTGAAATAAGAAAACTGAGCTACCTTCTCTGATACTAATTGTAGGATCTAAAGGCAATAATACTAGAGGGGGTGAATAGAGTTGACTACCAATTTTTTTTTTCTAAAATAATTTATCTTCAAACAATGCTGAATAAAGTTAACCCACTAATTTGATTAAAGAAATTTATACAAGACAAAACTTAAATCATGCAAGCTATGATAACTTCAAATTTAAAGAAAATTTAATCAAGGATAAATTTAAATAACACACTAAAAATTAAATCATGCAATTTGGAAAGATTAAAAAAATAACTAAGACAAGAAGCAAAAAATTTGAAAACAAGAAATAAAAGAGAGAGAGGAAAAGAAAACACCGGAAATTATAGTGGTTCGGCAAATTGCCTACTCCACTCTCCAAGACTCCTTCTTGGTATTTCACTAAGTGATCCTCTTGCAGGTGAGGACCAAACCGATACACGACCCTCTTTTTCCTAGGCTAAAGAGAAACTCAAGATCCTTTTTACTAGTTCAGGATCAAACCAATTTCTTTTTTTCACAACCCAAGATGTACCCACACCTTAATACAATTCTCAAAAATTTTTTAAAAAAAAACTCACAATATTACCTCTTGAAGGCTAAATACACAAGTTGAGCACTCAAAAAAAAAAAAATAACTCATAAAAATAACTCTAGGCCAATTTAGGAGCAAGGAGGACAAAAATTTGAGAGTAGAGAGAATTGAGAGCTTAAGACTTGATAGCTTTTGGTGTGTCCATGAAGAGTAAAATCAAGTTGAATTTATAAGCGAGGGAGATAAATTTTGGCCATTGGATATGATTGCAAATGAAGGGTGGAGATTGAATAAAAATAGAAAAAGAAAGGATTTGAAAAGAAATTTTGAAAGATTGGAATTATTGAGATTTGGAGAATAAAAAGGATTTGAAGGATGAAAATTTAGGAAGGAAATCAAATTTGAAAAGGCTGAAATTTGGTGAGAATTTGGAGAAAATTGGATCAGAAAATTAAAGAAAAATAAGAAAATAAAAAATAGTCGGATGATATGAGCACCATGCGCACAGGGGAGGAGATTGAGCGTCACGTGCCACATTTTGTGAAGAAACTACAGGCACATGCGGCGCACGCGCGCGTCCGTGCGTGAAGCTGGGTGACCACCACTTGTCATTATCTCATCCGTCCATGGTTGCCACGTCACTGCCACATCATGTGCCATGTCAACACCACATCAGCAAAAAGTTATCGGTTAGAGCGTCACGTCATCTGCCACGTCAGCTTCCATGTCATCAACATTGACCGTTTGTGTGTCACATCAGCCGCTACGTCAGAGCCACGTCAGCAAGGTGCCACATGTCACTGCCACGTTGGATTTTCTCTCCAATCTTCTTTTGCTTATAACGTTCTCGTTTGAACTCCGATTTGAGCGATTCAAATTGCGTTGGAATCGTCTTTCCGAGCTCTACAAGATAACTCTGAAACACTGAAAATATTTGTACAAAAAATTTGAGTTTGTTATCATCAAAATACTTGGTTTGATTGAAGCCCTAAAGCTAACACATAGGTTGTTCGTAATAACGGCTAGGTCAAATCTCTGTTTTACCCTCGAAATTAGCTCTTGTTTCTTAAGTCCCCACTGATCCCTTAATGAACAATTGTTTTGTGATCCAATCACAAAACTGAGTCCCTCTCATGTCAAATGAAAGGGTAGGATCCCTTGTTCAAGCCCTAGAATCAGCACTTAAGGGAACAACCTCTCTACTATCCCTAAAGTGGGTAGGAGTAAATTTTCTCTTGCACCCATGTCCCCAGCTATCTATCCGGTCTTACCCCTGAAATGGAAGTCTTATTGAGCCGATGCTATTGAGTCAACCCTCACCTATGCAAATCTAAGGGTAATTCTAGATAAACAGGAGTTCATAGTTAGCTCAGGATTAAGGTCAAGTTACCTAGGTCATCGCATTGAAATAATCAGTCTTAAACAGTAAACAACGTTATAAAGTAAGAGTGACTCATTTCGTGGTCCGATCTTGTACAAACCCTTTTGCACAAGGACACCCCCACTCCTCATGTTCAACATGAACGAATTAGGATCACTTCGTTTGTAGCACTTTACAACTCCTTGTAACAACTATAGAGTGAGCCGCATCTAATAGTGTTACCAGAATAAGGTACCTAATCTTATCCATATACTATAGATCATTTTGACTATTTACTCGAATTTGATCCACTTTTATATCTCCACATAAAGTTCAAGTATTCATCCAATAGTCAAGGGACTTTTAGGTTTATTGGATTTCTATTCAAGCAAAAGATCTATTCAATAACACTTTTATTGAATTTTCGGAATAAGTTCCATTATTTACATACCACGAGTTTTAGGACATAAAACTCAATAGGTTGAACATTTCAAAATATAGTGACTTTATGCTGAGTAAAATTGATAAAAATAAATAAATAAATAAACAATGGTGCAAACACTTTGCTTTGGCATCATAAATGGGCTTCTAATGGAACTCTTAAACAACTTCTCCCCTGTTTTTTCGCTCTCTCTGAAAATGATATGCTTACTGTAAAGGAAGCTTGGTCTATTAAAGATGCTAACTGGAATTTCTTTCCTTGCAGATCTCTTTTAGACAGGGAAGTCGATAATTGGCTTGTTGCTCCGCCTGGATGGCCAACCCCAAGCACTATGAGTGGCTTACATACTATTCATTGGGGTTTAAATTCCAATGATATTTTCTCTATCAAATCTCTCAAACTCTTCCTGACTAATACCATCATCCGTGCAAATATTAACAATGTGTCAACCTTGGGTCCTCTCATATGCTAAAAAAATGTAAGTTCTTTGTATGGTCTATGGTGCATAAAGGGCTGAATACCATTGACAAAAGTCAAGCTCAAAATCCATTGCTCAATCTCCAACCAAACTAGTGCCTGTTATGTTTAAAAAAAAAAAAGGTGAAACAACCGAGCACTTATTTATCCATTGCTCATAAAATGTGGTGTTTCATGGATGGTGTTTTTGCAAATCTCCGCAGTTCGCAAGATCTATTGGACAAGCTCACCCACATCCCGCTTTATTCTACAACGAACATGCTTAAATATAAGTACTTGATAGGTGCCGTTATGGAGCTTATGGTTGGAGAGGAACAATCACACTTCTAGGAACTTGGATTGGTCTACTCGTCATATCTGGGTGGACATTCTTTGTATGGCTGCTACTTGGTGCTCAAAATCTATTTTACTTTGTAATTACGATATTTCTAACATTGCTTTAAATTGGAGGGCTTTCCTCTAACCTCTCATTCTCATTCAAACTCGAATTTTCTTATATTTTGTTTTGTGGCAATGAATTATATCATTCCTGGGGTAAGGAATTGATGAGAGTGCTAAGAATGTGTCAACCTAGTTGAGATATTTAGCTACGTCTACTGATCCTTTTCTCACTCAATCGTATCTTGTTAAAAAAATGTGAATATACAAACATATAGATATATTGAAGGAATCGAATCCTCAGCGGAAGCGAATGATCACATATTGCTTTGATTTTTGTTTATAAAATCTAGAATACAAAAATGAGAAACAACATTCATAATGCATAAATAATAGGCTAAGCATGCTTTAAGATTAAATTACAAAAGAAAAGAAATAACTAACCCTTGAAGAGCCATTCTTCAAGTTCTTCTCCAAGTCTTCACTGAGTTTTAATAACTCAAATCGGCATATTGATCTCCACGAACAATAAGAAGACACCACAAAAAAGTTTTTCCTGTTATTCTCTTAGCAAGGACCGGTTTGTAGGAAGTGGCTTTTTGAAAGAGTAAAAGGGAACTTGTGGTATTTTGAGAGATTTTTCCACAGAGAACTCTTTTTTTGTGAAAAAACTTAAAAGGGTTGAGAGAGGGGGAGAATCAGTTATTTGCACAGAACTTTTCTGCAAGCAGTTAAATTTTCACCCATACAAATCAAAGGATAATCCCTCGTGAACAAAAGTTCATAATATACTTAAGGTTAAGACTAAGTTGTCTAGGTCATCCTATTGAAATAGAAACCTAACTAGTCAATGGTATTACATCTAGTGGTTACTATTTCGCGGTCTGGTCTTAAGCAAACTCATTGCATAAGATACCTCCACTCGCATGTCAGCTACACGAATGCGTTGGATCATTGCGTTTGTATGAGTCATATCCAAAGTGTCATCAGAATAAGGTACCCAACCTTATCCCTATACTATAGACCCTTTAGGTTGTATCTTGAATATTGATCCCTGTATGTCTCCACATACTGTTCAAGACTCATAAGACAGCCTTGGATGTTATTATTGGAATTTAGGGTTATCAAGACAAAATAAAATATAACACAATCAACAACATTTATTGAAATGACATCAATAACTCTTTATTGATGACATAACATAATCAGTAATATTTATTAAAATAACATCGATAACTCTTTATTGATGACAGACAATTGATTCCACTTACTATCTACGAGTTTTAGGGTATAAAACCCAAAAAACTCTCATTTGAACTAAAACTCTAGTAAGTAGGATGTACATAATATCACTATCCAAAAGCAACATGAATGGTAAATAAAAACAATAAACTAGGGCATCCATATACCCATTACACATCTCCCACTTGCCCTAGATTACATAATGTACATGTCTCATAGACCTAGATTCTCTAGATGACTCTCGAACACTTTAACTGAGAGAGCCTTCATAAATGGATCAACAATGTTGTGCTCCGAAGCAATATTTGTGATGATCACATTTCCTCGTTGCATAATCTCCCATACCAAATGATACTTTTTTTCAACATGTTTTCCTCGTTTGTGGCTACGAAATTCTTTAGAGTTGGCTGTTGGGAATGTACTAAACTCGCGGTTCGTAAATGTTGTTAACATATTCTATTTATCAATTAAAAAAATGTTATTGAGTATTTTATTCAATAAATTACTATTGATATTGCATTCTTTTATGAAAATCCAATAAACGAATCCATGACTATAACATGAATACTTTAATTTTATGTAGCAACATAAGAGAGAATCAAGTTCTAGTATGTAGCCAAAATAGTCTATAAATATACGGATGAGATTAGGTACCTCATCTAGGTGACACTATTGGATGCGGCCCATTTTGTATACTGATACAAATGATGTGATCCAAAAATCATTCACGTAAAGACAGGTGAGTGGGGGCATCCCGTGCAATAAGTTTGCATAAGCCCGGACCTCTAAATAGTCACTTTTCTTTATAACAATTGTTTACTGTTAAAACTGACTATCTTAAACTCAATGAACTAGGATAACTCGATCTTAATCCTGAGCTAACTATGAACTCCTGTTTATTCAGGATTATCCTTTGATCTGCATAGGTGAGAGTAATCCAACAGCACTGCTCAATAAGCCTCCCATTTTAAGGATAAGACCGGATAGATAGCTAGGCATATAGTTTTGCAATATGAAATTCACTTCTACCCGATTTAGGTTTATCAGATAGGTTGTTGTTCTTTTAAGCGTTGATACTTTGTCTTGAACAACGAGGCCCCGCCCTCTCATGCAAGAGAGGGTTATGATTTATAAGTTGGACTATAAGTCAATTGTTCAATGGAGGATCAGTAGAAGCTTAAGGAGCAAGATGTATTTACAGAGGTAATATGGTAATCTTTGACCCAGCTGTAAAATACGAACGACTTGTATGGTTAAAATGGACAGAAATATATTTACAGTGAGAAGAGTATAACTATCGAGTTATAGTGAAATGTCTTGGTAGTTAACGAATAGTGACTAATTCGGTTTAAAGAGTTTAGCAAATTAATTACAAATCGTTGGAGCTCATGATCTGTAGATCCATAAGGACCCTTTACTAGCTCGTAATTTGGATTAGTAAATTGAGTAATCTAGATGAGATTTAAAATTAGGGTTTAGAATTTAAAATGTTCAAATTCAACTAAGGTTTCTTTTAATTGTATTCGATACAATTGAATTATTTAATTTTATCGAAATTAAACGAAATTGGAGAATTAATTAATGTTTAAATTATGATTTAAATATTAATTATATGAAATTAAATTCATTGTAGTGAAATTGGTATTTTATTAATTTAATATTCATATTAAATTAACAAAATTAATTAAAAAGGTTTAATTAATTAGTTTTATTTGGAATTAATTAATTGAATTGTTTTTATAAAACTAATAAAACAAATAAATTAGTTTATTTGTAATTTTGATTTTAGAAATCATCTTTTAAAACAAAATTTGAAAAACCAACAAAATGGAAATTTCCAAAAAATTGGAAATCTCCACTATGGTGCAAGCACCTCATTCATCCAATTCCGCTTAATGAATGAAGAAGAAGCTATCAAGTTTTGAATTTGCATGATGAAAGCTTTATAAATTAAAGTATTGGGTTGAATGATTAAGCTTAGCATTAAGAACTTCTTCAAGAACTCTAAAAAAATCGAAACTCTCTCGCAAACCCTCTTGAGTCTTTATCAAATCCAGCTCAATTTAGTGTTTCTACCACACAATCCTTACAAAAGAATAGTAGAGAAGATCTTCATGGTAGTATATTTGTAGATTGAAGCATCTTTAGTGGAGCTCAGTTGATTTTGAAGAGGTTTCATCAAAGGTATTGTGTTCAGCAAACCTCTTCGGTAATAGTTACTTTGAAACATGTTTTCAACTCAAATTAAGTATAATTAGAATGTTTATTGATTCTAATTTTCTCTGCTGCATGTTAATTTACTCTATCATTGGCTCCCCACTGTTGTCATAGTATAAGGTGATGGGCAAGTCTATATTTGGAACCACTTCCAAATCACTTAGGAACTTCCTGAGCCTAACTGCTTCTTTTGTTGCTTCACAAGTAGTTACATATTCCACTTCCATGGTGGAGTCTGCAATGCATCCTTACTTGATGCTACGCCATACTATAGCTCCCTCATTCAGGGACAACACTAATTCTGACATGGATTTCCTAGAATCCTTGTCAATTTGGAAATCAAAGTCGGTGTATCTTAGACCCATACACCAGCTTGTAGTCCCACGTTCTTCTAAGCTTAAGGATATTCTTAACCGTTGTCTAGTGGTCTAACCCTAGATTAGACTGGTACCTACAAATGTCTGGCCTAGTGCAAAACATAACATACATTAAGCTACCCAGAGTTGAGGCATAGGGAATACATCTCATATCCGCAACTTCTTGAGGTGTCTTAGGACATTGTTTGTTAGAAAGGTGAACCCTGTACCTGAAAGGTAATAAACCCTTCTTGGAGTTCTACATCGAACATCGAGTCAACATTTTATTGATATAAGTTGCTTGAGACAAAGTCAGCATTCCGTTCTTGCGATCTCTAATAATTTAGATCCAAAGTACATATTACGCCTCTCCCAAATATTTCATTTGGAATTGGGCTTTCAACCAATTTTTAATATCAGTGAGGTACCCAACATCATTCTCAATAAGTATGATATCGTCGACATAAGTACTAAGAAAGCCACTTTACCATTGATGATTTTCTTATATACACAAGGTCAATCAACGTTTTAATCAAAACCAAAAGATTTGGTCGCACTATTAAATCAAGTGGTCCAAGGACGCCTGCTTCAACCCATGAAAGGATCGATTCAGCTTGCAAACTTTTTGCTTCTGACCTTGGGCTACAAACCTTTCGGGCTGAGACATAAGATATTCTCTTCAAGATTGTCATTTAGAAAGACAGTCTTGACATCCATTTGTTATCTCATAGTCATAATATGTGGCTATGGATAAGAGAATTCTTGTATACTTAAGCATAGCAACTGGGGAAAAAGTTTCCTCATAGTCAACCCCTTCCCTTTAGGTATAACCCTTTGCTTCAAGTCTAGCTTTGAAGGTTTGTACCTTCCCAACTACATCTCTCTTTCTTTTATAGATCCATTTACACCGTATGGTTTTAACCTCTCAGGTAGATCTACAAGCTCCTATAATGAATTGGAGTACATAGACTCTATTTCAAGGTCCATGGCTTTGACCCACTGGTCCTTATCTACGTCATTTATTACCTGTTTATAGGACAATAGATCCTCAATGCCATCATCTGGTATGACAACCTGAGTCTCAATTAAACCCAAGTAACAGTCAAGTTGTGATATAAACCTCTTACTGCGTCAAGGCACTCACAATGATTGAGAAGGATGAGACTGACTTGAAGTGTTACCTTTTTCATTAATTCTCAATGAAAGACCAGCTTCATCAACAACTCTTGTTGATTCTTCAATAGCTTCATTTAATACTAATTTGCTCCGTGGTTTATGATCTCTCATGTAGTCTTTCTTCAAGAATATAGCATTTATTGATACAATCACCTTGTTTTCTTAAGGATCATAGAATAAACCACCTCTCGTTTCCTTAGGGTAACCAAAAAATTGGCATATTTTGAACAAGGTTCTAACTTCTTAGGATTTATCACTAGCACATTTGTAGGACAACCCTAGATTCTGAAGTAACATAAACTAGGTTTACACCCCCTCCATAACTCGAAAGGGTTTTCATAAACACTTTTCGAGGGAACATTATTCAAGATATGAACTGTAATCTCTACTGCATACACCCAAAACGAGCTAGGCAACTGAGCATAGCTCATCATGGAATGAACCATGTCTAACAAGGTTCTATTTCTCCTTTCTGATACACCATTTTGTTGAGGTGTACCAGATGCTGAGAGTTGGAATTGAATTCCATGTTCTATCATATAGTCCTAGAATTCTAGATCCTTGTACTCTCCACCCCGATCAAATAAAAAATTTTTAATCATTTTATCTAACAAGTTTTCAACTTCAGCCTTATACTCTTTAAACATTCCAAAGGCTTCAGGCTTATGTCCAATTAGGTATAAGTAACCATACCTCGAATAATCATCTATGAAAGAGATGAAGTATTTGTACCCTCCTTGAGCTTTTACATTCATCAAATCACAAAGATCTAAATGTATGAGCTCTAAGAGCTCTTTGGATCTAGAACCTTTTCCATTAAAAGATCTTTTGTCATTTTCCCTTTAAGACAGAATTCACATGGAGATAATGAATTATCTTCTAACTCACTTAGAAGTACACTCTTTACCAATCTCTCAATCCTATCGAGATTTATATGACCTAATCTCAAATGTCAAAGATAGGTATTATTGTTACTTGGAGAAATTCTTTGTCTTTTAGTTTAAGTATTCGTAGTTTTAAACATCTCATGATTTAAAAGTACTTTTGATTCAGTTGGTCTTAACACTTATAAGTTGTTTCTAATTTAGCTGAACAAATCATGACACCATTTTTCATAATGAAGGTTTCATTGAATGAAAAAGAAATATAATAGGATTGTTCAATTAAACAAGAAATAGATACAAGGTTCCTCTTTATGGTAGGAACTATATACAAGTTTTTTCAAAAACAGGTTCTATTTCCAAAAAAACAACTGTCTCTCTCACTGCACGAGCTAAAATGGCGTCTCCTATACCAACCTTGAGCATCATTTCACCCTTCTCTAGCTATTGGAAGGAACTAATTCTTTGTAAAGAAGAAAAAAACATAATCAGTGGCTCCCGAATCAAGTATCATATTGTCATTTTCCACTAAACAAGTTTCTAAGACTAGTAAATCATATTTACCTTCCTTCTTTTTCTTCTTCTCGATGAGGTACTTGGAACAATTGCATTTCCAATGATCATCCACATTACAGTGGAAGCATTTTTCCTTATCAGCCACTTTGGATTTTCCCTTGTCTTTCCTAGTAGTGAGAGCCTTCCTCTTCCATTCTTTCTTTTTCTGGATCTTCTTAGAGCCAGAAGATAATGGAACAGACTTAGTTCTAGAAAATGAACCCTTGGGGAACTTCAAGGGGCAACATTTTCCTCTCTTTCTACCGGTCCCTTACTTTTCATAAGAGACTGATAAGTCTATAACTCTTTTAGGAGAGTAGCTATAGTGTACTCTATTTTATTCGTAACCGCATTGTTGTGGAATTGAAGAAAAATCTTCGGAAGAGATTATAAAATAAAGGACACCTGACTCTGCTCGTCGATAACCACACCACATTGAAATGGACCATCAGATCGAGAACATGTTCCCTAACTGATTGGCCTTTCTTCATGCACGCGTTATAGACATACTTGAGAGCCTCGTATTGGATCTAAGAGGACGGTTGTCCAAACATCTCCTAAAGGGACTCTATGATTTGACGTGCAGTGATCATGGCCTCGTGTTTCTTGGTTAGAATGTCAGACAGACTTGCCAAGATGTAGACTCAGGCCTTATCATTGACCTTCGTTCAGCGGTCATAAGTATCCTTCAATGCTTGGGATGCATTACGAGCGGGGATTGGGAGATGGTTCTTCGTTAAGACGAACCGTAGATCATCTATAACTAGAATCGTATTCAAGTTAGATTTCCACGTCGCATAATTTTCTCCAGTTAATTTTTCGTTCTTAAGCAAGAAAATAATTGTGGAAGACATGCTGGAACGAATAATGAATAATTGATCGTATTAGTTATATATATCTTAACCCATTACAAAAACAAGTATCCAATCAATTTATTAAAATCAAGTAATCAAAGAACCCTAACTAAATTATTGATTTAGTTTTTACAATGATACTTCAGAGGTTTAGAGCAACAGCCACCGAAGGGTGATTAGCTACCCTTCCCTCGAATTGAGACAATCTCAGCTAATTACTAATACTAGAATAACTCTTATTCCTATGGTTTTTAGTTATCGTTGTTCGGTCAAGAATTCATTAACTAGCTTAATTCATCACATAAGTGTGATCCTATCATTTACAGATCCTAGTTGTACACTTCAACAGACTACCAAAGGGAAAGACAACTATTGAAGATTAACCTTATCCATTACTGGAGTTTGCGTTTTTTCGAATCCTATGATCAGGCCCTCTGAAGGGATGGTCGCTCCAAGACAACATGCAGGCAAACCATAGGACTCTCATGGTGCAACCTAATGGAGAAGATCGTAGGATATGTTGACACGTTTCCTTCTCCCACTTACTATAAATACTTTCCCTATTCATATTAGTATTGACCTATGCAAAACTTTTCGAAGGAAGGTCGTGCCCAAGACAAAACGAAGTAGAGCATAGATTTCATCGTGTGAACTCTTAAGAACGTGAGATTTAAAAATTGATATATCCTATATACCAGTTTTCCCCCACTAAAATATTCTATTATTTTTAAGGTTTTATTATACTTAGTTAAACTCTAGCTAATGAATATATCTAAGTCCTTCTTAATTTCTCAATATAACATTTATGTTGAATGTTTTAACAATACTTTATTTCATTTATTAAACTCTTTAATAAAATCATTCATCTATTGCATGCTTATAAAATATTTTCCCAATTTACCTTTCAGGTCGGTTCTTAGGTGGAGGTGTTCCGTTTCTGTCAGCTTAAATACCTCAGCGTAGATAGACGTTCCTTAAACAAAGGTCCTTTAAGGGAAATTATTTTATAAATTTAGTCTTTTAATAAAATTTATTTTAATCCTAAAAGGTTAACCTATTTCTAATCTCATTAGAAATACTTCCAACATTAGTCTAGGTGAATTAGTTTTAAACCATTTTAAAAATAACTTGGACCTATGTTTGCTTGCAACTCTTTATTATAGGTTTTAATCTATCCCATTAAACATATAATACTTATAATTTAATTTCGTATTAAGACCTATAATTTGCTTCTAATGATGTCGATCAAATAATGCTTATATTTATCTAGGTGGTGTCATTGCTCAATGCAAGGTTCGTTTTCATTGGAAAAATAAAACATTTATATTTGTCATTCATGAAAAATAAACATACATATTCATCATTTCACCATACATTATAACATTTATAATATTGTATGATGCATGAGCATGCTTAATTAATCATACATAAAAAAATATAACACTTATATTACGATGCATGAGCATACTAGTAAAATCATATATCCATAAAATATAATGCTCATATTTAATCATGATGCATGAATATGTTTATCCTAAGGTGGGATTTTGAATCTATATGACATACATTATGTAATATAAATTCAAACATTAATTTAAACATACATCTAATGCATAAAAAATTAAACAGCAAGTATTGGACCAAATTTTGGCACCTTAAAAATTAATTAAATTAATAGAACTAATTTATATTAATTTAATTAATAAAAATAAAAAAAATTACATCAAATGAGAAAATATAACTGTAAACACAGAAGAGAGGCTCGAATTCACGACCACCAACCCTTCACGCACGCGCCTGTAAGAGTGTTGCAATGCTATGGATGATTTTCGTCAGAATATTCCCTTTTTGCATCGTTTTACCTTAAACTTGAACTAAACACCTCCGTTTTCTCATTGATCTCTTCAGCAACTTTTGATCCTCGATTGACACGGACTTACAGACTTGATAGCAAAACATAAATGCCCAAAAAACAACGAGCCCTTACATTTTAATTGGATTAAAATGTAAACCTAACATCCAATATTACAAACCTTCATTCAAAATGCAGATTATGAACCCACATTTCCTACACTAATTTTTTTTTTCCCAAAATGTGAAAAACCCAATATGCAAGAAATTGTCTATGGTAACAATTGTAGGGATCAAATCTTGAGCAGAAGCGTTAGGATCGTCTTGCATTCGGTTTTTCCATTTTATATGAAACAAAAACAATATGCTAAACATAGAATAAAAGGATAAACATTATACACTAAATTTTACAACATGCTTTATGAAGGAGTAGCAAAAGGGAAGAATCGTTCTTACCTTTGTAGACTCCCGAGCTCCTCAAAATTCCTCTTGATCTTCGTACAAACGTGTCCTCAATGATCACCGACACTACAACAAGAATACCTTGTTATTCTCTTAGGAATTCCAAGAGTTGGATGAGTGGTCTCCAACTCTTGGAAGAGAAAGTGGTAGAGAGATTGTAGAGAGGAATTGTAGAGAGGAAAATCTTTTGTGGAGGCTAGAGTAAGTTTTTTATAAAAACCATACTTGCCCTAAATGGGCTAATAAGATGAACCCCTTCTCCAAGTATTTCCCTTTTTACCATTGGTGCCAATTAGTTGAATAATTCATTATTTAATTAATTGGCACATTAATTAAATAACCATACATTAAATCTAATTTAATATATATGGTTAATTAATTAATATATATATAAACATCACAGATTTATATTCTTCCAACTCTTTATCATTACTTAATCAATTAATTAACCATTAATTAACCAATTAAGTAACTATATTAAATCATATTTAACATAGAGTTAATTAATATATAAATATCACATATTTATATGTATACAACTCTTTAGGAATCTAATTCATATAAATCTAATATTTGAATGAATTCAAATATAACTCTCTTACATAATTTAAATTATAGATCACGTCTATAATTAATTATATATTAATCATATCAATATACAATTTCCTCAATTGATTGGAACAATTCAAACAATTCCTCATTAACATCCTTTAATGAGCTAACAACAGGACTTTATGGACCTACAGATCAGAAGCTTCAACAAAATGAGATTAATTGGCTAAACTCATTAACCAAATTAATCAATATTTGTTAATAGTGGGTACACTTCACTAAAGACTCACAATTGCACTCTTCTCACTATAGATATATTTCTGTATCCATGAATGTAGACCAATAACAGCAAGTTAGTCCTTCACAAGTGTTTGTAACACCAATTGGATCAAATTACTGTTTTACCCTTGGGTTACCTATGTATCTTTAAGTATCAGTGCTCCTCTAATAAACTACCTATTTATGGTCCAATCATTAAACAGAAATACCTATTGGGCCAGTGAGAGGGTAAGGCTCTTTATCAAGTCCTGGTGACACCACTTAAGGGAACACTCATCTACCTTTCTTATAGTCGAGAATGAGTGAATTCCATCTTGTATTATTATGTTTCCAACTTCCCACTCGGTCTTGTCACCAAAATGATAGGCTTATTGAGTTGGCGAACTGGTCACTCTCACCCATACAAATCAAAGGACAATCCCTCGTGAACAGAAGTTCAAAATATACTCAGGATTAAGACTAAGTTGCCTAGGTCATCCTATTGAAATAGAAACCTAACGAGTCAATTGTGTTACATCTAGTGTTTACTCTTTTGTGGTCCGGTCTTATGCAAACTCATTGCATAGGATACCTCCACTCGCATGTCACCTACAAGAACGCGTTGGATCATTGTGTTTGTATCAAATACTTAGTTGGTTGTATCCATAGTGTCACCAGGATAAGGTACCCAACCTTATTCCTATACTATGGACCCTTTAGATTGTATCTTGAATGTTGATTTCAGTATGCCTCCACATACTGTTCGAGACTCATAAGACAACCTTGGATATTAGTTTATTAGATTTAGGGTTATCAAGACAAATAAAATATAACAAAATCAATAACATTTATTGAAATGACATTGATAACTCTTTATTGATTACAATCAATTAATCACACTTACTATTGTAGGATCAAATTCCCACGGAAGCATGTGAACGCCTTGCATTTAGACATTTGATTTTATGGAAACAAAAAAAGTAAAATAAAAACATGCATTTATAGGATAAACATTCAAATAAAATATAAGCATTCTAGAAAAGAGGAAGAATAGGAGAAATGAAAACTTACCTTTGTAGATTTCTCTAGCTTTACTTTTACACCGTTATCAATGATATCGAACTTCTCCAAGAAGAACGACACCACCAATAAAGTTACCTTGTTATTCTCTAGGATTCCAAACAACTTGGAAGAGTGGTCTCCAAGAACTTTTAGGAGGAAAAATGGAAGAGAATTTCTAGAGAGAAGTTAGAGAGAAAGTGGAGGTTGGAGGCTAGAATTTTGTGTGATAAAAATCCCTTACCTAAATGGGCCATAAGGATATATTTATATGCAGAAGGGTGAATCCCTTCTCTAGGTATTTTTCTATATACCCTTAGTGCTAATTAATTAATTAACCTTTATTTAATTAATTAGCACATTAATTAAATGACCATATATTCAATCCTATTTAATTTATACATTTAATTAATTTTCATAAATATCATATATTTATACTAACCTCCTATCTCAATTATTTCTTAATCAATTAATTAACCATTAATTAATCAATTAAATAACTATATTAAATCATAAATATGGAGTTAATTAACATATAAATATCACACACTTATATGTATACATCTCTTTATGAATCCAATTCATATAAATCTAATATTTGAATTTTATTCAAATATATCTCTCTTATATAGTTTAGATTATAGATCGTATCTATAATTAATCATTATATACTAATCTCATTAATATTAATTTCTCTCATTTGATTTGAACAATTTAAATCATTCCTCATTACTATCTTTTAATGGGCTCACAAGGGAACCATATGGACTTACAAATTAGAAGTTCTAATGATATGAGATTAATTGATTAAACTTCTTTAATCCAATTAATCAATATTCCTTAAGTATTTATCACTCTACTAAAGACTGATAGTTACACTCTTTGCATTGTAGATATATTTTTGTGTCCATGGATATAACCAATCAACATAGCGATGACCCTTCACAAATGCTTATAACTATAGTTAGGTCAAAATGTCGTTTTACCTCTGCAGTTACATCCAACTCCTTAAGTACCATTGATTCCTCTAATGAACAAACAGTTTATAGTCTAACTATAAACTAACACCTCTCGGGCCAGTGAAGGCTTGACGCCTCATTGTTCAAGACCCAGAATCAGCTATTATGGGAGCAATTTATCTACTTTCCCAAATAATGGGAATGAATGAATTTCATCTTGTGTAGTTGTATTCCCAGCTCCTTGATCAGACAAATCCCCAAATGGTAAGCTTGTTGAGTCGGCTATCTTGGCCACTTTCATCCATATAGATCAAAGGACTACCGTCATAAACAGGAATTCACAACTCACTCGGGATTAAGGTCAAGTCTCCCATGGTCATCATAGTGAAATATTACCTTCTTCAAGTAACGGTGTTATAAAGAGAAACTAGTTATTTCGTGTTCTGGTCTATTTATAAACTTCTTTATACAAGAAACCCCTACTCACATGTCTTTACATGAACAATATGGTTCATATTGTTTGTAACACTTACACCTCATGTAACAATTACAAAGTGGGTTGTATCCGTAGTGTTACCAGGATAAGACACCCAACCTTCATCCATTTATACTGCAAATCTTTTAGGTTATTACTTGAATGTGAACCACATGTATGTCAACCACATACTGTTTAAGTGACATCATATAACCTTGGATCTTAGTTTATTGGATTAAATTAATGTTGTCTAAATGTCAAATAAAATACCTCTGATTTTATTAGATAAATAATTTGTGTTAACAAAGCTACAAACCACGAGATACACTAGATTTAGGACATCAATTTCAACAACTATCTATGAGTTTTAGGGTAAAAAACCCAACATGAATCATATTCATGTTACATTATTTATTTGTATCATATACAATTAATATTATTCCCTTAATTGATTTGAACAATTCAAATTCTTTAAAAAAAAACTAGGGACCTTGTTTACCCATTGTAAGATAGCAGGAGAACCTAATGAACATACAGATTAGAAGCTCTAATGATTCGACATTAACTAATTAAACTTTTTAATTATGTCAATGAAATATTCATTAACTATGGATCATTCCACTAAAGACTCAATACTGTACTCTTCACACTAGAATATTTCTGCATCCATGGATTTAACCATTACAATAAGTCGATCCTTCACGAGTAGTTCGTAATTACAATTGGGTTAAATTACCGTTTTACTCCTATAATTATCTCTTAATCCAAGTAACATTGATCCCTCTAATGAACAATCTGTCTATGGTTCTACCATAAACCAAGTTCCTCTCGAGCCAATGAGAGGGCGAGTACCCTTTGTTTAAGACCTAGAATTAGCACTTAAGAGAACTACTCCTCTACTTACCCTAAAGATACGAATGAGTAAATTTCATCTTGTGTAGCTATGTAACCAATTTTCTACTCGGACAAATCTCCAAAATAGTAGGCTTATTGAGTCAACGAATTGACTCACTCTCATCCATACAAATCAAATGACTGCCCTCATAGATAGAAGTCCATAACTCATTCAAGATTGAGATCAAGTTACATGATTATCCTATGAAATATTAATCTCTTCAGTCAATGGGGTTATAAAGACAGATTAAATATTTTGCGGTCCAATCTTATACAAACTCTTTGTATAGATTACTTCCACTCACATGTTTTCACATGAACAATTTTGATCACATTGCTTATAACATTTTACAACAATTGTAACTTTTACAAAGTGGGTCGTATCTATAGTATTATACTATAGACCCTTTAGATTATTACTTGAACATGATTCATTTGTATGTCTACTACATATTATTCAAGTCTCATGAAATAACTTTGAATTTGTAGCACACGCACGCACGCATACACGCGCGATATTAAAGAAAATCTTTGTTCCTACTCAAAATATTCCTTTTCCTCAACAAGGTTCCTTGGATGGGATTGAAGACCATTTTTAGAGTAATGAGATTATCATAGAAGAATATAGATTTGGGAGTGGACTCACCGTTGATATTCTCATCGCAAAGTCTGGTAAACACAATTAGTATAATTGTAATGAGGTGTGTCTTGCATTTTCCTTATTCTCATTGATTGATTACATTTATAGGGAGGTAAATGCAACATTAGTTCGGTCATTAAAAGGAGTAGATCAAACTATCAAAACTTTTCAAAGGATAAATATAGTGTCTTGTCTGTTGAATTAGGTTTAATAATACAGTCTAATCCATCTCACCTCAAAAGAGGTGCACATCACTTTCACTTTCACTATATATGGTTCAACTTTGATATAAAAAAGTACTCATAGAAGAAGTAATTGATGCATTTAATTTTTTTTTATTCCATACGGTACATATCAAGCAAAACATGACCTCACACACTACAACTCGTAACAAAAGGCACACTTTGAACTAGAAAAAAGACTCATATATTTTCTTAAAATCATTATTCCATGAGTGTCTAAGTCATACATCAAATTTAATATGATTGAGCAATAATAATCTCAAAATCACATTTGAAATTAATTAATGAACTTAATCATAATTGAAATTTGATCCCAAGAAATAGACTACTCTTGTAGCCAGATGGTAAATAATATAAAGGGTATTTTAAATTGCAGTAATGGCAATCTTCATTCCACCTTGGCAGTGTCCAGGAAGATTGCAAATGAAGAAGTTTTGTCCCTTCACAAGCTTGATTTGATCTTTTCCTGTTTGAAAAACTTTGGAACCCCTTGGAGTTATGCATCTATTGTAACCCACTCTGTTGACAGCCACCACATTGTGTGCTGAAGGGCTGTAGTTGAATACTGTACAAACCAAATCATTTCTTGTAAGAAAAAATTATTCAATGTCCAATAATGATTATTTAAATTTTTGGGTTTTGTAGTAATTTAATATTGTTTGATTTAGTTGTCTTATAGATGTTTCTACGTTCAAATTTTTTCATATAATTTTCCTTGCATAAAACAAAATGTGAGATATTTTATTGTTTTGAAATACCTCTTAGATGATATAATATTAAATTTATTTTCATCCATCTAATTAAGCTTTTGGACGCATTGATGATGTAACATGATACTAGAAATAGGAGGTCATCCTGTGTTTAAACCTTTGCAATAATGTTATTTTCTCTCTAATTAATATTGATTTCCACTTATTACATTTTTTTTTTTTTTTACATATTTCAAATATACAATTGAGGAAGAGTATTGGATGATACGACGATTATTTCTCTAATTATTTTAACTTTGGAAATAAGACTTATTTAACCATTCTTTAAAGAAATAGTGAGGTATATTGTGCAAACATAAGGTAAATATGGCTCCTACCGTTGAGAGAAAAAAAATCAATTTTCTGTTTGGATTTACCATTACTGCTGCTAGAAGGATCTTTTTAAACCTATTTTACAAATAAAAGACCAATGTAATCAAATATAGTCTAGATTGCATCTATATCCCATGTAATCCTTCTTGTTACATAATAAAATAAACAAATAATTCATTTTTCTTAAAAAAAAAAAAAAAAAAAAATATTTACCACATAACAAATTTTTATTGGATAATTGGGTGGGCTATATAAAGATAGGTGCAGCCTAGCCAATACCTAAACATTTCTTTTACAAAACTCAAAAACTAATAATGTATATTTTAAAATTTAAAGACCAAAATGATGTATTAGTAAAAACTACTCAAAAATTGAGGAGGTGACTTTTTTCTCTATAATTTTTATAGTAAGACATTTAAAAAGGAAAAACATTTCGAAGTAAACTTCTACCAAAAATGTTATATCAAGCCTACAGGTACTAGATCAAAAGCTAATTTGAAATAACTTTACAAATGCTTAAAAATACGTTACCAAGTGTATCCCCGGCGCGAAAACGCTTTCCCTTGGGCCAGGAGGCAACATTAAAGGTCCAGCCTTGAGCACCTCCAACGGGATAAACTGCAGCATGAGCCATCTGAGAATATTGAACCATCAACAACACACAGACCATCACAACACACACCACTGCACTGCCTCTTCCCTCACCCATTGTTCTTCTAAATTTCTCAAACAAAAATATAACAAAGGGCTATGGAATAATGTAGTGAATTATGGTGATGGAAATAATGGATGAGAAGGGTCACCCTTTTTATATATAATAAATGGGTAGAAGGGGTTTTGGAGGGATCATCAAAAGAGCACAAGACTTTATATTATAAAATTTATGGGTCCTTGTAATTATGATGAACATGGAAAAAAAATTTGAATGTGGGTTTGGTAGGTTTTCATCAAGTGGACTCACCTAGCTTTTTCATTAATCCATAATGATATACATGTGTAACTGATCATACGGTAGAATAGTCGTTTATCTATTGAATTATGCTCAAAATTGATATCTTAGGTGTTCGAGATAAAATTTATTCTATTATGATCAATAAAGGTTCTATACATGGGTGTAAGCTAAAATCAACATTTATTAATAAATACCTGTATTCATGAAAGTATAGTTTTACACCGTTATCAAAAAGTCTATGTGGCTTGGTTCTTCTTAAACTGCATGTGTAACTCAATAGGAAACTCTCATTATTAGATGAGGAATAGAAGGCTAAAACAGAACATAGTAGATTGAAGACCATAAATATGAATCTTCTTCAGAGTCTGCGGTATGATGAGAGTGTTATGAATGTGTTAACTTAAGTTGAGATGTCTGGATGTACTTACTAATCCCTCTCTCCCTTCAGTATCGTGTTCAAGCTAAAAAATTATATATATAGATTTTTTCCTAGGATTTCCCATAATTTTTTAAAGTCAGTGGGTTGGTATTTGCTCAATAGATCACACTAGTAATTGGAAGTTAATGGGCCCTATTTAGATAATTCGATAATGAGATTTTTATGTTGAAAATTCTCTCTACATCTTATATTTCATAAATATCCCAAAAAATCAAATTATTTTATTAGGAGCTTTTACTTATAATTTTGAACAAAATACATTTTCATATGACTCTTTTGAAAATTTGTAATACCATTTTGTTCTCTTTTACTCATCAATCCGATTTTTGACTTTTTAAAGTGACATTTATTAAATTTATTTTACATTCTATTAATGTAAGATTTGTATATTATTTCCTTGATTTTAGGAGGTCTTGTTCTTGAAATATATTTCTTTCGATCGAATTATAAACTTTTCTTTCTTTTATAGATTTCAAGAATTTGACTTAAAATTCAAAATCTTTAATTTCAGTAAATTGCATTTAATAGATAATTATGGTTACAAATCTCTAATTTCCATCTACATTTCATTTTGTACGTATAAATTTGAGCTTTATTTCAAATATATATAGAGTTTATTCGAAATGTATTTAGAGCAAGTATAGATTTAAAGTCGTTCTATGATATATATATTTTATATTTTAATTTAGTCTCATTCCTATTGAGATATATATTTCACATATTTTGTCATATATACACATCTATATAAATTAAGATAAAATATGATATCCTCATATTATTTGAAATAAATCTATTTATAATTGAAAATGGAAACAACACGTAGAAATAAACCTCATATATATTATTTACTATAGCCATTTGAATTTTGAAAATAAAACAGCTTTATAAAAAATCATTTAAGACACATGAATATGGTTTTTTTTTCTCTGTGTCTTTTCGTATTTCTAATTTTTTATTCTTTTTTTTTTTCTAAAATGTTTGAAATTCGTGGAGGATAATATTGATATTATCGTACCCGGACAATAATACATATAAATTAACAACCTAAATTGTTATCCATTAAAAAATTAATCTATTAAATTCCAACACTTTTTTTAGTTAAATGGGGTAAGAGATTTAAACTACGTATTTTTTGGTCCTCAACATATATCGATGTTAGTTGAACTAAGCTCGTTTTGATAATTAATTCCAACACTTAAGACTCTCTTCAATCGGTTGTGCAGTTTTTTTTTTTAATATTTGAGATGGCAATTTGAACGGAATGTTGGATATTTGACTCTTTATTAAATAGTGAATTAAATAAATGTAGCTTAATATATTATGGGGTATGAAGCTGATAAAAAAAGTCGAACAAAAATACCAAAGCGAGCTTAACTCAACAGTAATGACATGACTTTTTATCCCAGAAGTGAAAGGTTTGAATCCCTCAACTCCCAATTGTTATTGTACTAAAATAAAAGTCGTGCAAAAAATTAAAAGAGAAAATAAAGGATTCATGTATTATGTGAACTATATTTTCTAGTAATTTAGCTGAATAGGTTTATAAAAAATGTATCTAGACTTTTTTGTATTTGAACCGCAACATAAAAAAAATTATAGACTTAGAATGGAAGCCATCCATTGTATATAAGAAAAAATGCAATCATATTTATATTTGGGAGTGATTTCAAATGGTTAAAAATTATTTCGAAATATACTGTTAATCACTAAAAAATAATTAAATGTTTAATATATTTTTAAATATAATTTTTATATTATTAAAATTGATTTTAAAGGATTAAAAGTAATTTAAAAAGTAATAAAAGTAAATTTAACCAGATGTTTAAACTATGCTGAAAATTAGGCCTTCAATTCTACAACTGTTTTTTTTTTTTTCTCAATCTATTGACTCTAATTCTAACACTTTACTGATATTCAATTTAAAAGGAATGGAGAATTAGACTTAAAGTGGACTCCAATAACCCACTTGGCCCCAATAGATAAATAATGTAACTCCCACCACCATGAATATGTAGCCATTTTGTCAAAATGGATGACAAATGTTGGGTTGGTGAGAGATTATTGATCATATCTTTGAACCCATCATGGGTTGAAAATTCTATTGATTTGAAAATTCAAAATAAAGCAATATAAGGTGAGTAGACCATCAGCATATTAACGTCAAAATGAATATAGTTCAATAAATATATAGATGTATTCAATAATAGATTCAAAAATTTTGTTGACGGAATTTTATAATTCAGTAAAAATAATATTAAAATACAAATATAAAGAGTGAGACTTAAAATTGGTCTAGATGGACCAAGAAGACAAATTTACTACTAGATTAACTAATAGTATTGATACTAAGTCAGTTATATATATAAATAGCATAAAGTTGAGGGAGAACTTGAGCCCCTGTGCCTGTATTAACTCCGTCCATAATATGTTAACATTAATTAAGATGTAAGTGGTTGAAATCTCCTATCTCTTTGTATTAAAAAAAAGGTATCACATTAAGGTTTAGTTGAAGTTTGCATTTGTATTTTTAGAAAATAGTTGAAATTTTTTTTTAAAAAAGGAAAAAAAGAAAAAGAAAAATAATGTTAGGTAAATTTCAAAAATCATGAAAAATAGGTGGAAAGTGTTTGATAAAAAAGGCTAAATCGTTGGGATTAAAAACAAGGACAAGATTAGACTTACTATTAAAATTCATAATTTTATTTGCTAATTTATATTTTTAAGTAATTATTTAAAATTTTATATCATATTTGCTTTGAACTTAAATTTATGTTTTTGTTGCTCTAGATTATTTGTTAGGCATAAAATTTTTTATTCAATATAAGAGAAATAGGTGCGATTTTTTTAATGGTGTTGTAGAACTAAACAATTTAAAATTTTAGAATATAAAATTTAATTGTTGGAGAAATATACTAAACATATAAAATTAATTTTAATTTAAAAAAATTGTTTTAAATATCAACATTATTGAAAATATTTATAAATATAGCAAAATTTTACTTTCTATCAATAATAAACCATGATAGACCCAGATAGACATTTATTACTTTAATGATAGACACTTATAGATGTCTATCTGGGTCTATCACGATCTATTACTGATAGAAAGTAAAATTTTACTATATTTATAAATAAGTTAGCTCATTTTGCTAAATTTCAAAACAACATTTAATTCATGAAAATAGAATTAAACATTTTTAACTTGTTAGCAAACGGGTAACCACTCATTTTTACAAAAATTTACATTTAAGAATTAGTAGAGAACAAATCTTAGAAAGTAATTTTAATATGGTCTATAATCAAACTTACCAAACACCCAAAGCGGTCAAATTTTGGAAAATTGGAGCGTACAGCAAAATTTAAGGTTTCGTTCTGAAAAATGGAAAAACCGCCAAGTAATAAGATTTATAGCAACTCACGTGACATGCACATAACCACAAATTTCTAAATCTCTGATTTGCCCTTGTTTGGTTCGTAAGTGATTGATAAAACTACAAATACATGTAAGTGTAGAATCATATATGAGCAACTGTCCTACTGATTTTTCTTCTGTAGTTAACGTAATCTATATATTTTATTATTAATTTAGATTCTGTTTAACCATTTTTCGAATTAGTCTCGTCTTAACTAAATATCCAATTTTTTCTACCAAGTTTATAGTTTAAGAATATATGTTATCAAATTTTATTTTATCTAATAAAATTTCAAATTTATTCAAATCTTTGAATTGTTTTTCATTACTTTTTACATATTCGATTTTATTCAAATCTTTGAATTTTTTTTTTTCATAATTTTATACATATATTCTTAATAAATTAATTGTATATTTCTCATATCCTTGAAGGATTAAATTATTTTATATACTGTTTTTGTTATTATTTTAATGATTTGGAAAAAAGAAATGTCTCTATCGTGGTTATAACTTTTGTTACTTACACAAAATGTTTATCGATTTAGGTTTTGTTGTGGTTTCTTTCACAAGCTACTGTTTTTGCTATGGCTTTACAACATATTAGACTCCTTTTTTACGGCCGATGGGATGAGAATTCTCATTACCATGATTTTCGCAATTTTGATGCACATATTCCATCAAATTTATCGTTCCAACAATTTGTGGAATATATCCAAGGTAAACTTTTTCCCTCAAGTAAGTTAACTATATCTCGTTTGATAATGTACCGAATTGGTTTTGTCAATTAGAATCTTATTAGGATTGTTGAAGATAAAGATATTTTGTAGTTGATGTCAACTTTATCAGAGTCCCCCAAATTTATTTATCTATAGTGGTTGACCATGTCTCATTTGTTGCCCCAAACACTGGAAATAAACTGTATTTGAATAATGAATTAGTAGATATTGATCATTCTTCCCAATCTTCTGAAGGCAACACTGAAATCGTTGATTTTCAAGATTCTGAGTCCTTTCAAATTAGTATTCCTTTTTAGGAGCAAGTCTGTATTGAAGAAAGCAGTTTATGTGCTTGCTCTTAAAAACAATTTTGAACTTACTACTACTAGGTCAAACAAAACTTCATTTGAAATTTGTTGCAAGAATCTGTCTAGTGGGCGGTATCTACGTGCATCTGTATATAAAGGGGGTGGTGTGTGGATGGTTCAAAAATATATCGATATCCATTAATGTTATATTGACATTGTTAAAAATAATCATTGACAAGCAACATCTTGGATTGTTGCTGAGTGTACAAAGTTAATTTTTAAAATGAATGGCAAAGTCCCATGTCAGCCTTGTGATGTTATAAGCTATATGAGAAGACAACATGGTGTAAATATAAGTTTATTACTATTACTATTATTATTATTATTATTATTATTATTATTATTATTATTATTTGCAGTAATACCCCATTAACCAGTATGAATTTGAACTGCATGATCGCACCAACCAATTTGTTGTGAAAATTGTGAATCATACTTGCTCATGTTGGCATTGGGACCTTTTGGCAAATGTTCAACAATTTACTGCAATTCATGCAGTTGGCAATGATTCAGTTCTTCCTCCTAATGTCAAACTCCAGTTGGGAGGCCTAAAAAAAAAGAATCACATCTTGTTTAGAAAATAAAGCTACAGTCTATTGTAGTCGGTGTGGTAGAGGGGTCATAATTATAGGTCTTGTAAGGATCCCATACGTCATTGAATGCACTTATAGTGTTATATTTTTTAATATTGTTTTTCTTTAATTTGCAGTTTGTTTCCTTCTTCAAACATTTCTTTAATGTTCAAACTTACTGGCTTTTATGAAAGGAATTATCATTTGCATTGATATTGTGGTTTGTTATCTATCTTACTTTTGGTTATAATTATACTCAATATATATATTCATCTAAATAATATAATGGTACATGGAATTGAAAGTTAAATATTACTAATTTATGTTGGTTGTTCAGTCATTTTTATTATTTATAATGGGTAATTGAGCTGAATGTTTTAGAATTACAGTGTGTTTGTGAAATAAATCCAAAATTCAAATTGTATACCAAAACAATAATTATATAACAATGATTATACATGGAATTGAAAGTTAAATATTACTAATTTATGTTGGCTGTTCAGTCATTTGAATTATTCATAATGGGAAATTGACCAAAATGTTTTAGAATTACAATGTGTTTGTGAAATCAATCCAAAATATTTAAATTGTATACCAAAACAGTAATGATATAACAAGTCCAAATCACTTGATACATTCCTTGTTCATTTATGTTAATGGAATTGGAAATTGAGCTACATGCTTTATAATTATAGTGTGTTTGTTGTTATTAAACTTTATGTATGTGCAATGTGAAAAGTTCAATTCACCTAAAATTATAAATAATTTATGTATATGCCTTTTGGATGATTGAGACTTTAATAAGTCCATTTTATTGAGTTTATTTAGTATAGGGTTGGTCAGATAAATTGTTCCATGAGTTGGGACACTTTAGAATGCAGACATCATATACCCATATGGAATGGGAATAATGGAATACATGGTATATTATAAATACGTTTATGTTATACTAAAATAGGAATATAAACTCGTACAAAACAGCTGCACTAAATCCAAATCTATTCTATTTTAAAAACCCAACATAGTTAAATTGTATACCAAAACATAAACTATATCAACACATTCCTTTCGTTCCATGCAGAAACCAATTCTACTAAAAAGTTATAAAGTTTAAAATATATACCAAAACAAGATTATAAAATTGGCCCAAATAGCTGCACAAAATCTAAATGTATTCTACTATCAAAATCCAAAATGGGAATGACATAAAAATTCAAAATCACTTGGTTCATTTATTGCAAGTTCAGGTTGACTTAAGTGCAAGTCAAATGATGGCCCATCCAAGGGGGTATTTTCATCCATGGTTTGAGGTTTTCTTATTATCCCTCTTATTTCATCTATCTATATATCTGTCATTGGTGGATTCACATCATTCACTTTTAGCAGTTGCCTTTTTAGTTCCCATTGCGTTGCTTTTCTTGCCTTCTCTTGGTTAGCCCTCATGATCAACTCTTGTTTAGTTGCATTTAACTAATAGCATTTAATAAACAATTAGTCATTGTTAGGACTCGACAAATTCTAATAGTGATCAAACTTACAAGATCAGTTGTTCTTACATATTTGAGTATGATCCTTGTAGCAGGGTTATTTTCATCAATGTTGTATAGCTTATCAGTCATGTCTAACTTCCTTTTGACATTTTATTAGTTATTCAAGAAACAACATTTGTTATAGATATGTATATATATACATTATAAGTTTAAGATCCACATTAGTTTTAGTTTACCTCTTGCTTTTTTTGTTGTTGGTGTTGACCCGTGTACCACAATAATTGTATCTTTTCAAGAATCTTAGTTGTTGAAGTTTTAGGAGTGTTATTCTGTTATAACACGTTAAAAAATCCAAATAATTTATTTAATATGGAGTTAAAAAATAATATTTAAATTTTTTACAGTTTTGAAGAAACATACCAATATTTGTCTTTCGCTTGTTCTCCAACTTCTTATAAATCTCTCTTTCATCAATTGATCGAATCACTTCGTTGATTTCTTCATCAAAGTCTTGATTGTCCAATCATAAACAATTTGTAACACGCTTATATCAACTCACCTTGACCTCTGGTTTTTTACTTCTTGTTTCTTCAAACTCCTTGTTTTTATCTCCATGGCATGTTTCTTTGTGTACTACTGATGGTATTTTCGATCCATAATCCTTGTTTCCTAGGCCTTCTTCGTCCTTTCCATCATCTTTTTTTCGAACTATTGTGGGAGCATCAGAAGCATCAACTAATTCCTTCTTTTCTTCTTTCTCTTCATGTTCTTTCTCAATACCATCTAGTTTTTTTTCGAACTGGGATGCAGGCTACTTCCATATAATTCATAATAGATTTTTACTATGAAATACAATAAATACAGTGTAGTTAGTTTACATACCATGAACATTGCTTGTCGATGCATATGATTGACCAGTCGATGAGTCTTCATGTAGTCAATTAGTTTGTTTAATGATTCCACCAAAGCATCTACCTTCTTCGTCAACCTTTGCTGAATAATCTTCATGGCTTCAAAATTTTCATCCATTCTTCTCTATTCCTTCAAATCTTTGTTTCATTTCATCTTTGTCAAATGTTAAACCAGGTCCTATTCAAGGATAGTTTAACCACTCTCTCTCAGCCTATATCTACTCAGTTCTTCTTCGACCTCTTGCAGGACCCTTTTTTCCTCCTCGATGAATGGGGGAAAATATGCTATAGTCATTTCCTGTGGGGTTGCAAGTAATAGATAAATTTCAAGTTGTCAAGTAAACAAGGAAATAAGATGTTAGTTTATAGTTTAGAATTTAAGACCATATGTCTATTTTGTTTGTATAGATGTTTATACCTCTTTTGAATCAAATACTCTTTTCTCGAGATCCTTCCATTTGGGTTGATTGTCTGCAGCCCAATTTACTATTCTTTGAACATTGTTAGTAACCTTCCTAGCAAAGAAATTTTTTTACGAGCTCAAGGTGGGTATGACCTCGTATACCCATGCTAAGACTGGGAATATAAATCCCCCCATTGATATTCCTGATTTACCTTTGTTGTGTATTGCTTTATAGGTAGTTATAAAAGAGGTCATTGTCATCAATCATTAGTGTGTGATCTATATTCAGATTCGCTAAATCTTGTTTCAAGAGAAGAAAACTTTCCAAGAAATACAACTTCGCCCTTTTTATCCTGTCATTTTCACATCTTGCCTTGATAACATTAAAAGTTATGTTAAAGAAATACCTAGTCACAGTTTTCATATGTTCGAAGTGCATTTTTCTTATATTACCTCCTCCTTTTATCTTACTTTTATCAATGATTGACAATTCACCACAACTTAGACTAGTTATCAATGCAAACTCTCTCAAACCAAATTTCAGTACTTGACCCCCTACGAAGAAATTCAACTAAGATGGTGACTTTGGTTTACACTATCTTTATATTAGGTGTAACAACAGTTGGGGAGATTGGTTTGTAATAGAAAAATCAAGGAAATGCCAAAAATAGTTTCTCTAAATCTCTCATATAACTCCTCATTTAAATTTTCCTTAATTTTGTCAATTACAGAAGTCTTTTTTTACAAGTTTATTTCCAGTGGCTCATTTCTCCTTGCACTATCCATCATATACAAACAGTCCTCACACATTTGAAATAGACCGTAAACAGAAGCTTAATAATATGCTAATAGTAAATATAATTACAGAGTATTTAAGTAAAAATACCTCACGTGTATCTATCATTTCGATTGTTTTTCTCTTTTGACATGTTGTTACTTTGCATTTTCCCTTATTTTGTTGGGATTGGTGTCCTAAATCTCTCTTGTATTCTCATAGTTTGTAAACATTGTATAAACAAATTATTATTAATAAAATAATTTTTATTTTATGAGCATACACTCAATCCAATAAACTAAGATCCTAGGTTATTTTATGTAATTTAAACATATATGTAGAGACATATGGGGGATCATGTTTAAATGATAACCTAAATAGTTTGTAGTAGATGGATAAAGCTGGGTACCTTATCCTGGTGACAATATGGATACAGCTCGCTTTATAGATGTTACAAGTATTGTAAAGTGCTAAAAATTATCTGATCCTGATTATTCACATGGAGATATGTGAGCGGGGATATCCTATACAAAGAATTTTTATAAGACCGGACCACGAAATGACTAGTCTCATTATATAACGCCGTCAATAATAAAGATTTATATTTCACCATGATGATCATAGGTGACATGACCTGAATCCTAATTGAGTTGTGAACTCCTGCCTATGAAGGTCATCCTTTGATTTGTATGGGTGAGAGTGGTCAGTTTGCCAACCCTACATACCTACCATTTTGGGGATTCGTCTGATTGGAAAGTTGGGAACACAGCTACACAAGACGGAATTCACTCATTCTTTGATATCAGGGTAAGTAGATAAATTATTCACTTAAGGGCTGATTTTAGGACTTGAACAATGTAACCACACCCTCTCTCGACCCGAGAGGGATTTGGTCATATTTAGACTATGACTTATTGTTCATTAGAGGGATCAATGGTATGTAAGGATTTAGATGTAACTACAAGGGCAAAATGATAATTTTGGCTTAACTATACTTACAAGCAACTTGTGAAGGGTCATCGTGCTATTGACTGCTTATATCCAATGGATATATAAATATATTTGTAGTGCGAAAAGTGCAGTTGTCGGTATTTAGTAGAGTGGCCAACAGTTAATAGATGTTAGGTAAATTTAATTAAAGAGTTTAATTAATTATCCAAGTACCATTGGAACTTCAATCTACAGGTCCATAAAGTCCCCTCTGTAACTCAACAGGGATTTATCGAGAATTATTTTCGGATTAATTTGAATTGTACAAATTAATTGGGGGAATTAATTATATATGATTTAACTAATTTAATTAATTATATGTGATATAATTAATGAAATGTATTTGATACATTATAAAGTTTATTTGAGAGGAATTAAATATTTGAATATGATTTAAATATTTATTATATGGATGAGATTCATATAATTGAATTTAGTATAAATGTGATTTATATTAAAAACTCATAATTAAGTGAGAGAAATAAAACTATAGATTATATTGTATTTGATACAATAGGTTATGTGTTATATTTAATATAAAATATAGTTATATATACATATAATTAGTTATTTTATATATATATATATATATATATATATATAATTATTAATTTAATTTAATTAATTTTAATTTTAATTTAATTAAAGGGAGAGAGTTACAACTCCCTCCCATTAATTCTCTTAACCAGAATGTAAGGATGAGTGTTGGTTTTGTCATTTTCTTCCTCAATTCTCTGATGGTAGGAGTAATTTGCTCTGGGATTCACAAGAAACATACACAGAAGAAAATGAAGATTTTTTTCTTCCTCTCTTAGATCCTTTCCCCCCTCTTCCCAAATAACCTAGCAGAGCCCACCATTTCTGCTAATTCTCAATTCCAATAGAATACAGAAGGTTCTCAAGTGGTGGTATCTTAATTTGGGTTTCCGTATTTTTTTAGATTGAAACCCAGAACGAAGGATTCGTGATCGGGATCAAGGGAATACATGAAGAATTATTGGGCAGGTAAGTTTCTTTAAACCCTAATTCTAATTCTCTCCAAGCAGTAAATTTATTGATTATGCATAATTTGATTGATATGTAAATTGGGATTCTGTGAAAAAAAAAAATAAAATTGGGACCGATCCTCTTTCGCTGCGAAACTTCATCGATTCTCTTCATGTCTGACCTGTTTATTACATAATATTTACAACTACCAGTAAATATTTAACTAAAAATACCTCATACATATCCATTCCATAAACGATTACCTTTTTTCCTTTCTTTGTTTCCATCCTATTGTCTAACTGTCCACTAGATGATCTTTTTTCTGAGAGTATTGTTTCCCCATGACTTTGCAACTTCTCTTCTTCATTGTCTTTGCTTTCATCTTACACGTTTTCATATGTCTCTTCAAGGTTCTCTTCTTCCTCTTCATACTCATTATTATCTTGTTCATCCTATTTCATTTTTTATTAATTATATTATGTAAATACTTTAATAAATACACTGTAATTAATAGATAATTTCATAAAATCTACATTATCATACCTTTCCCTCATGTAGTTCATGCTGCTCTTCTTTACTACGTCCTTTCTCCCTTTCTTTTTTGATTCAGTTGTTTTTTTCGCAGTCTGTATCACAATTTAGATCTATAAGATCTTCAACCCTTAACATATAATCTTGAATCAAATAGTCCTGACCTTACTCTTTGTCCTTGGTTTGTTTGCTTGAACTTTAACCTCTAATGTAGAAGCCTCCCGCTTTTGTTTGTTGCTAGTTATTGGAGTTCCTATTTTACATACCTGATCAAAATTTGATGTTCACAACTCCTTGAAAATAAAAATAAAAACATACTTCGTCATCATTGTTGAGAACTATTGGCCCTTTGGTTGTTTGTTTTTTTCCACCATTTATTCCAGCTACTCTTAATCTTTCGTTGGCTCTGCTTCTTCCTTCAATTTTCTCTTTTTTCATAACTTGAAATATTTGATTAATCGTAAACATATTAGTTTTATACATTCCTATTATATAAACACAACTATAATGCATTTCTGTTTACAAGTCCTAAAAAGACGGTGAGATTTTATTTCCCAAAAGATTTGAATCTAAATACTTAAAAATGAAACCACGTTCTTATATTTAAAATACCAATTGTTAAATCTTTATTTATTTTTGAAAAAATAATGTAATATTTATATATTATAAACAGTTTCATTCAACATTTTTTTCATGTCTTCAACATGCAAACGAGAGTTAGACCAGATTGCAATGTATGGACTAGAAGAAAGATTGGGAATCGCAATGCATGGACTAGAAGAAAGTAGATTTGAGACTTGATCTTCCTCCCTCACTCGAATCAGTAAAGAAGGGGCTTCGATGTCGAAAGTTTGGAAATCAGTAAAGGAAGGGCTTAAAAGGACTAGAAGCAAGTGTTAAGATTCAATACTTGTGGAAAAATATTCGATTTCGTGCAAAAGTCGAAGAGGTGTTGAGAAGGTTTGTCGTTGGAAGCTATCAAGAAGGTCTTTCTTCCCTTGAAGTTGTCGAGAGGATCAACCTATTTCTTCTGTTGAACGATTTTAGGGCATAATGTTTGGTTGGAGTTTTGGTTTAAATGAATATGAGTTGTTGAAATTCATTGATTACCGTGTAAGGGTAGATTAGACACTTTGTTAGAATGCATTGTTTGCCGTGCGATAGTTGTCTAGGTAGAGCGTATTTGTTATTTTCAAGCGATTTTGAAACCCTTAACTTTTAGAATTCCATGTGGGGTAGTTTTGACAATTGTTAATCGTTACTTTCTAATATTATAATCCGTTTTGCTATTTTTATAATTTTAAAATGTTATTACTATTTTTCCAAGTGAAAACTTAAATTTTGTTATTTGTCTAGTCAGACCTTAAATTTTTAGGTAATTTACTTTTAGTCATCTTGCCATAAATTTAAAAAATCAGCTTAAGTCATATTGTAAGAGAATTTTGTTAATCTTTTCAACAATTTGATATTTTATTTCGATTTTTTGATACATTTAAGAATATATTTCAAGAGGCAATGGATGAATGAGAAGCTACTAAATTATGTTGTTAAATAATCTTTTTACATCAAACACTATATCGTAATATATACTAAAAAAATTTAAATTTTGTAATATACAAAACTATTTTTCATAGTTCTTGAGGTTTAATTGAAGCTAAGAATATTTTTCAAATGAGATTGTCGAGCAAAGAAAATTGGTTTTCGAGTACAAATCTAAAAAGAATAATTATTTTAAATGACAAATCTGCTGGAAATATTTTTAAATATAGTAAATTATCAATGTCTATTAATGATAGAAAGTAAATATCAATCAATATCTATCAGTGATAGATAATAATAGTCTATCAATACCTATTACATAAATATTGATATTTTTTTATACTTATAAACATTTTGGTCAATTATACTATATTTGAAAATAGCCCAACTAAAAATTTCAAAAGTATTTTAATAATTAAGTTACTGAACATAGCTCAGTAGATAATAGTTTTAATTATCATTAAAAAAAATGGAATGATTCGATTTCTCATATAGTGATTGAACTTAGAAAACAAATTAAAGTTTATTCAAACAAATATATGGTTCTTATGTCTATGAGATAACAAATAATTACAATGTTCATAACATCGAAAAATTATCCTTGTCTACTTTAATAGAAAAGATTCTTTTTAATGAACTCCATAAACTCCAGTTTTTTTTTCTTTTTAAGATTTTATAGGGGAAAAAGAAATTCCAACGTACAATAAAATGGACACTTAATAACCACTTAAACTATATTAAATATTTGTATTAAATTTTTAATATGCAAAATTAATAAAGTTTGTTTCGATTTTTTCTAGTCTAGTCCAACTATATATGTTGGGAGAGATTCGAATTTTTAATCTTTTAATCGTTATTACATATTTTATGTCAATTAAATTATATTATTCCAAACAATTTTAGCATCAAAGGAGTATCACTTCAACGTCATCATTATATTAAGTCTTACATAACAAAATAATGATCACATTAAAATTTAGCGTTTAAATTGTTCCAAAAATGTTGTAGGCCTCATTTAAATGAAAGCTAAAAAGAATAGTACGCATGTTTAAACTTCAAAGTCAACAACTACCCATAAAAATAAAATAAAAATAAATAAATAAAGTGCACAAACCTCAATAAAAAGAAGGAATAGTTAGTCGCATTTAAAGGTGAAGTGAATGGTGACTGTTTTCAAAGTCAACAACAACTGCCATAGAAGAGGGCATAAATAAATTTTTTAAAAAATATGGTACATCTTGAGTTGCACAAATGCAGTTAGAGATGCCATTTAATCTGCAAGGTCGAAGTTCTGAGGAGATCCATCCCGAACAGGAAAATCTTCGATTAGACGAGAAATGGAGGAGAAAGTGAGGAGGATTTTTTTCTCCATTGACTAAACGGGGACGGGGATGGAAATTACATTCCCGACCCTGTCCCTACCCCGATTCTCTACCTCAATGAATATATATACTAAATTAACACATATGACACATATATAATAACACATATATCCATAATTCATGCACGTACGCACACAAATCATAACATCAACGATTACTTATTTTCTACCTTTCATCTCAACTTTTTCATATTTTAGTACATTTTTAAGATACATGTTTTTAATATTTAAAATTTTATTGCTTTTGTGACCATAAATGTTAGAATATTTAAGTAGAAAGTTAGATTTGTAGTATTTAAAATTGAAAAGTTGTGGGATTAAATTTTTAAATTTATCTTTGTACATAAAATATTATTATTTTTATTATTATAAATTTTTCTTTAAAAATAATGCATTGAAAATGACCCATTTAACTAATAAATTTTCATTAAGGTTCAACATAAATAATTTTAAAGTTGTTAAAAAAAAATTAAAATTGAGAATTTTTTCCCATGGGAACTTGATCCCTATGAATTCCCCGGGATCCCCACCTCGATCCCCACAAAATTTCGTGAGAATAGGGATTGAAATAGGCGGCAAGGATGGAGATGGGGAAGATTTCTCTATGTGCAACTCACCCAAGTGTTCAATTATAGGAAAAAATTGTTAGTCATTGTTTTCATTTTTCATAACTAGCACTCTTTTAGAAAATTCATTGAAATAGTTTTTTTTAGTCCTTTCTGATTGAGATCGACCACTGAGATTTAAATAAAAAAATTAACTTTCTCATCTTATATCCAACCTATCAATGGTTTTGAGTTTTCTTGGTGAAATTTTGTAGAATGAACATCATGACTCTACATAATTTTTTCAAATATGATGTAATTTTTTAAATCTTATACAAAAGCTTACATATTTTCAAATTTTCTCCAAATTCAGTTATATTTACCAAATTTTATTTTGGAAAAAAATGATATATATAAGAACTAAATACACTAGCAAACTGATTATACCTCAACTAGATACAATACACACAATGTATATAATAATAATGTTGAAACTAAAAAATAAGCCAAATAGTATAATAAGGGCGTTTATGAATTGAAATAACTAAGAGCCTCAAGATATTATCGAGATGTCAATAGGTAGTCAAGGTATGCTATTTCTAATAATTATTCTCCTCAAGACAATTATTCGCTCTGCAAGGGCTGCAAGCAGACTATAACGATTATCTCAGTATGATACAATGATCGTCTCATAAGAACCTCAAAATATTATGGAGATGTCAATAGGTAGTCGAGGCATGCTTGTTTTTATAATCGTTGTCCTAAAGACAATTATTCGCTCTACACGAGTTGCAAGCAGACTGCAACTATCGTCTCAGTAGGATATAACGACTAAGTCCAGTAAAACTGCAATCTCGAACTAATCAGATCTAGAAGAACTCTTGGATACTTGCTCTCAACTCAAGATGAAAAGAAAGAAAGAAATGAGAGAAGTTTTCAATTTGGAGTGGAATACTACAAATGGAGACCAAGTTGCTATTTACAGGCTAGCCACTTAGTAACTCTTCAAATCAAATAAATACAAAAATTGAAACATTTATCAAATTTAACTCAATTGAATTGTTACGTGACCAAAATCAAACATAACTCATTCAAATTGAAGAAACTACAAATTTCACTTTTATATGCATGTTAAATTTGTACATAAAACATCATCTTAATTTGATGGTTTCAATCCAATTTGAAGTTTTCAACCATAAATTTAATTTACACAACTGAATTCATTTTTATGTTTCAAATATTCATAAAAGTTTCATTTTCTTTCACTATAAATATCCAACATCATATATCAAATTAATCTTTCAAATCTTACTCCAAATTTCCGTTTCCATAATTATCTGAATTTTCAAATGGATTTAGATTTTCCATATGTATCTCGGGGTGATTTTCAAATTTTGAGAAAGATCAAACTTTGAGGAAAAAAAATAAGTAGGATTTGGAAAAAGATATACGACATCAATCTTCATCTTGACTTATATTCCATCGAGAAAGTGAATCGATAGTTTGGATATAAGATGAAAAGGTTAATTTTTATTTATTTATTTTTTTTATTGAAATCTCAATGGTCAATCTTGGTCATAATGGACCAACATAAACTATTTCAACTAGTTTTCTAAAAGGGTGCTAGTTTTGAAGGATAAAAACTTTTTTAGGTTATTTCTGACAATTTTCCAGTCACAAGTTGTCACATGACAATTTTTTTCTAGAAAATGTATTTTTTTAAATATTTTTTTTCCTTTTGTGACCGAAGGCATAGAGATTGGTATAGTCTAAGCTATAGCCAAATATTACTCTAAATAAATAATGATCTAGAAGAACATTTCAAAGTAAGATTTTTTTTTTCCTTTAGATAGAAAAAAATAAAAGTATAATAAAAAAAGTCAATTATTCATCCATTTTTCCCTACCCTCCCAAAGATTTAAAATAAAAGTAATCAAAGATTACTCGAGTTATGTTTGAGATTGATGTATCACTTTTTTTTTTTTTTTTGTTATCCATGAGACAGCTTATGCACACCTCGACTATTTTTACGAGACAACCTGTTTATCCCTATAACATTTGGGTGCCAAGAAAACTCATAAGTTCTAAGTAGTTGACCACTCTGGATTGAGCTCAAGACTTCTTAGTCCAAGACAGTATCTCCTTTTTTATCACTCTATATTTGTTTTGGGCAACTACAAGTCTCCTAAAGTTTAAGTTTCAAAACTTTATAAATTTATTATTCTTCTTCTTTTATATATATAATTTCATCAACTAAGATAAGAATTTTAAATGTTATGGGTGAATTTCAATATGATAGAATAGAGTCAAAAATAAAGATAAAATAACATAAGATACAATTTGATCTAGCTTATTTGAGATTAGAAAAAACCGAAATCATCCTATTAGGGTTAAGTTAAATTGTCCTATGGCAGAATTTTAAATCTACATGGCATACTATATGCACGTACAAGATTTATTTAATTATAACATACATTCATAATGCATAAATAATTAAATACACACGGATATAGACCAGTTTTGGCATCTTGAACAAACATACAACCAAAATTATTACAATAATAATTAAAAAGGGGCTAAAAAGGCAAACAAACCCAAATCGGTCCCAAACCACCCGAATCGAATCTCTAGGGCTACAAAATGGGCTGAATCGGTCTAAAAGTGGTTACATTGAGCCTCCTTGACCCAAACCGGTTGAACTAGTCCATTTGTGCGTGTGGCTTCTGGGCTGGGATGAACAGCGTTACAACG
This sequence comes from Benincasa hispida, assembly GCF_027475165.1. NCBI lineage: Eukaryota > Viridiplantae > Streptophyta > Magnoliopsida > Cucurbitales > Cucurbitaceae > Benincasa > Benincasa hispida. The sequence goes on from NC_143478.1 coordinate 37,693,083, forward strand.
TTTCATCCCAGTGTTGCAATGCCATGGGAATTTGCTTCATTTTTGGGTTGGCTGAAGAATAGCGTTACAACACTCCAATGGTAGTGTTGCAACGCTGCAAGCCAATAGCTTCTTCTGTTGCTACCAACTGTTGAACTTGCTTCGATTTTTCTTCAATTACAACCTAATTGCAACTCTATTGACTCTATCAAATTTACAGACACTTAATCACATACTAAGACCCATAAACAAAGAGCCAATTACAATAATTAACATTGAATTGAAGAGAAATCTAATGCCAAAACTGAAATTATCCATATCAACACTCATTTTCATACAACCTATGAAAGTCACCCACAAGCTAAAATTAGTGTGAATTAAGTGCTTAAATCACACTAATGGTGGTGACATTCAACATGCGGAAGAAATTAGGATCTTAAGCACTCTAATTATATAAATTTTAGCAAAGAAAAACATGCAAGATCAAATAAAAATATAAGTAGGGTTTCTTAAATTCACACCTCTGTTGAACTCCTCGCTCCTTAAATTCCAGCTCAAATTTCTTCACTAACAAATTGTAGACCACCACTTGATCTTCCCTATTATCCTCGAGGATCTTAGATTGGATTCTGTGATCCAAAATGAGTAGAATTTTAAGGGAATAAAGGAGGATTTTAGTTTGGGTGTAGCATATAAAGAATAACCTTTCTTCTTCATAATTTTAGCATGCAACCACACCCAATTCTCAGCAAACTTCATCTGTTTTAATCCTCTCTTATATGCAATCATATTGCATAAGGTATTGCCACAAAGTTATTCAATTGTAAGTGGATTTTGAGGTGGGATATAAGAGGTTGAAGTGGGATAAATCCACTCAACAAATTTTTAATTTAAAATTGAACAAAATTAAAATTTTCACCTTTTTAAATTAAATTTCAAAATTTAAAATGAAAAATTAATTTTAGAAAATATTAATTCAATAATTAAATTATATAAAATTCATTCATTTTAAACAAAATTAATTTTTATAATTAATTAAATCATTTAATTAATTTAATATCAAATATTAAATCAATTAAACACTAATTCTTCAAATATGAATTCCTATTCATGTAATTAATATCTAAATCATACTTAAATATTATCCAATTCTCCAATTTTGTTTATTTCGATAATTAAACGTATAGTTATATTGTAGATAATTACTAATTCCCTTAATTCGAATTTGAATGTTTCAAATTCTCTCATCACGCTATTCTAAGGTTTAATCTATTTTGTGAGCTAGTTTACCTAATGCACCTACCGATCATGAGCTCCTACAATATGAGATTAATTAGTTAAACTCTTTAAACCAAATTAATTAACATTCGTTAACTACCGGGTCACTCCACTAAAGCTCGTAGCTGTACTCTCCTCACTGTAGATATATTTCTGTCCACTCGATGTAACCATAACTAGCAAGTCAACCCTTCACCGATTGTTCATAATAACGGCTGGGTCAAAAGTTGTTTTACCTCCAAGATTATATCTTGCTCCTTAAGTCCCACTAATCCTCTAATGAATAATTGGTTTATAATCCAATCACCAAACCGAGTCTATCTTGGGCCAATGAGAGAGTGAGGCCCCTTGTTCAAGACCCAGAGTCAATACTTAAGGGAACGATCTCTCTACTATCCCTAAAAGTGGGTAGGAGTGAATTCTATCTTGCACCCTATGTCCCCAACTATCTACCCGGTCTTATCCCCGAAATGGGAGGCTTAATGAGCCAGCGTTGTTGAGTCAACCCTTACTCATGAAAATCTAAGGATGATCCTAAATAAACAGGATTAAGGTCAAGTTACTTAGATCATCGCTTTGAAACAGTCAGTCTTAAATAGTAAACAACGTTATAAAGTAAGAGTGACTTATTTCTCGATCTAGTCTTATACAAACTCTTTGCATAGGACGTCCCCACTCGCACGTCTCTACATGAATAATCCAGGATCACATCGTTTGTACTAAATACAAAGTGGGCTGCATTCGATAGTGTTTCCAAAATAAGGTAGCCAACCTTATCCATATACTACAGAACGTTATGGCTATCTACTCGAACTTGATCCACTCTTATGTCTCCACATAAAGTCCAAGTACTCATGTAATAGTCATGGATCTTAGTTTATTAGATTTAGTTTTTATAAGTGCAATTTACATATTCAATAACAGTTTTATTGAATAAACCTCAATAACTTCTTTATTGCAAATAGAATATGTTTAATTTTACAAACTACGAGTTTTAGGACATACAACCCAATAGCACAGACCGTGATCAATAACAACAATGAAGATCTTGTTGTTGATAGCAAAGGAAGGGGAAAGGAGAAACAATGAGACATGTTGTTCTCTAAAATAGAGTAAACAATGATGAATGGAAAAGGGGATGTACGGAGAGAAATCCATCAACAGAGAGAAAAGAATAGACACCATGGTAATTGGCATGTACTCGAGGGTAATTTCTTATTCTTAAAGAAGAAGAAGAAGAAGAGGAAAAAATAAAAAGAAGAAGAATAAGAAGAAGTCCAGAGCTGACTTGTCCACTGAAGCAAAGCCAATTATCCAATTGACGACCATAAAAAGTATTTTTATGATCATGTGAGGTGTTGAAAACATTTTTTCTTTGATGAAATGTAAAGAGACTAACAATAAAAAAAATATACGATATGAAAAAACAAAGGAGAATAATAAGATAATAGAGAATACAAAAATTTAATATAGAAAATAAATATGAATACAAACAAATGTCTTTGATAGAATAATTAACATAAAATTTGGATGAAGAACATCAAGAAGAGTCTATAAGACCAATAAAATGAAAATCCTTTGGTTCATTCAACTTTTGAATTAAATCTCATATAATAGAGCTTTGACCGATGTGGATAGAATAGTCGTCACCAAGAAGAGTGAGCAAAACAACAATCGAAGAACAGATGTTGCATAGCCAAACACAAAGGACAAATAGAAGGAGATAAGTAATACGTTTGAAGCTTGTAAGAGAATTTTCCAAAAAAAACTAAATACCAACTATTAGAAATAAGGGAATGAAGCAACTCTTTTCTAACCAGACTGCCAAAAGGCCTGCAATAATATAAGAAGTCCCAAAAAGCCGGTAACTTAGATGATAATATTAAATTTACGCATTCCTATTTTTGATATGCCAATAGTGTATCATTCATAGGGCCTACCAAGAAATATTAAAGTCCTCACCAATATACCAAAGTTCAAAACAATATTTGAATTCATCCAAAGAAATCCTCTCTTATAATCAATAGCTCCATATATATTAGATACCCAATAAAAGAACTTACATTGAGTCATAATTTCGACTGATAAAGTGTAACCACCTTTAAGGATCACCAAATTTTCAACCCACATAATAAGAATGCCAACCGATTTTCATAAGCTTCCACAAATATCCAACCGAACTCCTTTGAGCTCCGTAGGGGCGTAATAAAAGGAAAATCTAAGTGCATGTTTCAAGGCAACAATCGTAAACAACCAGTTGTGCATAAGAGGGGGGATGAAATTTCTCGTAGTTTAAACCACAAGCAAAAGATGAGAATTTTGAGGGAATTTAAGAAGTAGGTAAGTAAGAATCACTCCCAACAATCATTTAGGAATAATTAAACGATCGTTTAAGAAATACTAAATAATCATATTGCAATGCCTAAACGATCATTTAACTTATCCTAAGCGATTGTTTATCACTCGAACATTTTAACAACTGCATACCTCACGTAGACGCTAAACTAACAGTCTTATTTTATTCAGTTCTTGGGTAATGCATTCATGTTGCTGATTAAACACATCACCGACTGTCAAGTTTGCCAAATCCTTGCAAACTTCCGATATTTCCGCTCTCAAGATCTTAGAAGGCATTGAATGCTCATGTCTTCCTGAAGACTTAAAGTACATATCTAGAATGCAAGTAATAGTATGTGACGTGTTTGGGATATACTGCTTTCTTTATATCATATGACTCCTTCTTCCTCTGTAAAATGCACTTCATACTATTCAACAAACATTCGAATAAGACTGTCGACCAATCATAATGCCTGAAGACTTTGGTGTCATCGTCGATACCAAATGTCTTTACATCGAATTGTGTCTTCTTCTCTTTTTCCATCACCACAACTTTGATGTATAATGTTAACGCAACCTTCGCGACATCTTCATCGTTTGTAAATCTGAGTTTTTCAAAAGCGGTCTTAATATCCTTGTAAAGTTTTTCCTTCTTCTCATTTGGGCCCTTTAGTCCGAGCAATAAATGTCATAGTCTCTTATTTCTTATATCTCTTTCAATTGTTTCTTCGGTTGGCCACAACCTAGTTATCAAATTAAAATCATCTTAGGTGAATGTTACTTTCATCCCCAATATGTTGAAGTTTTATAACATCTGGATTCTCATCACTGACGTCCTTTAACAAAAAATGGTGGAACAGCTGCCCATTAAACACAGGGTCCACATTCAACATTGAACTAAAGCATGTTTTTCTAAACATCACTATTTGCTTTGTGGTAAGTTTCTTCTTAATCAGATCATTCATTTTGTGGACCATGCAAGAGACGGTAGCAAAGAAATATTTATCAACAGGGACAACCATCTTAGTAAACTGTAACAAATATATATATTGCAGCAATAAGTAGATCGTTTAATAAATCTTAAACGATAGTTTACCAAATCCTAAATGATCGTTTGCACAAAAAATTAAATGATCATTTAACCTAAGTAGGGTGATTGTTTAAGTTGTTGGGCAATTGTTTAAGTCGTTGTTAGGCGATCGTTTAATTAAAGTCAGAGAATCATTTAATTAAAGTAAAGGGATCATTTAATAAAGTGATGAGCGATCAATTTCATTAGAATAAGCAAACCCTAAACCATTTTGTTACAGCTGAATGTAAAAATCAACGTGCGTGGAAGAAAACAAGTAAAATACCTTTAAATCATGAGAACAATGTTGGAAATGTGTAGAAACAACCGGCAAGCAATGTAGAGTTGATCAAAGATAAATGAGAGTTGAGAGAAAACTAACAAAAAAATTTGAGAATATGAAAGGATGTGAATGATCCCTAAGTAAAACGATAGAATAGACGTCTGACTTGTATCGTTTGATTTTAAAAAGTAGGACTAAAATTGGTATTTCACATGACAAAGAGGTCAACAATTAAAAAAAAAAATTCAGAAAGAGGTCATCCATAGAAAATTGATTTTTGGGTTATTCTGTGGAATTTTTCCCAACATAATTAAGTAAAGAAATTGTCAAAATTAATTAAAGAAAGAAAAAGAAATGTTAGTAATGAAATGTGTTGCTTTTACCCTTTGTACTTGGTTCAGTCATCTTCTGCAACCCAATTTCCGCCCCCGGCCACCCCCCCAAAAAAATTTCTTCTTGCTGATGCTTCCTTCAATCAGACTGCATCCAGGCTCCGTCCAAATGAGTTACTCGTTTTCTCCATATTCAATAACTTCTGCACTATTTGGACATATAATCAGTTTGTTTATTGTTGGTTGATTCTAAGTTTTCTTTTCGATTTCAGTATTGACACTTCAATTGGTTTACTAGAAATTTAAATATATTCTTTTGCAAGGGTTATTTCTAACAAGGATTAGTGAGGAACTACAAAAATCTGTGTGTTTTTTAACTAGAAGAAGAAAGAGGAGGAAGTTGAATTGTTCTGCATAGTTAGTGACTTTTAATGTTATCCATTTTTTTAGGAATAACAAGGTAGGAGAAATAGGACATCCACCAATCTTCAAAGGATTCTGATGCTTATGAATAGGTGCAACAAGTCATATCCATGCTATAAATGTTTTAGCCATTCAAATTTGATAATGAGTATAGGATGGCCATTCCAAAAGACTTTCACCAACAAATGTTGATTTCTTGTGCGCTGAATCGTTTTGGGAGGAAAAAAAAAACCCCCTAAACTTTGACTTTCGTTTCAAAAGTACCCTTATTTTTCGAAAGTTACAATATTGCCTTTTGTTTCAAAACTGCTCTTTCAGTAAAATCTTTTAGACTTTTGAATGAAAATTAAGACTTGAAATGGTGTGATAGTGACTTTAAATGAAAATTTCGATTGCCATATTGTTCTAGGTCACCACCATACTATCTTAGTCTTGCTTGAAATTCTAGAGGATTTCCATGCTAAGGTTAGATCTGAAAGATTTACGAAGGGTTAAGGGAATAACAAAATTCAGGGTTATTTTCACAACTCAAGCAAAATTATTTCTTGTTGGTTGCCCCTCAACAAACTATGTTCCTACCTCTATTTTATCCTTTAATTACCTTTGGAGGATAGGGTACGGATGATCCTTAAGTCTCCTTTATCCGAAAATTATAGGACCTTAAAGTATCATAAAATGTGGATGAAGATTATTTTGTTTATGTTCAGTTGTTCACTCTCAACCCCAAGGGATGCCTTGGTGGTAAAGGACTTAGGTGCTTAGAGCTGTTCACCGAGGTCATTATGGGTTGAAGCCAAAGTACCCATTTGATGAAATAGAAAGTTGAGTGTAAAAATTGACATACTTCCAAGTTTAAGGGTGAAAATGTTAGGAATGATATTAGAGTGTTATGAGAATTGATAGGTTATAAATAGGGTGGGAGGCGAAGGGGGTAAACAGGCATTGATTCAATTGGTTTAAGGCACAAGTGATTTTAAGAAAGAGAAGGTCCAAGTTCTTCAAATTACTTGGTTTATCTCGTGAGTTCTTTACCTTTCATATTTCAATATGTTGTAGTCTTGTTTTGATACCCTACCAATCAATTGGTATTAGGGGAGTTTGTTATGGAATTTGGTTATAAATAAGGGTTAGGGGTATGAGGAAGGTAGGCTATATTGTGGTGAGTGAATTAGTCGCTTGAAAGAGATCTCAAGAGGGGAAGTTCAAGTATCTTGAATTACTTGGTTATCTTGTAAGTTTGGTTACAGTTTATTGAAGAAAATCAGACATGAGTATTTCCATGAGCACCAGAATGATCATTCCAAATCCCATTCGAAATTGAATAATAACAATTATAGTCAAATGACGAAAACTTACAAGCCATGCACAATACGAAATTACAGCATGCTTAACAATGAGATAAAGGGAAAGATTATACATACCTTTAAAGACTCATCTTTAAACTCCATCGATCACGAACGCTCATTCAGTCTTCAAGACAGCAATACATGAACGCTTGAACACAACGACCGTAATACAGCATGATCATAGCGAACACGAACTCAATGAACGACCTCTAAAAACCTCGACCTTAGTCAAGTTGAGTAAGACACCACCACAATGGCTACCTTGGTATTCTCTGTGTGAGAATGCAGAAGTGTGAGCTCTGTTTGGACTTGGTTAGAAGAAGAGACCGGAGGAATAACAATTGTGTAAACGATTGAGCAAGTGGGAGATGACAAAAATCTATCATGTAGACGAATGCTCAATCGTACAACAAATGCTCCGAGATCATTAGCAAAGGATCCGCGATCGTTTAGCTACGATCAGTTGAGTGAACTATCGTGTAAAACCATTCTCACTTGACAACAATCCGTGAGTACTTCTGAGAATAACAATTCTCTTCAAAATCTTCTAAATTTAGGAAAACATTTTTCCTTTTATCTCACGGTTACCATAAAATCACCAATAATCTCCCACTCAATTTTTCTAGTGATAATGTACTAGTAGATAAATGGAATATCATCATCTTCTCGATGAAATTAATATGATTCCTCGTATTATCTGTCCACAGTCGTATCATCATAACTCATATTTCCAAACCCCATTCTAATATTTTCGTCCTGATTCGATTTTAGCGTTACAGATAACTGAAGTCTACTAAGCTCTTCTCGGAAAAGAAGGAAGAAAACATCATCATCTTTCCTTATGTATCGTGGAGGGGCTTCATATTCAAGCTTATATTTAACTCTCATTATAAGATCAAACTTTGAAGAACTGACATTTGTAACCCTGTAAATGTGAGATTTAAGTTCTTCATACTTCAGTGTAACAGGCACAATGATTCCCGTCAACTCCCCCCAATATACGAATTTTCATTCTCATCCCAATCACCTCCCTATCAAATAAGAAGACACTTTTCTGTCATTCTATAAAGCAAGAGAACATTTATCATTAAGTTATACAAACAATTGAAGTGTACTCTCACTCTCTTTTAATTTTGCTCTCTCTCTTACTCTTGCTCTTTCTCACTCTCATTCTATCTTTCGCTCTCTCTCCCAATACAAAATTTCGTAATGTTCAATTCCTACCTTTTCAGAAATAACACAGCACAAATAATGAAACAAACTCAAAATAATGAAACACTGTTTTGAAAAATCTATTACATTTTGAAAAAGCCTTGTCTTGGAATCCCCGTTCGAAAAAACTTCGTTCAACAAAATCCTGTCGAAAAACTAGAGAAGTAATCATAGTTGAAATGGAGTTTAGAGTTTAAAAAATCAACATTTTATTGTATTTAAGAATTATAGATTTGAGGCTTTAATCATGAAAATTGTCAAATCATCAGTACATGTACAAATTTCCGCTTGGAGCATAGTTTTTAGGGACAATTCACAAATTCTTACTCGGTCTCTCTCGTTTGCCGCTATTTTTCACTCTCAAGTTCTCAACCTCGGCCCATCACTCTCTTCGGATTCTCTATATTCGGTTCAACATTTTGCCGGTAAATTGTTGTTTAGTTTGTTCTTTTCTTCCTTTATCTGTAATCATATATCGCACTTCAATAGCAAAAACACTCGTTCTTTTTTTCTCTTTAAATCGGTCAATTTTCTCGAAGCTACGAGTTTTTCTATGTTCTTCGTGTAGATGGCATCGACCCTTTTGGTTAATCGATTCGCTCATTCTCTATCATTTCCATCTGGCAAGACCCAGATTCTTACTTCCGTCTTCAGTGTAAGTGAAACGTTTGTTTGTTTTGAATTCATCTTCTATCTGGGTTTTTGGTCTGTTAAAGGGTTATGAATTTGCTCTGTTTTGATTTTTCTGTATTGTAGAAGAAATTGTTTCGCGTTCAAGCTAACTCAGCTCGTGTAGTATATAATCGGACTCGGCGATTTTCTTCTTTCATGGCTTCATCTGTAGCAGGGGCTAGAGCTCATTTTTCATCAAAATCCTTATCCACGCATGACCCTGTTGTTTCCCCTGATTGGCTCCATTCTAATCTCAAAGAGCCTGACTTGAAGGTATCCCCTCTTGTTGGTTTCAATTCAACTGTAGTTTTTACTCCAGTGGTTGTTTTAACAAATGCTGTTCAATATGCTAATTGCGATGAAGTAGTTTTGTGCCTTGTTTGATTTAATTCATTCTAGGCTTGTAAACTTTGGTTTCTTGTTATCTATTGTTGTATATTGGATTCGTATAATTTAGGTTTAAGTACCATTTTGGCCCCTGTACTTCATGTTTCCATCCATTTGGATCCCTGATCAATTTTAGACCCAGTACTTAATAAATCTTAAGATTTGTCCCTATAAGATTTTCCCCAAAATATTTAGTCTCTAATAGTATACCCTTCATAGATTGTGAAAATATATTTGCATAGTGTCTTTTCTTCCATATAAATTATTATCATTATTTAATCTACTTCAATAAAAATTAACTTTGAAGGACTAAATTTAAGATTTATTAAAAATATATGAACTAAAATGAAATGGAACAAGAAGATCTGGGACCAAATTGGTACTTTAACCTATAATTTATCGTGTACTTTAAATTGAGTGTTTAAAGTACTCTTGATTGACATTGTAGTTTGTTATCTTGGATATATATTCCTTTCTTTTTCTTCTTCTTCTTCTTCTTTTTTTTTTTTTTTAAATAAAAATCCATGACTGTTTGGTCTAGCTTGTGTGCACCTCAACTATTCTTATAATTATTTTTCTTAGAGAGAAGCAACACTTCATTGAATAAACTTGCTTGATAATTGCTTGGTCCTCTTGGTTATTTAGATGCTCTTAAAACCTACAATATTCATACGTCCAGTTCTTTTCTCTGTGAGGGTGTGTCGATATCTTGTGTCCCCCAATACTTGCAGTATTCATAATTCAGTCAGTACGCTTATCTCCATCAAGTAATTGATTGTGGTTGATGTTTTATCTTGAACAAGTTTTCACTATGCCCGAACCTAGGCAGTACATATTGCTTTTGCCTTGGGACCATGTCTTTGACGTTAATTTCTGCAGATTCATATAAGAATATTCTGGCTCATTTCTTATTAATATATCTTGATCTTGACTAGAATAATTGTGACATGTAAGTCTCGTAGCTCTATGTTTTGTATTTCTATAACTGTTCTACCTTTTAAACTGCTTGTTTTCAGGTGTTAGATGCATCATGGTACATGCCAGATGAACAGAGGAATCCTATTCATGAATACCAGGTAGTCAATTTATAGATGTGTTGTGAACTAGATTTTATATTGTGTGGTGAAGTATCTGTTCTTGGTGTGGTTATAATTTTAATAGGTTGCTCACATCCCTAGTGCCCTTTTCTTCGATATAGATGGAGTATCTGACCGAAATTCAAAGGTGAAACAATCTCTTTCCATTTTGTTTCCCTTAAATATATCATCATTATATTTTGTGATTGAATTAGAAAAGGAACGTACATCTGGCCTTCATTTGTTTTAATAGTTTTTATAATATATTTATATATATTTTCTTCATTTGTTTTTATTTATTTATTTATTTATTTTAAATTTTATTTCTTAATATAATTAACTTTAACTTTTTATTAAATTTTAAAATAAAGAAATGTTAAAATATTTTTTATTATTAAGTTAAATAAATAAAACAATAATAATACTAACTGATCAGTTTGTAGAATTGCGCTAACAATCTAAAAATCTCCTACTCACTGATCATTATTAAGTTAAATTTAAAATAAAGAACTGTTAAAATATTTTTTTATTATTAAGTTGAAAGCAATGAGTACTCATTTTGATTCAGTTTGTAGTTTTGATCTAACAATCTAAAAAAATCTCCAACTCACTGATCATTTCGTTCATTTCACATCTGAATACGGAAACATTATCATGTCCTTTCGTTGAGTTGCGCTATGTTACTTAAGAGGTCGGCTACAATTCTCCTACTTATTCCATTCTCTTGTGGCATCTCTTGCTTTAGCTTAGTGCTTGTCTTGAAATATTGTTAAAGCTAGCAGTTATTTTATTTAGTTGGAGAATACAGGACTTAGAGCAGGCGTCACGCTCAAGTCGAGACTCTTATATGTCAATAGAGAAAGCAGATTTTGTTTCCCTTTATGAGTACCTATCCCTTATGGGTTCGAAACTTGCTCCTTCCTGAGTTTTTGGCAACAATTCTCTATTACATAGCTCTTCTTCTGTTTCTCTGTATGGAAACTTGCTTCCCCACGGGGTTTGAGCTAACTGTGCCACTAGCCTTTATACCTAAAAGGTGTATCATTTCAATAGAAATATAAAAAAATAGTTATTCTAAATAAAAGAAAATTAAAAAGAAAAACTAATGGTGGGGAATTTTTCCCCCTGGGGACCCGATCCCCGAACGGGGATTCCCCGACCCTGACCCGACTCCTTAAAATGGGGAATGGGGCGGGGACGGGGATGGGGAGCTATAAAGCATTGACACTCCTAAGATGGCGAAGTGTCGGTGTCAAACACCGACACTCAAGTATTTTATTATTATTTTTTAATTTTCAACACGCCCCGACACGGCTGGACATGGCCGCGACATGTTCAGGACACGACACCTGCAAAATTAGAATGAAAAAACAAGGAAACTGCTATTTTTAAGCCCAAAAGTCCATCCCAAAACCATATAATATCAGCCCACCCAAAAATTAGCTTTTAGGGTTATTGTGTTTTTTGTTTTAATTTCTCAAAATCTCAAATTAGATTCCACTTCTACCTAGCCTTCATTCCATTCCTTCGACCTTCCAGCCAACAATCTCCACACCTCCAGGCCCAAAAGCACTCCACACCCAAAACCTTCATTCCTTCGACCTTCCACGCCCAAAGCACTCCACGACAGTCGGCCACACCTCCACGGCCAAACCTTCATTGGTTATTGGACCGTTAGTCATCTTATGACTTATGACATTGGACCGTTAGTCATCTTATCTATTATCATCATTTAATGAATTGTATGGTTGTTAATGATGTCTTTAAATGGAATATTACACAATGTGTTTAATGCACGACATATATTTAATTTTTTTAATAAAAAAAATATGTCCCCGACGTGTCATGTCCTACTTTTTTGAAAATCGGCTTGTCGCCGTGTCACGTGTCGGTGTTCGTGCTTCTTAGACGGGGAGTACATCCCCGGCCCCGCCCTCCCCAGTTGCCAACCCTAGTTATAACTGATATTTCACATTGTAAAAAGGTTAGTTATAGAAAAGTTTTTAGAAACATCCATAGAAAAGTTTTTGATTTTTGGGTTTTTCTATGAAATTTTCCCAATGTAATGAAATGTGTTGCTTTTACCATTTGTACTTGGTTCAGTCACCTTCTACAACCCAATTCCCGCCCCTGGGCACCCCCGCAAAAAATGGAAAAAATCCTTGTTCATCCTTTTTCTTCTTGCTGATGCTTCCCTTCAATCAGACTGCATCCAGCCTCCGTCCAAAAGTTGCTCATTTTCTCCATTTTCAATAACTTCTGGACCATTTGGACATAGTATCAGTTTGTTTATTGTTGGGCGATTCTAAGTTTTCTTTTCAATTTCTGTATTGATACTTCAATTGGGTTTCTAGAAATTTAATTATATTCTTTTTGTAAGGGTTATTTCTATCAAGGATTAGTGGGGAACTACAAAAATCTGTGTGTTCTTTAACTGGAAGAAGAAAGAGGAGGAAGTTGACTTCTTCTGCATAGTGGCCTTTAATTTTATCCATTTTTTGAGGAATAGCTAAGGTAGGAGAAGTAAGACATCCACCAATCTTCAAAGGATTCTGATGCCTCTGAACAGGGGCAATGGGTCCTATCCATACTGTAAATGTTTTAGCTGTTCCAATTTGGTAGTGGGTATAGGATTGCCATTCCAAAAGAGTTTCACCAACAAATGCTATTTTCTTGTATGCTGAATCGTTTTTGGGAAAAAAAAAAAAGACCCTGAACTTTGGCCTTTGTTTTAAAAGTACCCTATTTTTTCAAAAGTTGACCTTTTACTAATGCTTTAAAACGGCCCTTTCAGTAAAATCTTTTAGAATTTTGGACGAAAATTAAGACCTAATGGTGTGGTAGTGACTTTAAATGAAAAATTGGATTGCCACATTGTTGTAAGTCACCACCATACTGGCTTAGGTCCTGCTCGAAATTCTAGAGGATTTCTATGGTAAGGTTAGATTTGAAAGATTTATGAAAGGTTAAGGGAATGGCAAAATTCAAGGTTATTTTTTATAAGTTGAGCAAAATTATTTCTTGTTGGTTGTCCCCCAACAAACTATGTTCCTATCTATTTTTTGGTTGATTGGGGTTTCTTTATATCCGTTACTTACCCTTGGAGGATAGGGGTAGGGGTGATCCTTAAGTCTTCTTTATTTTAAAATTACAAGACCTTAAAAGATCCTAAAATGTGGATGAAGATTATTCTGTTTATGTTCAATTGTTCACTCTCAACCCAAGGGATGCCTTGGTGGTAAAAGACTTAGGTGCCTGGAGTTGTTCTCCAGGGTCATCATGGGTTGAAGCCAAAATACCCATTTGATGAAATAGAAAGCTGAGTGTAAGAATTGACACACTTCCAAGTTTAAGGGTGAAAATGTTAGGAATGATATTAGGGTGTTATGAGGAAATGATGGGTATGTTAGTAAATAGTTAGAGTAGTAGTTTGGATACTCTGGTTATAAATTGAGTGGGAGAGGAGGGGAGTAAATAGGCATTGATTCAGTTGGTTTAAGGCGTGAGTGATCTTAAGAAAGAGAGGGTCCAAGTTCCTCAAATTACTTGGTTTATCTGGTAAGTTCTTTACCTTTCATATTTCAATATGTTGTAGTATTGTTTTGGTACCCTACCAATCAATTGGTATTAGGGAAGTTTTGTTATGGAATTTGGTTATAAATAAGGATTAAAGGTAGGCTATATTGTGGCGAGTGAATTAGGGCTTGAAAGAAAACTCAAGAGAGGAGGGTCAAAAATCTCGAACTTGGTTATCTTGCAAGTTTGGTTATTGTTTATATCTCAAGATATTTGGGTTCCATCGGAAAATTGAATTTTTCCCTAGTATAAGAAAGCATAGTGAAGTAAGGATTAAAATATCAATGTGGTTGTTAGGTACTTAGGTACCTTGGAGAATCACACCCCAAAAGCTAGCTATTGGTGTGGGAGAGCCAAGCCAGTTAAGTACCACATTGGTCATCTATTCTAACTAATGTGGGATAAAAACATCCCATACTACCTTGGTTCCTAACAGTACCCTACCCCCAGAAAGCCAACGTCCCGATGGCTACTCCGACGGTACTTCACTCGGCTACACCCATTTAGAATCCTCCGCTGGTTCCACTTCGGAATGTCAAGAACCGGCTCTAATACTATTGTTAGGTACTTAAGCACGTTGGAGAACCACATCCCAAAAGCTAGCTATTGGGGTGTGAGAGCCAAGCAACTTAAGTACCACATTGGTCATCCCATTCTAACCAAGGTGGGACAAAGGCATCCCATACTACCTTGGTTCCTAAGATTGATGTAGATATTGAGATTTCAATTTTACGGAAATATCGATGGATATATTGATAAAATATCGATATTGACGGATATTTCTGTAAGTTAAAAATTTTATAAACTTTATTTATGTTAATATTTAATTTGTTTTTACTCCCAAACTAAGTTATGAATATTTTTAATAGTATTTTTATTCATATTGGACTAAATAGATGACATTTTTTAATGTTCTACGAGCATTTATAAAAGATATTGAAGATATCAGTGTATATTTAATATCCATACTGAGTCCTTTTATGGGTATATCAACATGTCAACGGATATTTTCAACCTTAGGTAAAACTTGAGTTTTCAGTTATTTATTCATCAGCCAACACTTTTTGTTTCAGTATTTTAGCCTTGTTCTGAAACCAGGGGTCATTGGTTTTTTTATTTGGTTTCAAGACTGATTAAATTCTCTTCTTCAATCTTAGGTATCTTGAAGTATAGCAATAAAGGAAGACTTTTTGGTTGTTGCATTTTATTACTGATTTTGAGGTCAACTTAGCAAGAAGGTTAGTGAGAGCAAACGGGCGAAAAAGGCTGGTTTTTAACTAGGTTGTGAGTGAGTGCCAATAGTTTGCGAACATTTAAGTTTGTTTTCAGTGATTGATCAAATAACCAGTCTTTATAGCATATATAGGATCAAAAGTACAAAATACAGTCAGAGGTCAATCAAAACTTAAGAAGGATATATGAAATCTAAAGATAAAGATTAAATTTCAAATTTACTTGACCAGTCAACTAAGATTGTATATATATATAGAGAGAGAGAAATATATTTTACAAGACACAGAATTGATCTGGGAAATTTTCTCTGATTCCTTGGATTTGATTGAGGTTCATTTTTATGCAGATTTCACGGAGCTCTATCAGAGCCTCAAAATGGAAGAATTGGTCATGTACATGGTAGCAAGTTTAGTCAGTTGCCCCAGGTGCAACAACTTATATAAATTTAGTTGAACTCTTTGAAGTTAAATATCTAAATCTGACTTTCCTGTAAATTGCAATTTTTAATTTGTCGTTTCAATTGGTTTGATTAGTTTAGGAACTTAATTCCTTACATTTTGTTGAACCTTAATGGCAGCCTGCCCATAATTTTCCTACTTCAATCGCTTGGAATACAGAAGTGGGAGAGCAAGCTAGCGACCTGTATGTATCACTTTCTAACCACTCAAATCCTGAAGTCTCATGCTTCTCTCAAAAGGGTTACTCTCTGATCACAGAAGAAATTGTTGGCAGAACAATTCATGCCATTTGCCTAAAGAGTTTGCTGAGGTTGAGTGTGTTCCAAACCAATACATTGATCAATATGTATTCGAAGTTTGGCCGTATAAACTATGCTCGGTTAGTATTTGACGGAATGCCCAAAAGAAATGAAGCTTCTTGGAACAATATGATGTCAGGTTATGTCCAAGTGGGTTCATACTTGGAAGCAGTATTTTTCTTTCGAGATATCTGTGGGATAGGGATTAAACCAAGTGGATTTGTGATCGCGAGTTTAGTCACTGCTTGTAATAAGTCCTCTATTATGGCCAAGGAAGGTTTCCAACTTCATGGTTTTGCAATTAAATGTGGTTTGATATATGATGTGTTTGTAGGTACTTCTTTTGTGCACTTTTATGGTAGCTACGGGATTGTCTCTAATGCTCAAAAGATGTTCAATGAGATGCCTGATAGGAATGTGGTCTCTTGGACTTCTTTGATGGTTTCATATTCAGATAACGGAAGTAAGGAGGAAGTGATAAATACTTATAAACGCATGAGGCATGAAGGAATATGTTGCAATGAAAACAATATAGCTTTAGTAATTAGTTCTTGTGGGTTTCTTGTGGATATATTGTTGGGTCATCAACTTCTTGCACATGTTTTAAAGTTTGGATTATTGACTAAAATTTCTGCAGCTAACTCTCTCATATCCATGTTTGGTGGTTGTGGTGATATTGATGAGGCTTTCAGCATTTTCAGTGAGATGAATGAAAGAGACACAATCTCATGGAATTCCATCATCTCTGCCAATGCACAAAATGCACTACATGAAGAATCATTTAGGTATTTTCACTGGATGCGCTTAGTCCATGAAGAGATAAATTACACAACACTTTCTATTCTGTTATCGATTTGTGGTTCTGTAGATTATTTGAAGTGGGGCAAAGGGGTTCACGGTCTAGTAGTAAAATATGGACTAGAACCTAATGTTTGTCTTTGCAATACTCTTTTAAATATGTATTCTGATGCTGGGAGATCCGAAGATGCAGAATTGATCTTTAGAAGAATACCAGACAGGGATTTAATCTCATGGAATTCCATGTTAGCATGCTATGTTCAGGATGGAAGGCGCTTGTGTGCCTTAAACTTTTTTGCTGAGATGCTTTGGATGAAAAAAGATATCAATTATGTCACTTTTACCAGTGCATTGGCTGCCTGTTTAGATCCTGAATTCTTTGGCAAAGGTAAAATTCTCCATGCTTTTGTTGTCATTCTGGGCCTGCATGATGATTTGATCATTGGAAACACATTAGTTACGTTTTATGGAAAGTGTCATAAGATGGCTGAGGCAAAAAAATTATTCCAGAGGATGCCCAAGCTTGACAAAGTAACCTGGAATGCGCTTATTGGTGGTTTTGCTGATAATGCAGAACCGAATGAGGCAGTAGCAGCTTTTAAATTGATGAGGGAAGGAGGGACATGTGGCATTGACTATATTACCATTGTAAATATTCTTGGTTCTTGTTTGACTCATGAGGATCTTATCAAATATGGGATGACCATCCATGCACAAACAGTTGTGACAGGATTTGATCTGGATCAGCATGTGCAAAGTTCCCTTATCACTATGTATGCAAAATGTGGTGACCTTCACTCTAGTAGCTATATCTTTGATAACTTGGTGTTTAAAGCTTCTAGTGTGTGGAATGCCATAATTACTGCAAATGCTCGTTATGGTTTTGGAGAAGAAGCTTTGAAACTTGTATTAAAGATGAGAAGTGGTGGAATTGAATTTGATCAGTTCAACTTCTCCACGGCTCTTTCAGTTGCTGCCGACTTGGCTATGTTGGAGGAAGGCCAACAGCTTCATGGATCAGCAATTAAACTAGGATTTGAATTGGATCATTTTGTTATAAATGCTGCTATGGATATGTATGGGAAATGTGGGGAACTGGATGATGCTTTAAAAATACTTCCCCAACCAACCAATAGGTCAAGATTATCGTGGAATACAATGATATCAATTTTTGCCAGACATGGAAATTTTCATAAGGCTAAGGAAACTTTTCATGAGATGCTAAAACTGGGTGTAAAACCTGATCATGTGTCATTTGTTTGTCTTCTTTCCGCATGTAGTCATGGGGGCTTAGTCGACGAGGGTCTTGCTTATTATGCTTCAAT
The DNA here is from genome assembly GCF_027475165.1 of Benincasa hispida. Lineage (NCBI taxonomy): Eukaryota > Viridiplantae > Streptophyta > Magnoliopsida > Cucurbitales > Cucurbitaceae > Benincasa > Benincasa hispida. The sequence goes on from NC_143478.1 coordinate 37,711,166, forward strand.
GACTTCTGAATATGGAATTCAACCTGGAATAGAACATTGTGTGTGCATGATTGATCTTCTTGGAAGATCAGGAAGGCTTGTAGAAGCTGAAGCTTTTATTACAGATATGCCAATTCCACCTAATGATCTTGTTTGGCGGAGCCTTTTGGCATCTTGTAGAATATATCGTAATCTAGACCTGGGAAGAAAGGCTGCAGAACGTCTTCTTGAGTTGGACCCATCTGATGATTCAGCTTATGTTCTTTACTCGAATGTCTTTGCAACCATTGGCAGATGGGAAGATGTAGAAGACGTGCGGGGACAGATGGGAGCACACAAAATTCAAAAGAAGCCTGCACATAGCTGGGTCAAATGGAAAGGCAATATCAGCATATTTGGAATGGGGGATCAAACACATCCACAAGTGGAACAGATAAATGGCAAGTTGTTAGGACTTATGAAAATGGTTAGAGAAGCTGGTTATGTTCCTGATACAAGCTACTCACTGCAGGATACAGATGAAGAACAGAAGGAGCATAACATGTGGAACCATAGTGAAAGAATTGCTCTTGCTTTTGGATTGATCAACATTCCAGAAGATACTACTGTTCGAATTTTCAAGAATCTGCGTGTTTGTGGTGACTGCCATTCTTTCTTCAAGTTTGTAAGTGGAATTCTCGGGCGAAAAATTGTTTTGAGGGATCCATATCGGTTTCATCACTTCACCAATGGCAATTGTTCCTGTTCTGACTATTGGTAGTGAAGTTACTCACAATCTGATCAATTTCTGACTTCTCCACCGATATAAGGAGATACAGGTGAACACTAGAATCCTCCAAACTCAAAAATTAAAGGATACCTTAAAATTCTTGAATAGCTTAATGTCCACGTATCCTTTTTAATCTACTATATAAAAATGGAAATATCTTCATTTGGTGGTAGAATATAATCTTGAATGAAATAGGAAGAAAGAAAACTAGTTTGAGGATTGTTGTACGTACACATCTTGCATCATGAGGTGCATCTGAAAGCATGACTATTTCTTTACAATGTCTTGTTTTAATGTAGACCTGACGTTTTAGTATTAAGTTAGAACGTAAAGTGTCATTTATTTTTTATTACAGGCAAATGGAAAATTGATTCTTGGTCAGGTCTTGGATTCAGAGCTGACCGTAATAGGTGATTGAGAAAAATAGTTTTTGCAGGCCACATTTAATATAATTTGGCCAACTCAATTTCTCTCAAATACCTGAGCTGAATTCAGATGGACAGTGATTCAAATATTAAAACTGAAAAGTTCTTCCTGGCTCCCCTCCTCTATCAGCCTATTTTCTCTTTTCTTCTAGCTTTGTGAAAAGTAAGTGCTTGTATACTAATTTCGTTTCAGTTTTCTATTTCAAAAACAAGGCTAAATTCTAAAAAAGAATATCCCCGCAATCCTTTGTTTCATGAATACTTTTTTTTTTTTTTCTTTACTCTTGACCTTCCATATACGTTCAATAACTAGCATTGGAGTAGAATTTTTCATAGAACTTTGGCAAAAACTCAGGACTTGGAACAATGTCGTGATGACCTAGAGTGGTGTGATGATCCAAAATTTTGTTTTAGATTATTGCCACATTGTTTCCGGTCCTAATTTTTGTCTAAAATTCTAAAGGATTTCTACTCCAATAGTAATTTTATAATGTTTATGGAAAATCAAGGGTAATATTGAAACCTATAAAAGAATAGGGGTTATATTTTAAATAAATGGCAAAGTTCCGAGGTATTTTTCATAATTTACACTTTAAACAATCATTTATTTTGGATAAATTTTCTTTTTCTTTATTCTCTTTCATTGTTCCAATGGATAGATGTGTCTGGCAAAAGCCAAAGCTTGAAAAGCAGGAGAGAAGAACAGTGGCATGGCACCACTGTGGTGATCGGTTCTTGGCCATACGCCTATACCCATCAAGAAGAGGTAGCTATTTATGAGTCCAAAGTGCTTTAGAATGTAATTGGTTCTTTCAAGTTTTCAATTCTTTGTAGCTGTCTCACGAATTTCAATGTTCCTTCCTAATCAAGTTAATGAAATGAGAATGAACATTGTGCCTACTATTCCTCTCCATCAATCAGTGCTTTAAAATTTCTTATTGATATCTTGGTTTCATTTCGCTATGAGAATATTTCAGGAGAAAAATACTTGTTTCTTCTCATACACTTACTCGAGGAGATCGAACAACGTCGTTATAAAGGGAATTGTGGGGTGTTTGATTATGATATAGACAATTCGATTGGAAAACGATGTAGAGAGTTTATGTGCAGGTAGTTAGTCTTTGGCTGGTGGAGTGTTGTTTTGGAAGAAAAGCTCTCTAATGGTGAAATCATTATTTTGAGTTATATCAAAGTTGTAAGAGAAAATTGTTTTGGAAGAAAAGCTCTCTAAGGAGAAAATGGAGGGAAGAACTGAAGCAGCAAGGAGAAAGATTTGAAGATTTTATGAGAAATTTAGAAGCTTTGTCACTCTTTTTGTTTGCCCCTTGGTTTCTAACAAAAACTAATCACTCTTTTGCAAAGTAGTTTCACTTTTTGGTTTGTTGGTGAATGTTATTGTCCAATCCAATTTCGTTGTCTTGACTGACTGAATGCCTTTATGTGATGCATATTAGCAAGATTTCATGTTTCACTTGCCATGATGATTCCAAGAACTTGATGTTTATGATGTGAGAGGTTGAAACATACAAAATTCAGGGCTCTAAAAGATGCTAAGATAAGAAAATATGGTGAATTTTGAATAGTCATCTGCACCGTTGATCTTGGATGATTTTCCCTTATAATGTACCTCCAGTGTCAATAAGGTTTAGATGAATATGATCATTTTGTTGTATTTTAACTTGGAAGGTTTTTTGTCGAACATGAACATAACTCAATTGGCATAAAGAAAGCGTTGAAATTCAAATCTCCTATCTTGTATATTGTTGAACTAAAAAAATCTAGAAGATATCTCAAGGTTGGGACTCGAACGAAAGTTAATAGAATATGAAGCAATATACTTTATAGTAGTGAGAAGATATTGGTTTAACAAATTTGGGGATAAATATATTATTTTGATTTTATTATTTGTTTGATTTAACTTTGAATTATATTTTAGGTTAAAGGTTGATTTACACAAGGTTAAATCAATGAAAACTTCATATTGGACCATCCCTATACATTCAAGTAAAGTGTATTTGTCACATCGCAAATTAAGATTGGATAATTTAGTGGAATACACAAAAATAGATGTTATTCGGGATACGCCTAAATATTTTTTTCATAATTATATTCATTTTAAACTAAAGTCTGGCCTTGATTTATATATCTAATAGATTTGTTTTATTAAATAAATAAATAATTTCTACTCTTATTTCATCAAATGCTAAACTTAGATAAATATTAAAAAAATAAAAAAAAGCAAGAACCTTCACAATGTATTGATCCCAATAAGATTAACTTTTTCTTTATGCACGAATTTTAGTTTAATTAGCACAAATTAATGATCATTTCAATGAGAAAAATAATTGCGTGAATCTCAAGTTGCACCAATCTTTATTCAGTTGGTATAAATATCTAATAAAAAATTGTCTGTGATAACTTTTTTTTAAAACTATATATATATATATATTTTCTCCGTTTGTTATCGAAGGAGTGCAACCCAAATATTAATCTTTTAATAATATTAAGTCACAAATTTAAATGTAATTAATGCACAAATTAGACATTAAATAACTTGGTTAAAACCCACAAAATTTAGCTCCAAAGTCGTTCTTCATTAAAATCTCATAAGTTTTATGTCATACCTATGTTTTATAAATCATTAAACATATATGAAGATACCTTTTTTTTTTCTTAACGAAATTTCAAAAAATAACTAATCATATAATAAAATTTTCAACTCTTTCAAGTTTAAAATTAAGATCGGAATATATGTAAAGGTATTGTAATTAAAGTGTGGAGTAGGAGAATCAAACCTGAGATCATGAGGTTGATAGTATAAACAGTTGAATTATTTCGATCTTAATTTCAAGTTTAAAATTAAGATCGGAATATTTGTCCAATGTTGGGTTGCAATCTAATGATAGTTGAAAGTCCAAAATAAAGATTGATATAACTTGACAACCTTATTGTTATTTTTTCCTCTAAAGTTTGTGTCTATTTAGTTTTCAACTTTCAATTTTATATTGAATAAGCCCTTCAATTTGGTGCCAATCATTGTGTCGGTTTCTTCCCGAGATTAATCACAGAGTCCAATTTCAAGTGTGGGGATGACATGCATGGTAAAATGGTTATACTTCAACCATCACCACACTTTTGAGTTACCTTTAACATGCCTTGGTATTTACACCTTTTAGGTATTACTTAATTCTCCAATATGCGACAACATTTTCCCACTCCTTTTAACTTTTGCTATGGGCCTAACGCTTTGTTTGAGATTTCTGTAACATTAAAATTAATTGTTGACGATTGCGTTTTTTTTTATAGAAAAATCAACTGTGAAAAAAGGTAAAAAGTATTTCTAATTTTATATTGAACTTGAAAAAGTAAGTTAGAGCGTTTGGTAAATAAATACAAAACAACTTATTTTAGATAATAACTAGAATAGACTTATTTTCCATAACTCAAAATTTTGTCTAGATTAAATTTTGTTTTCTATAGATTAAATTCTAAATATTAAGTAATGAATATGGTATACTTTTTTTAAAAGTTGTGCATTTAACTCATGAAAAAAAAAAGAAAATAGTTTTGATTAGGTGAGAAATAGATAAATATATAAAATAAATATTCTTTTTAAAATATAAAATTTAAAACTAAATATCAATTTAAAATTATATCTAATTTAGAAGGATATAGGTTTTAAAGTGAACGTGAAATTAATGTATTTTTCAAAGTGATTTTAACCTATTTAATTTAAATTTATTTTACTAAATGTAAAAAACACAGAAGATTTTTTCAATGAATTTTTGATACAGTTAACAATGTCAAATGTAGCCAAAGTCCAAGAGTCTTTTCTAACCTTTTACATCAAAATTAGAGTTGAAAATTTTAATTTATAGAAATTTTGTAATTTTGTAGGACTACAAATTTATCCTATCTTAGACAATTAACAATAAAAATAATTTGAAATGAAATTAGAATAAGATGAACGGAGCATAATTATCATCTTCATACTGGTTGTTGTACCTTGTAGCGTCGTTTTTAGGGACAATTCACAAATTCTTACTGGGTCTCTCTCGTTTGCCGCTAATTTTTACTCTCAAGTTCTCAACCTCGACCCATCACTCTCTTCGGATTCTCTATATTCGGTTCAACATTTTGCCGGTAAATTGTTGTTTAGTTTGTTCTTTTCTTCCTTTATCTGTAATCATATATCACACTTCAATAGCAAAAACCCTCGTTCTTTTTTTTTTTTTTTTCTCTTTAAATCGGTCAATTTTCTCGAAGCTACGAGTTTTTCTATGTTCTTCGTGTAGATGGCATCGACCCTTTTGAGCAAAACCCTTTTGGCTAATCGATTCGCTCATTCTCTATCATTTCCATCTGGCAAGACTCAGATTCTTACTTCCGTCTTCAGTGTAAGTGAAACGTTTGTTTGTTTTGAATTCATCTTCTATCTGGGTTTTTGGTCTGTTAAAGGGTTATGAATTTGCTCTGTTTTGATTTTTCTGTATTGTAGAAGAAATTGTTTCGCGTTCAAGCTAACTCAGCCCGTGTAGTATATAATCGGACTCGGCGATTTTCTTCTTTCATGGCTTCATCTGTAGCAGGGGCTAGAGCTCATTTTTCATCAAAATCCTTATCCACGGATGACCCTGTTGTTTCCCCTGATTGGCTCCATTCTAATCTCAAAGAGCCTGACTTGAAGGTATCCCCTCTTGTTGGTTTCAATTCAACTGTAGTTTTTACTCCAGTGGTTGTTTTAACAAATGCTGTTCAATATGCTAATTGCGATGAAGTAGTTTTGTGCCTTGTTTGATTTAATTCATTCTAGGCTTGTAAACTTTGGTCTCTTGTTATCTATTGTTGTATATTGGATTCGTATAATTTAGGTTTAAATACCATTTTGGCCCCTGTACTTCATGTTTCCATCCATTTGGATCCCTGATCAATTTTAGACTGGTACTTAATAAATCTTAAGATTTGTCCCTACAGGTTTTTCCCCGAAATATTTAGTAATAGTATACGCTTCATAGATTGTGAAAATATATTTGCATAGTGTCCTTTCTTGCATATAAATTATTATCATAGAACTACATTTAAGATTTATTAAAAATATAGGAACTAAAATGAAATGGAACAAGAAGTTCTGGGACCAAACTGGTACTTTAACCTATAATTTATCATGTACTTTAAATGGAGTGTTTAAAGTACTGATGATTGACATTGTAGTTTGTTATCTTGGATATATGCTCCATTTTCTTTAATCTTCATGACTGTTTGGTCAAGCTTGTGTGCACCTCAATTATTCTTATAATTTTTTTTTTTTAGAGAGAAGCAACACTTTATTGAATAAACTCGCTTGATAATTGCTTGGTCCTCTTGGTTATTTAGATGCTCTTAAAACCTACAATATTCATGCTTCTAGTTCTTTCCTCTGTGGGGGTGTGTTGATATCTTGTGTCCCCCAATACTTGCAGTATTCCTAATTTGGTCAGTTCGCTTATCTCCATCAAGTAATTGATTGTGGTTGATGTTTTATCTTGAACAAGTTTCACTATGCCCGAAACTAGGCAGTACGTATTGCTTTTGCCTTGGGACCATGTCTTTGTCGTTGATTTCTGCAGATTCATATATGAATATTCTGGCTCATTTCTTATTAATATATCTTGATCTTGACTAGAATAATTGTGACATGTAAGTCTCAGTCTCGTAGCTCTATGTTTTGTATTTCTGTAACTGTTCTACCTTTTAAACTGCTTGTTTTCAGGTGTTAGATGCATCATGGTACATGCCAGATGAACAAAGGAATCCTATTCATGAATACCAGGTAGTCAATTTATAGATGCGTTGTGAACTGGATTTTATATTGTGTTGTGAAGTATCTGTTCTTGGTGTGGTTATAATTTTAATAGGTTGCTCACATCCCTGGTGCTCTTTTCTTCGATATAGATGGAGTATCTGACCGAAATTCAAAGGTGAAACAATCTCTTTTCATTTTGTTTCCCTTAAATATATCGTCATTATATTTTGTGATTGAATTAGAAAAGAAAAGTACATCTGGCCTTCATTTGTTTTAATAGTTTTTATAATAGATTTATATATATTTTCTTCATTTCAGTTGCCAATCTAAAAACTTGAAATAATCTCCAGTTACCACATATGCTGCCGTCAGAGGAAGCTTTTGCTGCTGTTGTCTCCGCCCTTGGCATTCGCAACGAAGATGGTGTGGTTGTTTATGATGGAAAAGGACTTTTCAGTGCAGCTCGTGTCTGGTGGTGAGATACAGAAATAAACAATCAACTTGGAAGAGTTTATGTTTTTGATGTTGTACGTGAATTGAAGAAATCAATTTTGGTAATTGAATATAGGATGTTCAGAGTATTTGGGCATGAAAGAATTTGGGTGCTAGATGGAGGATTGCCGAAATGGCGTACGTTAGGATATGATGTTGAATCCAGTGCATCTGGTGATGCTATTTTGAAAGCTACGGCTGCAAGTGAGGCAATAGAGAAAATTTATCAGGGGCAAGTTGTAAGTTCATGACTTCATGTGTTTTATCCTATATTTTGTATGAAGGCGTCTGGTCCCATCATAGTTTGTGTAATTTGTTGTCTCTGTATAAACACTATATCTCCTAAGTTACTTAAATGTTACAATGACAACAATTACTCTTTTTCCCAGTTACTTCTTTTAACATTACCTTAAGTATATTTTCTTCATTTGTTAATTTTCTTTGCATAATTTGATAGGATTCAGAAGCTGTAGAGGAATCTGAAATCGTAATTTATAGATTTACATGACTCGGTCCTTACCCAAAGCCCATGTTGTGTTCCAACTAAAATTGAACAACTTTTATTCTTGTTTTCAATTTTTTTTGGGACTTTTTTTTTTCTTTCCCTTTTTTCTTTTTTTCACTTCCAATATTGTTGTGCATAGGTTTCACTGTAGTTGGTTTGGTTTTTCAGGTTGGGCCAATTACATTTCAGACTAAGTTTCAGCCACATCTGGTCTGGGACCTTGAGAAGGTTAGGGTGCTTATAACAAGGCTGTTGTTAGAGTTTTCTTTCCTTTTTTTTCTGAATGAAAGTTTGGTTCCTATCGCCCCCCCCAAAAAAAAAAAAAAAAAAAAGCAGAAGAAGAAAAGGGAAAAAAAAAACTGTTTGTATAGGATATGAATAATATAATGCTTTATAAAATTATGTAGCTATTACTGATATGTTTAAGGATTTTTAATAGTTGAAGTTTGAGTTAATGTATTAACTTGTCATTCATGGTGAGTGATGGGGGGCATATAATTAAGACTCTCTTCTGACGAAGGCAGTTCATATTACAATGTTGGTTATTGGTATATGTTTGGCCCTGAAAAAGATAGATTTTGAAGAAGAATAATACTTGGGTGTAGCTTGGGCTGCACCAATCTCACCCCCTTTCACAAAGGGGAAAAAAAAATATATAAAAGGTATCTTTTATAAAAGAAAAGAAAAGAAAAGATTGTCGCTTGGCAACTTCTGATTGTGCACCTAGATGAGCTACACAAAGCTGGGTGCAGCCCATGATGCACCCAAGTATTTTTTTTGGAAGAACTATCATAGCATTTGACCTCCAGCTTAAAACTAAGGATCTTTGAGTTCTATTATGCATGCAAATAGTTAAATGTAGAGTGGACGTGTCCAAAAGATTAAATTGTGTTTTATAGGCACTTTGGATATGAACCTTTTCTCTCTGACATGTTCTAGGTTCAAGAGAATGTTACAGGAAGAACTCACCAGCACATAGATGCCCGATCAAAGGCCAGGTACGGTAGATTCTAGATTTTATTGATTGTTCTATTGATGAATATTTCCTTTTAACTTTTTTTAAGGCTTTCGAAATCAAGCTTTATCATACCGACTTCTTCATATCCTATCTATCAACTTCCTTATCTGTCTCTGTCCCTTTCTCTCCCTCCCTCCCTCAATTTAGTGAGGAAGTATTTGGTTGAATAATCTGTGATAAATTTTTCACTGTTGAAATTTGAAAGATTTCCTTTGTATCCTTGAATTACATTTCCTTCTTGCAGATTTGATGGGGCTGTCCCAGAGCCTCGGAAAGGAATCAGAAGTGGCCATGTTCCTGGCAGCAAGTGCATTCCTTTTGCCCAGGTTTGTATCAATATTTAGTACCTTATCTTTGTGGTTCATATTTAGGATTAAAAAAAATTTCACATTGAACCGACCCTTTTTCTTTGGAGTTCGTATTTGGTGGTACGCATTAAAATTTCCAATTTTGCTGAAGTGTGGCATACTATCCATCATTTAGGCTGTTTAAATTCTGTGTTTCTTTGAGATCTTATAATTATAGATAACACTTTTATGTATTATTTGTAGCATTCCATCTCTCCCTAGTGCTATGATCTCCTCGATCCACCTTTTAAGAGAATGGCTGCTTTTTATGAGCTTTCTAGTGTTTGTGTGCAATCTTATTGGGCTGTGGAGTGGGTGGAATAGTCAAGTGCTTAGAGGGAGTAGTAAGGGGCCCTAGTTAGATTTGATCCTTCGTTTGCTTTCATTTTTTTTTTTTGTGGGCTGCAATTTTGAACACTTTTGTTACTATTTTATAAACGTTTTTTCACATAGATGGAATCCGTTATTGTAGGGAGCTCCCTTCTTTTGTGGGCTTGTTTTTTTTGTATGTCTTTGTATTCTTTCATTTCTTTTTCAACGAAGGTTGTTTCATTTAAAAAAAATGTCAAAATGTGATTCTGTGAAGCATCTAGCTGGAAATAAATAGAAGTGTTTTTTTAGGGTATATAGGGAGCATTAGAATAGACGGATATATCGTTTTTCTTATAAGCTCTTCATTTCATTTGTTATAACTTGTACTTATAATTTTAGCATTATTCTCATGTAGCCTTTTGCAACTACATCTATATGACTTAATATGGTTGATGTTTTGAAAAAATAAAATGTAATGCCACAAAAACAATTGATAAATGAAATGGATATTTTGCAGATGCTGGATAGTTCACAGTCACTTTTACCAGCAGATCAGCTCAAGAAACGGTTTGAACAAGAAGGTAAGTTCCTTACCTAACAAAAATGAGTCAAATCACCAAAATGGTGTTTGTTTTTCGTTTTGCTCTCTTGTTCCACACGTACCCAAGAACAAAACGCCATTCTTCAAGGGTCTCGGGTCCCAAAGCTACACGATGGTATACTAAAGTCTATCAATTTTTGCAGGCATCTCTTTGGAAAGTCCTATTGTAACTTCTTGTGGCACTGGTGTTACTGCCTGCATTCTTGCATTGGTATATCTCTCATTCACATTAGACATTCTTAATGTTAGATCCAAGAAGCATGAACACTATAAGTTGTCTAACATGTTTGTGTCGGACACTTGTTGGACACGTATTGAAGACTTGTTAAGCACAATTGACACTAGTCATAAAAGTCAATATGAGTCCAACTTTTTGTTAGACACATTGAATACTTGTTAAAGCATACTGAACACGTAATAATATAGCCTTAAAAGGATATAATAAATTTCAAAAGTGAAATACATCAAACTCATTTTTGTAAAATATATATCTAGATAAACGTTTCCTTGTCATATTCATATCTTAGATTTTTTTTTTTTTTAAAAAAATAATGTCGTTATGTTCATACTATGTTATATTCATATCTCGTATCTGTATCCGTGCTTCTTTGAATTATTAGGTTTGGGTATTTGATTGCTTAATTGACTTGAAATTTTGTTATGTTTAGGGCCTCCATCGACTTGGGAAACATGATGTTCCAGTTTATGATGGATCTTGGACTGAATGGGGAGCTCATTCTGACACACCCGTTGAGACTGCTTCATAACTGCGGCTGCCATTCCTTATAAATTTTCTTCCTGTAAATGCTTAGAACTTGGTTATCTTCTTTTCTATTTCTTTTCAATTGATCTGAGAACTCAATTTACATTTGTGTTGTTATTTCTTTATCTCAAACTGTAACTCAGATGACTCTCGTCTTGTCTCATGAAGATAAATTTACGTTGTATTTTTTTAGCAAGAGAATGCAATTTCCTTAAGGTTCCAACGTGGATTTACGCTTATTTGGGATAGTAATTGGTATCTTTTTATTTCTTCTAGCAATTAAGATTTTAAAAGTCCCCCCCCCCGCAATTAAGATTTTAAGTCATGAAATATAGGTAATCCTAATGCATAAAATGCTTAGCTTGAACATCCTAATAACAGTCCATTCACTTGCATATCCCTTCATAATAGGTTTGCTTCATTCACTTACATATGTTTCACAATAAGTTTGATTGTTGCAGATTTAGAAAATAAATTTCTTGCTTAACAACTATAAGAAAGGTTCGACTTTATCCTAAGCTTTTGCCATGTTCGAGTTTCTCATTCCACATGATATTATCAGGTATCGACAATTTAGCTTAAATTTCCATCCTAATGCGTGGATGTTGCTCTTGTTTCTGATTTACACATCTTAAGGTTACGGTCGATTTTTTGAATCTTTCAACAATTGCTTTCATTTCCTATCTCCTTTCCCTTTTGTAACTTAATCATGGATACAACAGTTTAGTCAATTTCCCTTTTTACTTTAAACATCCCTATGGGATTCAAGATTTCAGAGTTATTGTCATCGTGTTATATCAGAAATGATTTTCTGTTCAAAGATGATGGTAAGACAACTCATTAGATCTTATATCAATTATCAACACAACATTGCTCTAAGATCTTCCATTGCTTTGAGTGGCAGAATGACCCATCCAACCAAAAGCTACAAGATTGTTCTCATATACACAAAAGTACTAATCAAAATTCACCATTCACCTTTTTTTGTCATTCATTTATTGGTTTGTACTAGCATCCTTTTTTTTTTTTTTTTTTTTTTTTTTAAAGAAACAACATCAATGAAATGCTACCGCCCGAAAACAAGAAACTAGTTACTAAATATGATAATAAGAATTCGCAACAAGAAAACGTTTTGGAAACTAAAAACAATCTAAAACAATTGAACTGTTACCAAACAAGCTCTAATTTATCCATCACGAATGAAAATCAATGACCATCATAAATCAACACTATTATCAAGATGCTGAATTGTAATTAAAGAAGAAGAAGAAGAATAAATTAAACGTGGTAGCTAGAGCAGTGTTGTTTCTCTCTTCTGACATCATTTTTTGATCAAAGGCTAAAAGCCCTAGTACATAAATAAATTTTAAAAAAAGGTGAAATTAAAGCCTTAATAATATAAATGAAACAAAACTAATTGTGATCATTATACATTAATTAATGTTTTGATAAACAAAGGAAAAAAAAAAAAACTAGAGATCAGTACCTATAGAATAATTTTTTTGTCTAAGAAAATGAAAAATTGAAATGAGTTTGCTGAAGAAAATTAGCTTGATCTGCATCTAAACAAAACTCCGAGGTTAAAGTAAATAAAAAATAATCTGATCAGAGGTTTGAATTTCTACCTTACAATCGTACCATTGTGATTTGAATCGCAGAAAAACCTCCATTACTACTAATATAAGAAAACTTAACAAAATTGTTCTGATGGGAAGTTCCTCTTCAGTCATGGTGAGAAGGAAGAGAAAGAGATTGATAAAAAACAAGAACGGTTTTTACTAGTTTTTTTTTTTTTTTTTTAGATCAACTATTTAAAAACTTGTATACTATTTTTTTTCTCTAAGATATTTGTTAAAATATTAGAAAAATATGTTTTAAAAAAATATTATGGTATTTGTACTTGCGTTGAACTCATATTTGATTAATCAAATTGGAAATGGTCTAATTAAGAAATATTCGAGAAAATAGGGCTTTTGAAACGAGAGATAGCAGGAGAAAAAATAGGAGAAAATGTTATTTAGAGTTAGTAGTAAAAATGAAAATTCTGTCTAATTGATAGACCTATTTACAAATTTAGCATATTTTTTATAATTTAAATTTGGCTTGATTTTAAAAAATATTCATAAAAAATAGATAAGAAAATAAGAAATTTAGAGATAGAATGAGTGTCTAATCTTTCAAGTTTTTGTCTATTTAGTATTGTTGATGCCAAATTTTAGCTAGAGAAAACGCACTTGATCTTCATGTGACAACAACGGTAAGTTTGTAATTTGGAAAATAGAGGACCTACAAAATAAAGAAAACAGGCGAATTATAGAATAGAGAAGAAATCAAAAGTTTACGTTACCTCATATGGAGTTATAATGATATATTTATAGGTTTTGATCATTCTCCTCATGGTCGAGGTCGATTAGTCCAACATTCTTACTTAGTGCTTTAAGGGTTCCATCCCTTCTTGGCTAAGCTTATGTTGGGCTCATCAAACCCGAGCCCTTATTGATGGGCTCGTCAAGGTCAACCAAGCCCATCTTTCTTTTGGGCTTGATCTCCTCTCCTTCGCTTGATGTTCATTGACCATTTTACCATTGATTCAAGAATCTACCCACAACATTGGCCCCCACCCCCAGTTAGAGTTCGTGGTTTTTCAGGGTTTTGTTCGCGAATTTTAATTCTTGAAACCTATCTTGGTAATACAATCTCTCCTTCAAACTCTGTGCCACCCCGTCGTGAAACTCATTTCAGACTTGCTTGGGGCTGTTGGGCCTATCGAACTAGACCCTTTTGAGGTCCAACTAATTTTTCAATACGGTTCTCCATCTCATGACAAAGTTAGGCACCTAGCTGTGTCAGGCCCACTTCAAGGATGGACTCAACTCAATTTTTTGCCCTTCATACCAAGCTGTATAGGTTGTGAGCTGACCTGGAATATTGCTTGGCCAACCATATTAGGATTCAACCAGCTTACTAGCCCAATCCTTTGTCCCTTATGCGGAGTTATAGTCCTTTTATCTTTATGTTCCTTGGATAATTTGCTGGTTCTCCTTTGTCGATCTTTTTTGTCATATTACCTTTCCTTCCAACTCTGCCTATTTTGTTACTAATGGTCGTGCGTTGGGATTGGTGTCCTACATCTCTTGTATTTTCGTAGTTTATAAACATCGTATAAACAAATTATTATTAATAAAATAATTGTTATTTTATGAGCATACACTTAGTCTAATAAACTAAGATCCAAGGTTATTTTATGTAATTTAAACAAGTATGTAGAGACATATGGATGGACCTTGTTTAAATAATAACCTAAATGGTCTATAGTAGATGGATAAGACTGGATACCTTATTCTGGTGACACTACGGATACGACCCGCTTTGTAGAAGTTACAGGTGTTGTAAAATGCTACAAATGATCTGATCTTGATTATTCATGTAAGACATGTTAGCGGGGGTATCCTGTACAAAGAGTTTGTATAAGACTGGACCACGAAATGATTAGTCTGATTATATAATACCATTAATAATAGAGACTTACATTTCACAAAGATGACCATAGATGACATGACTTGAATCCTGAGTGAGTTGCGAACTCTTGCCTATGAAGGTGGTAATTTGATTTGTATGGATGAGAGTGGCCAGATTTTCAACTCAATATGCCTACCATTTCGGGGATTCGTCTGATTAGGGAATTGGGAACACAACTACACAAGAGGAAATTCACCCATTCCTTAATGTCGGGATAAGTAGATAAATTGCTCCCTTAAGGGCTGATTTCGAAACTTGAACAATATGATCACACCCTTTCTTGGCCCGAGAGGGACTTGGTCATAATTGGACTATAATTTATTGTTCATTAAAGAAATCAGTGGTATTTAAGGAGTTAGATGTAACTACAGGAGCAAAACGGTAATTTTGGCCCAGTTGTACCTACGAGCAATTTGTGAAGGGTCATCACACTATTGGTTGGTTATATCCAATGGACACAAAAATATATCTGTAGTGCGAAGAGTGCAGCTGTCGATTTTTAGTAGAATGACTAGCAGTTAATGGATGTTGGGTAATTTAATTAAAGAGTTTCATGAATTATCCAAGTACCATTGAAGCTTCAATCTACAGGTCCATAAGATCCACTCTGTAGCTCAACAGGGATTAAATTGAGAATTGATTTTGGATTAATTTGAATTGATCAAATTAATTAATTATATATGATATAATTAATCAAATTAATTAATTATATGTGATATAATTAATAAAATGTATTTGATACATTATAATATAAAGTATTTTGTGATTCAAATACTAATTATATGAATGAGATTCACGTAATTAAATTTAATATAAATATGATTTATGTTAAATACCATAAATAGTTGAGAGAAATTAAAATATTTGATTATGATTCGAATATTAACTATATGGATGAAATTCATAAAATTGAATTTAATATAAATATGATTTATATTAAAAGTCACGCATTGTTGAGAGAAAATAAAACTATAGGTTATATTGTATTTGATACAATATAAAATTATAAGTTATATGTTATATTTGATATAATATATATAATAAAGTAGTTATTATATATATATTATTTAAATTAAATTAAATTAAATTATTTTTTTTTAAATTTAATTAAAGGGACGGAGTTACAACTCTCCCTCTCCCCCAATTCTCTCAAGAAAACCGTACAGTGGGTGGGGAACAGTTGAACAATTCATTCCATTTTTCATTTTCTTTCCCTGAATGTTAGAGAAGAGTTCTCAGTGAAAAACTCTCCTCCCCCTCTCAAACTCCTTTTCCTCTTCCAAGAATTCAAGCAAAACTCATAACTCTTGCTTGAATTCTTAATCCCAAGAGAATATAGAGGGTTCTCAAGTGGTGGTGCCTAATTGGATTTTCAAATTGGATATTTAAAAGAAGAAGATTCGAGCCGAGGGAATATGTGAAGAATTGATTGGCTTCAAAGGTAAGTGTCATCTTCTTCCCTAATTCTCCCTCAAAAGCATGTTGTAGATTTTTGTTTATTAATGCATAATCTCTGCTTTGATTCTATAATATTTATGAATTCTATGAAAACTAAAATGTGAACGTTCCACGCTTCCATTGAGAAACCTTCGATGGTTTCGCTTCACATGTTGCTTCCATGCCATCTGCCATTGGTCTTTAGTTCATTTAGTACCACGTGTTGCTCCCTCTTTGGTTGGCTATGGACTGAGGTCGACTAGCTTAGTTGCCTTTCAACTGACATCCTTAGATTTGAAGTCTCCCCTTTTTTGGCTATTACATTACTTTTCTCAACGCTCAAGGGAATCTCATTGATTCTTGCATGCCTTTTTGTTTTTTAGCAGAAAAAAACCTTGATTCTTTTTTCCTTGAATTATCATGTCATGTCCTTTCTTGCTTCCCATGCTTTTGAAGGAATCGTATTCCTGCAGCGGAAGTGAGTGATCACTTGTGTCAATGAATTTAATTTTGAAATAACTTACAACAAAAAAGAATTACAGAACGATAAACATCTAACATTAAACATGCTTTCTAGAAAGACAAAGAGGAAAGGAAAAGAGAAATAAAGTTACCCTTGAAGAACTTTTTCTTTGCGTTTCCTCTCCGTTGGTCATGAACACTTCCCCTCCTCTCGAACATGTCAACAACGAACACGTTAGGAAAGCAGTGAAACATGGACACCACCACATACAAAGCTTCTTCACTATTCTCAAGGTGAGAATCAAGGCTTGCCTGGTTAATTTGGGTGAAGGAGAAGGAAAATCTTGAGAGAGTGTTCCTACAGAGGAAAATGATGAAAATCTTGCAGAGGGAAAAACCAAATATATATTATTCTCATATAATATATAACTTATAGTTTATATTATATCATATATAATATAGCTTATATGAGAAATATAAGCTATAGTTTTAATATAAATCATATTCATATTAATTTTAACCTATAGTTTTTATTTGAATCTCATTCATATAAATAATATTTGAATTATATATACATACATATATATATATACATACATACATACGTACACACACACACACATATATATATTAATTGTATCTCATATATTCAATTTCCTTTAATTAATTTAAACAATTCAAATTAATTCAAAATTAATTGATTCTCATAAATCCTTATTGAGTGAGTAAGGGACCTTATGAACCTACAGATAATGATATGAAATTAATTAATTAAACTATTTAATTTAATTAATCAACCTTCATTAATTGTCGGTCGTTCCAGTAAAGATCGACAGCTGCATTATTTACACTATAGATATTTTTCCTGTGTCCATTGGATATAATCAATCAATAGTAAATTGGACCTTCATAAATTACTCATAACTACAGTTGGGTCAAAATTATCATTTTACCCCTGTAGTTACATCTAATTCCTTAAGTACTATTAATTCCTATGAATAATTAGTCATAGTACAATTATAACTAGACCCCTCTCTGACTAGTAAGAGGGTGAGATGCCTCATTGTTCGACACCCAGAATCAGCCTTTAAAGGAGCAATTTATCTACTTATCCTATGTAACGGGAAAGAGTGACTTCCTTCTTGTGTAGTTGTTTTCCAGCTCTCCACTCGGACGAATCTCCAAAATAATAGGCTTATTGAGAAAGAAACTGGCCTCTCTCATCCATACAAATTAAAGAACTGCCATCATAGGCAAGAATTCACAACTCACTCAGGATTAAGGTCAAGTTACCTATGGTCATCCTAGTGAAATGTAAGTCTATTTAAATCATGGTGTTATAAAGAGAGACTAATAATTTTCTGGTCCGGTCTTATATAAACTCTTTGTACAGGATACCCCCACTCACATGTCTCCATATAAATGAATATGGTCAAATAATTTGTAACACTTACAACAACTGCAACAATTACAAATTGGGTCGTATCCTTAGAGTCACTAAAATAAGGTACCCAGCCTTATCCATCTACTACAGACCTTTCAGGTTATTACTTAAACATGATTCACTTGTATGTCACCACATATATATTTAAGCTACATTAAATAACCTAGAATCTTAGTTTATTGGATTTGGGTTAATACAACTAAATGCCAAATAAAATATCAAATAATTTTATTAAATAAATAATCTATCTATACAAATAAATTTACAAACTATGAGACCATGAGATTTAGCACATCAACCTCAGTAATCTCCCACTTTTCCTAAAGCTAGTGGGGTGTACAAATACAAAGTATAAACTAAAGTACAGTACACAAAACAATAAACTAGGGCATACACTACGCCTAGTAACACCTTCCACATGCCCTAGACTAGATGATGCATGTATCATAGACCCAAACTCTTCAGGTGACCCTCAAACACTTAGTCGTAAGGGTCATTGTAAATGGATTACCAACATTGTGCTCCGAAGCGATCTTTGTGACGATCACGTCTCCTTGATGCAAACACGTCTCCTTGATGCAAAATCTCCTGGATGAGATGATATTTGTGCTCAATGTACTTCCCTCTCTTATGGCTCCTAGGCTCCCTGGAATTTGCCACAACACCACTATTATCACAATTAATTAAGCTCTAAGGTCTGAAATTGGGGGGGGGGGGGGTGCGAAAGTTGTTTTTTTACTTGTCATCTTATATCATCGAATCTCATTCGGGATTGAGGCTTGACTACTATATTTCAGAATACATTCATATGAGGGTTCCCAATCTGGATGAGTGTATAACTGATCCTCTTCTCGGTGACGTTGCTTTTTATCTGACCATGTTTTCTTTTGGTATTTGTCTTCCCTTATGCTTCTTTCTTCAAAGTTTTTTGGCATTGGTTCAGTTAGCCCCCGCTCAGATTGTTCCCAATGGATCCCCTTCAGTTAGTCACTTGTTGGATTTTTATGCTCTTTGGGCTCAACACGACAATGGATGCCCTTTATTGGCAACGACTTTTATGTATTTTCATAACTTAAGTCGTAATCCGAGGTTTGGTGAATATTTCTACTATCTGAGTGCCAAAGAGGGAATTGTAGTACGAATAACTTCTTATGTAAAAAATTGAAAAAATTATTGATTTTGGGTCAATGGGAACTGGCTCTTTCTTTCCTCGAAAGACTCCCATTACGCGGTTCCAACAGAGTTTAGGGGAAACAGTTTGTTACCATCACCTCCCTTTTGTTGGAGCCACCTTTCATGATCCCACTTCTTTAACCTTGTTATTTTTCATGTGCAGTACCCAAAACTTGCAGAGGATCTTCTGGCATAGCTTCTTTCTTAGATGTTGTTTGTTGACAACTCTAGTCGCTTCGGTTCTACTTTAGTTCAACAACACATACTGGTTTCTCTTGGTCTTGCTTCTCCTCACGGTCTATTATCTTCTTCTGGCTTTCCCCTCGAGTTCGGTCCTTTTTATTTTACTTCCTTCTTTGGATTCTCAGAGATTTTGTCTTGTAAAGCCTCAATATCGGAAATCTAATGTAAGTGAAATCAGAAAGGGGTTGAAACAGACGAAACATCTAGGAGGCTGACATAACCGACCATATTGATGACGAATCTATCAAGCAACACTTCGTTCATCTTCCTTATCGTCTTATTCTTCCGATGAGTCGTCGATCACCTCGGCTTCGTAGTTAGACTCCTTCCTTTCTAGGTGATTCTTGTTTGGAAAATATGTTGTTCCATTTTCCTTGTGGATACTTCAGGTGGGTGGCAAAGCTGAATTACTTGCTTAAAGCTTTGTTCTCTAACAAGGTGTAGGGTCGAGGCACTTGTCTCGTCCAACTGGATATGATGACCTCACTACTGCTATTTCTCGAACTTTTAATGACTTTTGTGATGTGTGTTGTTATATTTCACTCTATCTTTTTCTCTCTCTTTTATTTTTCTCTAGTCACCCTCGGCTTATGCTTGGGTCAGGTCAGCCACTTTAGTTTGTTAACTTTAAATGGTCTCCTTTATCTTTCCTTCCTCAGTCTTTTTCCCGTATTGCTACTTCAATAATGAGCATGGCTAACTATATCAACTATCTAACTCATAAAGAGTTAACTCAGGCTTAATCTAACATTACTCGCCTCAACTGTCTTCTTTCTGATTCTCAGGTAGATCTTCAATCTTCTAAAGCTGATATGTTAACTCTTCAAGCCAAATTTGAGAGAGTTGAATCTCTTCTTTTTTATACTACATACCTTGAATAGAAATTTGTGCAAACTGAAGCCTATAAAAAAATGCAGGATTCTTGTATAGAAGATGGTGTGGTCTTTAGTAAAGAGAAGGGTTTATTTCATCATCATGAGATGAGCTTTGACTATTTGATTCAGGATTTTGAAACTTTGTGCAAGGACCTCTATGATTTTCACTTTTTCTGATGAGAATGTTGATGCTGACACTTGAAGTTCCTTTCAACTACTTGTTAGAGTATATTAACGTGTAGCGGAGAAAAACAGAATCAACAAATACTCTAATTATACTTAATTTGAGTTTAAAACATGCTTCAAAGTAACTTTTAGAGAAGAGGGTTTGCTGAACACAATACCTTTGAAGAATTCTCTTCAAGCCTAGGTGAGTTCCACGTGAAAGAGCTTCAATATTCAAGTAGACCACCATGAAGATCTTTTCTACTATTCTCTTACAAGGATTGTGTGGTAGAAACACTAAATTGAGCTGGATATATATATGATGTGAAAATGGTTTTGAGGGTAATGGATTTCTACAGAGTTCTTCAAGGAAGTCTTGCAAGCATGAATCAAATTCATGCTTGATTCATGCTCAACACTTTAATTTATAGAGCTTTCATCATGCATGTTCATGGCTTGCATGAAGGCCAACTCCTACTTCATGGAGAAAATGAAATTAAGTGAATAAGGTGGTTTATATCTTAGTGGAGATTTCCAACTTTTGGAAATCTCCACTTTGATTTTCAAAATGATTTTTCAACAAAGATTTTTCAAAAATGATTTCAGAAATCATTTTCTAAATTAAACTTATTTAATTTGATTTATTAATTTTATAAAAATTAATTCAATTAATTAATTTTTAAACAAAACTAATTAATTAAACCTTTTAATTAATTTTGTTAATTTAATAGCTAATATTAAATTAATAAAAAAATAATTCCATCATAATTTAATTAGTATTATACAATTAATATTAAATCATGTTGTAAACATTAATCATTTCTCCAATTTCATTTAATTTCGATGAAATTAAATATTTTAATTGTATAGAATACAATAAATAGAAACCCTAATTGAATTTGAGCATTTCAAATTCTAAACCCCTAATTTCAAATCTTATTAAGATTACTCAATTTACTAATCCAAATTATGAGCTAGTAGAGGGACCTTATGGACCTACAGATCATGAGCTCCAACGACATGTAATTAATTGGTTAAACTCTTTAAACCGGATTAATCACTATTCATTAACTACCAAGACATTCCACTATAGCTCGATAGTTGTACCCTTTTCACTGTAGATATATTTCTTTCCATTTTAACCATAATCAGCAAGTCAATCCTTCATAGGTCGTTCGTATTTACAGCTGGGTCAAAGATAACCGTTTTACCCTTGTAAATACATCTTGCTTCTTAAGCTCCCACTGATCTTCCATTGAACAGTTGATTTATAGTCCAACTTAATAACCCTCTCTTTCATGAGAGAGCGGGGTCCCGTTGTTCAAAACAAGGCATCAGCGCTTAAGAGAACAACCCATCTGCTAATCCTAAATCGGGTAGGAGTGAATTCCATATTGCAAAGCTATGTCCCCAACTATCTATCCGGTCTTATCCCCAAAATGAGAGGCTTATTGAGCAGTGCTGTTGAATTATCCTCACCTATGCTGATCAAAGGATAATCCCGAATAAACAGGAGTTCATAGTTAGCTCAAGATTAAGATCGAGTTACCCTAGGTCATTGAGTTTGAGATAGTCAGTTTTAACAGTAAACGGTTGTTAGAAAGAAAAGTGAATATTTTGAGGCCCAGTCTTATGCAAACTTATTGCACAAGATGCCCCCACTCACATGTCTATACATGAATGATTTTTGGATTACATCATTTGTATCAGTATACAAAATGGGTCGCATCCAATAGTGTCACTAGGATGAGGTACCCAATCTCATCCGTATACTTATAGACCATTTTGGCTACATACTAAAACTTGATCCATTTTTAAGTTACCACATAAAGTTAAAGTATTCATGTTAGAGCCATGGATTCGTTTATTGGATTTTCATAGAAGGATGCAATATCAATAGTAATTTATTGAATAAAAAAACTCAACAACATTTTTATTGATAAATAGAATATGTTAACAACATTTACGAACTGCGAGTTTAGGCCATTCCCAAGAATCTCCCACTTGGACTAACACTCTAATGAGATAAACTATAAATATATAATGTTTACAATGTTGAGAAATAAAGAGAGAAAAAATACAATAAATTAGGACTTCTAAAATACCCTTTGACATTCTCCCAGTTATAAACATATTTTATAGCCTCGTGTTGAACAGAAGATGATAGTTGCTCGAACATATCCTATAATGACACCATAATTTCACGGGCTATGGGCATGGGTTCATGTTTCTTGTTGAGCACATCAGATATGCTCGCTAAGATATAGGCCCTAGCCTTTTCATTCGTCCTCACCCACCTATCATATGCATCCCGAACGCTTCGATTTGTCGTCGAACTGGGAATAGGAGGACATTCCTCCGTTAACACAAATATCAAAACATCAACTACAAATATCATGTTTAAATTTGACTGCCAGTTGGAATAACCCTCTTCATAAAATTTTTTAGAAGCTAGAAGTTGTATAATTGAGTTTGACATGATGGAAAATAAACAAATATCCCTATAGTGATTTATAATAAGTGCTAACGGAGATAGTTAAATATCCCTTCACTAAAGCAAGACATTCTTGACTAAATACGATTCTAGAATAATTCATATTTCGACAGTCATTTAGTTACCATTTTCCGGTCAAGAACTTACTAACACTTAGTAATTTTATAAGTGTGACCCACCATTTTAAGATCTTATAGAACGATATGAACATGGTCCCCAAATTAGAAGTCAATCCTTCACAGATCTAATACAATTAATATTTAGATCATATTTTAAACATTAATCGTTTCTCCAATTTCGTTTAATTTCGATAAAATTAAATATTTTAATTGTATTGATTACAATAAATAGAAACCTTAATTGAATTTGAACATTTCAAATTCTAAACCCTAATTTCAAATCTTATCAAGATTACTCAATTTACTAATCCAAATTACGAGCTAATAAAGGGACCTTATGGATCTACAGATCATGAACTCCAACGACTTGTAATTAATTGGTTAAACTCTTTAAACTGAATTAATCACTATTCGTTAACTACCAAGATAGTTCACTATAGCTCAATAGTTGTACTCTCCTCACTGTAGATATATTTTTGTCTATTTTAACCATAATCGATAAGTCAATCCTTCACAAGTCGTTCATATTTGCAGTTGGGTCAAAGATTACCGTTTTACCCTTGTAAATACATCTTGCTCCTTAAGCTCCCACTGATCCTCCATTGAATAATTGATTTATAGTCCAACTTATAAATCATAATCCTCTCTTCCATGAAAGGGCGAGACCTCGTTGTTCAAGATAAGACATCAACGCTTAAGAGAACAACCCATCTGCTAACCTTAAAAATCGGGTAGGAGTGAATTCCATATTGCGAAGCTATGTCCCCAACTATCTATCTAGTCTTATCCCCAAAATGGGAAGCTTATTGAGTAGTACTGTTGGACTACTCTCACTTATGCTGATCAAAGGATAATCCCGAATAAACAAGAGTTCATAGTTAGCTCAGGATTAAGATCGAATTACCCTAGGTCATTGAGTTTGAGATAGTTAGTTTTAACAGTAAACAATTGGTATAAAGAAAAGTGACTATTTCGAGGTCTGGTCTTATGCAAACTCATTGCACAGGATGCCCCCATTCACATGTCTCTACTGCTGGGATTGATACCCTAAAGTCTCGTATCTTGTAGTTTGTAAATAGTATGTACAAACGCTTGTATTGTTAATATATGATATTTACTTCACATCTTGTATTTTGCTCAGTTATTTGTTTTATTTGCTTTACCACAAACCAATAAACATAAAATCCCTGGTTATCTATATGTGACTCAAGCATGTATGTGGTGACATACAAGTGGATTATGTCTTGAGTGATAACCAAAATGGTCTGTAGTATATGGATACAGGAGGGAAACCTTATCCTGGTAACGCTACTGATGCGGCCCACTTTGTGGAATGGTGACAAGTGTTGTGACTTGTCACAGATAGTCTGATCCTGATCATTCGTGTTGGGTACATGCGAGCGGGAGCGTCCTATACAAAGAGTTTGTATAAGACTTGACCACGAAGTGTTAACGTCTTGTTATATAACACCATTCATGACAGAGACTTCACTTCACTAGGATGAATATAGGTAACATGACCTCAATCCTGAGTGAGTTGAGAACTTCTGCTATTGAGGGCGTTCCTTTGATTTGTATGGGTGTGAGTGGCCAGGTCACCGATTCAAACCTATCATTTTGGGGATTCGTCTGATTTGAGAGATGGGAGCTCAGCTACACAAGATGGAATTCACTTCTTCCCCAAGGCAGGGGTAAGTAGATAGATAGCTCCCTTAAGGGCTGATTCCGGGGCTTAAACGATGTGGCGCCACACACCTTCTCTTGGCCCGAGAGGTGTTCACACATAGTTGGACTATGTTGTATTGTTCATTAGAGGAATCAGTGGTACTTAAGGAGTGAGGTGTACCTACATGGGCAAAATGGTAATTTGGCCCAACTGTACTTACGAGTATTTGTGAAGGGTCATCGTACTCATGATTGGTTATATCCAAATGAACATAGAAATATATCTTTGGTAAGAAGAGTTCAGCTGTTGGTCTTTAGTGGAATGCCTGATAGTTAACGGATGGTGGATCTTGTGGCTAAAGAGTTTAGTCAGCTATTCACGGACCGTTAGAGCTTTGAGCCACAGGTCCATTAGGTCCACTGGATAGCTTGGACAAAGTCGAGAACCAATATTTAGGTTAATTTGAAATGTTCAAATTGACAATAGGAAGTTCGATTATATATGATATAATTGGACCGGTTAATTATATATGATATAATTGGTTAAATGTATGAGATACATTATTTTGGAGGAAATTAGATATAAATATGATTTATATCAAGTAGAGGAGAAAATACTATAGTAGAAATGTGATACCAAACTATAGGATAAAAATATAATATGATTATATTTATTAATTAATTAGTTGGTTAATTATATGATAATTAATCCAAAATTCATGTTCGGACGTGGGTTAGTGGGCAACGTCGGTTATTGTAATCGATGAGTTAAAATAAAAATAGTTTTCATTTTGGTCAAAAAAAAAAAAAAACCCGAAGAGAAATCGTGAGAGAGCACGCTGGTGTTTCCTAAACGATCGCTTAAAAAAATCGAAAACCTATAAGATAGTTGCCTCGCTCCTAAATGATCGTCCACCTCGCGCTTAGACGATAGCACACTGTCGCCTACATGATCGCATAGCTTCTCTAAACGATCGTATAGTGTGCCGATTTAGTTAAACGATCATATACCTTTTCTTAAACGATCGTTTAGTAAATTCTACACGATCGTGTAGCTTCTCCTAAACGATAAGCAGTCTGCTATGCGAAGCGTCTTTTTCCCTCCCACTTACTTATCGCCTACATGATTCGTTTTTCCTCCCTCCTCTACCAAATTCACCAAATACCACGCTTTGGGTTCTCACTCTGAGAATACCCGGGGCTCTTTATTAGTGGTGTCCTCCTTGTGGCGTTCGTGTTCATGCAGTTGTTCATGCTGCTGGACGTTGGTAGATCCCTTGGAGTTTTCCACTACTTTGAGTGCTGAAGTTTGAAGAATGTCTTCAACTGGTTTGGCACTCTTTCCCTTGTTATTTTTTTGTTCATAGCATGCAGATAATTAGTGTTTGTTTGCATAACTGTTTATATGAATGTATAATGTTGTATCTCGGTCACTGTGAGAACGGAGTGATCCGAATGCACTCATGAAACTCTTCAGTAAGAGATCCTTCATCTATATGAATTATTTTTGGATTACATCATTTGTATCAGTATACAAAATGGGTCGCATTCAATAGTTTCACCAGGATGAAATACCCAATCTCATTCATATACTTATAGACCATTTTGGCTACATACTAAAATTTAATCCATTTTTATATCATCACATAAAGTTAAAGTATTCATGTTATAGCCATGGATTCGTTTATTGGATTTTCATAGAAGGATGCAATATCAATAGTAATTTATTGAATAAAAAAACTCAATAACAGTTTTATTGATAAATAGAATATGTTAACAAATTTACGAACTGCGAGTTGAGGTCATTCCCAATACTATGATGCTTCCCTACTTGTTGATTTTATCTTTGTTCTGTATTTTGCTATTTCCTTGGATATTGTAGCTTTCCCTTTCTTGTACTTGTTGTATGACTTTATCAATGAATAAATGGATCTTCATTTCGTTGCTTGATTGGGTCGACCTTAACCTTCTTTTTGTTTGGATCACCTCCAGCTTCCATTTGACTTGGTTCAGCCTCAATTTCACTTTGACTTGGGTCGACCTCAACTTTCCCGTCCATAGGGTCAGCTTGAACCTCTCTTTTATTTGGATCGGCCTCCACTTCCTTATTCATAGGGTCAGCCTTAACCTCCATTTGACTTGGGGCTTCAGCCCCTTACTTTGCACAATTCCAAGTCAAAACTTCAAAAATTGATAGAATTTTGAGATGATATGATAGAATATTTGTTAGGCGTTGACTTGATTATAATATATTCCTATCATTGTTGAAACATAGATTTGTTCAAAACTATCCATAAAAACAGATAAATGTTTCCGATCTTTATGTTATCACAATAATCTTTAATCCACATTGTGCTCATATTAAATAATTTTGAGTAAAAATTCTCCAGTGTAAAAAGCTAGAAAATTCCATCATTCTGAAACCTTTTGCCTCTTTTGCTTTTCTTTTTTTTTAAGAGTGTGTTTCAGTAGGTACACTAAGGTATCTCAACTAGGTTGAACAATATAACAACCTCATCATATCCCTTTCCCAATCATTCATTAATATAACAATAAGAATAAAGGGGAAGATGAACTATTTCCTCCCTTTTTTTTTCCCTTAGAGTTTGATTCTGTAAGTACACTAGTGTATCTCAACTAGATTGACACACTAGCTCCCTCATCATATCTCACTCCTAATCATTCATTAATATAACTAAAAGAACAAAGAGAAGGTGAAATCTTTCCTTTTTTTTTTTTTTCATAGTGTGGATCAATAGGTGAACCAGTATATCCCAACTAGGTTGACATACATTTAGCACTCATCATTTCTCACTCATAATCACTCCCATTAAGTTCTTAGTACTAACTCCATCAACAAGAAGTTGCATCTTGCTCACATGTTCTCTGGAGTATCTTCATGTTAGCTAGATAACCTAGCGGGTCATGAGGAGTGCCCGATTTTATGCTTGGCAAGGGTCAGCCTCGACTTTAGCCGAAGCTGAATATCTTCTTTTGGCAACACTCTGAGCCTAAGATGATCTTTTAGGTCGAGACATGCATAAAACTTGCACCGTTAGGTACTTGGCAAGGGTCAACCTTGACCTTGGCCTCAGTCGAGCGTTTTTCTTTTACTATACCCCAATCATAAAATGATCTTTTGGGCCGAGATATGTGTAAAACTTGCCCAGGCATTTGGCAAAGGTCGACATCGGCCTTGACCGAGGTCGAGCATGATGGCTTGAGCCAGGCTTAAGCCAACCCCCTTGCCCATATTTGTTCTTAGTGTCACTTTTAGCTCGAGATTTGGCTATTTTGTAGTTGTGAGTTAACAATGTAGACCCCACTTGATATATTCTTTCTTATGCCGCTTCGTGATCCCGTCAATTAGCTCGGCCTTGACCTCAACAAGTCGACCTCGACATCGATTTGACCTTAACCTTGGACACTTGGGGTTCACGCAACCTTCTAGACGTTAAGATTGGGGTGATCTCTAGCCTTTGTGTGCTTAAGGTCGGCCTCAGTCTCGATTATCTTCTATAGTGTGCATGGTGTACTTGGATATGTTTGGACGGTGAAAATATTGTTCCTTGATGCGCTAGAGACTAAACTTTTATATTAACTATAGAAAAATACCTTTTTAACTTTGTTTGTTAGGGAAAAAAAACGGAATTTGTAGAAGTTCAAGCCAAAATTGGGCCATGTCAAAATTAATTTAGCTTAACTGGCAACCATATGTGTTGAGCACCAAAAACCCATGTTCAAATCCTCCACCCCATTTGTACTAAAAAAAAAAATAAAATCAGGCCACGAAAATAGAGCAAGAATGTGTTTTTTTTTTTTTTAAATTTTTAGAAGCAATGGTGCAGTGACCTTTCTATAATGAAGTCTTTCATCATCATTATTTCAAATCTCCATTTTTTGGTTTAAAATTCTATATAATTTATAATCCAAGGTTACAAAAGCCAAAAAGGAAATGGTTAGGATGGTCGTGACTTGAGTTAGGTTGAAACATTTTTTAGATCCAAGTCAATTGTTTGAATTATAAAGGAAAATTGGAGGAAATAGCAAAATCGAGGAGTGCCTTTTGATTTATGTAAAAAAAACGAAAATAATAAGATTTTTGGCAAAAGCGTGCCATGCAAATGATATATATTTTTTAATCCCAAATTGCCCCTAGTATGGTCGATTAACCGTTTTCTCGAGTACTATATAATATACCGTATATAAATTCTTAATAGAAGTACAATGTAAATGGAATCGTTTGTTATAAGACCGTGTATCAATTCTCAATAAAAATAACGTGTAAATGGAATGGATTCAAGAGATAAAGGTGTCAGATTTCTCTCATTTTGAAATTTGTCTTGATAGTTTCATATCTATTTTGATTTGATTTAACAACTTCTTGAAAATATTCAAAATTAATCAATCTATAATTTGTTTTTCATCATTTTGATTTTAATTTATAATATATCTTTACATTATTTTATTTGTTTTTTTTTATTATTTTAAATTTGGATTAATTTTTTTTATCCTGATTAGGATTTTACTTAATATTTTATACATATTATCATCTAACTAATTGTATATTTCATTTAAATTTTATCATTTTTTTGTATTGTTTAATCACCTTTTATTCCTTATCATCTTATTATATTATTATACTATCAATTTGTCTTTTGACAAACAAATAAATATTCGCTTTTGCAATCTTATTGTTTTTGTTATGCCTTTATAATGAGTTAAGCTTCTATTGTAGGTTTTGTGGTTGATGGAGTTATAAATATAATTGTTGAAGCTTAAATGAAAATGAAATTATGAAATAAACGATCTCCCTTCCTAATTTTTCTCCCATGAATTATATTTGAATTTATATTCTATCATCAAATTAGATTTTATCTACTTAAATAAAAATAAAATTATGAAATAAACGATCTCCCTTCCTAATTTGTCTCTCACGAATTATATTTGAATTTATATTCTATCATCAAATTAGATTTTATCTAACTACTTATCGAATTAATCACACTAAACATGAACTTCTTTATTTTTCTCTCCAATTTATATTTGAATTTATCTTTTATTATCAAATTTGATTTTATCTAACTAACTTTTGATTTGTTTAAATGTTCGTTACAAATTCAATTATATCTATTTTCATTATTTTATACATATTGTTATCAAATTAATTTGATTTTTTTTTTTCATATTTTTGATATTTTCAATTTTTCATAGAAACACGTAAAAATGGCTTATAAATAGGAACTAAACTTAAATGTTTGAAACATGTATATATATATATATATATATAATGTTCAATTTATTATTATTATTATAAGATAACAAAAAAAACCATAAATCTTTTCTTTTTCATCTTTTTCACTTAACTGCCCCTGAGATCTCTTTTTCTCCGTCTCAATCTCATGTCTGTGATCGTTGGTTTAAGAACCTTTTCTTAACTTCCATCGTCTTGGCTAGCTTTTGACAACCACGCTTGCCAGATTGCTGATCTTTTTTGCTTGCACATATGTTTCTACTTTTGTTTCTAATTTGAACATCATTTTCAACAATGACATTCTAGGATTAATAGTGTTTAAAGTTGGCTATCAAGATCCTAAAAGCAAAATGATCACATGAAATGAAGACGATGAAACTCCGATTTGGTGTCAAACACAATCATATTTCCAATAGTTGCATCGTCCTAAAGTTGCAATTCCTTCAGATACTCATTTCCCAACAACTTCACTGGTACAATCAACTTTTCCCTTTTTCACCTTAGAGGAAATCCATCGTTGTAGACATTCATAAGTTTCTAATGACCCCACTGTATGGTCATCATCTTCCCTTGCATACGTACATTCTAAAAGACAGGCTGAAGCATTAAGGATCATATCAGATGATTTTTATTTTTGCTTCTGGAATGTTTAGATACTATGTATTTGTGGTTCTAGAATGTTTAGGTAGAATATATTTGTGGTATTTGTGCTGTTTTTGAAACAACGTATCTTTGCATTCTCGTTTGTACTTAATTTTGTTGTTTTGGTAGTTTTGTCATTTACTAATTAGTTTTTTCTATTATATAAATTTGTTTTGTTATTTTTATAATTTTGAAACTTTTTTGCCATTTTTCCAAAAGAAACTTTAAAATATGTTATTTCTCTTGTCAGCCCAATTATAAATGTCTTCAACCCAAACAATCATGAAACATTTAGGTTGGGTTGGTTCGGATTACTCGTGTCATTATTAAAATTTTTGTTTTAAAAAAAGTAACACATTAATATACAAAGAATTTGCTTATTTATTTTTACATATTGACTTAAGATTAGCAAATAAATTTCAATTTATATTATGAAAAAAATTATTTTCTTAATGTTAAAAATTTGTTGTTAATAATTCTTGGATAATAAATAATCTAAAAAATCATATTAAATTAAAATAAATATTTGTATATATAATTGTACTAAAAGTAAAAAAATATATTTTTTAAAATTAATAATAAATTCGAATTGGTTCAGATTAATTTGAGTTATTTTATATAAACCCACTAACTAATTCAACTGATAAAATTTTCATTTATTTTAACTTAATTTAGCTCAAATGAGTGGATAACCATGGATTGGGTTGGTCGAATTTTTTTATTATTATTTTTAAGCATCTAGAAATAGAAGATAAAAGTTTAGAATTTTTAAGGGGTCTTTTAAACATAAGAAATATTTAAAACTTTTTGCGTAAATATTTTTAAAATTTTTCTATTTATAAGAATTTCATTTTTATTAATTTAAAATTTAAACCACAAATTGAGAGCATTTTCGACAATCACAAAACCCCTCCACATATCATATAAATACCTTTCTTATTTGCAACTTTCATTTCGATCACGAACCCTAACAATGGCGGCTCCAATCGAGTCTGTGCAATGCTTCGGCCGGAAGAAGACGGCAGTAGCTGTGACATACTGCAAGCGCGGGCGAGGCTTGATCAAGATCAATGGCTGCCCAATCGAGCTAGTCGAACCTGAGATCTTGCGCTTCAAGGCCTACGAACCCATCCTCCTCCTCGGCCGCCATCGCTTCTCCGGCGTCGACATGCGAATCAGAGTCAAAGGTGGAGGCCACACGTCACAGATCTATGCCATCCGTCAGAGTATCGCTAAGGCTCTCGTCGCCTTTTACCAGAAGTACGTTGACGAACAGAGCAAGAAGGAGATCAAGGACATTCTCGTCCGCTACGATCGGACTTTGCTCGTCGCTGATCCCAGACGCTGTGAGCCGAAGAAGTTTGGTGGTCGTGGAGCTCGTGCTAGATTCCAGAAATCATATCGTTGATCCAAGAGTTTTAGGGCGTCTATGGCGGAGACTCGCTCGTTGGTAATAGTTATTTTTGGGTTTTCTGTTCTAATTACCTTCGGAGACTTGAAATTTTTTATCCGTTTATGATTATTGTAGTATAAGAATTTTTGACTCGAAGTTTGAATTTCTGATTACTGAGATAATTACAATCGAAATGCTTTTCTGAAACATCATATTTTTCTTCCAAGTGTTGATTGTTCGTATTGGAAGCTGAATTTCCTTTATGTGACATTTAGAACTACTTTATAGATTGAAGATTGTTCTAACAAATCAGCAATGGGGTCTATTACGCATACTTTGTGTTCACCCCATATAGAATTTCTGAGCAGGTTATCCAATTTAGAACTGTTGTAGACTAAGCATACTGATTTTACCAAATGATCATACTTTTGTTGATATAGATAGATAGGAATAGGATCACAATCCATTCTTTTGAACTTTCTTATACCATGTAGTTCCATATCTATGCAATTTTAGAGGTCTCTCATTGTCTCCTTAGAATTCAAGGATGTACAACCTATAGAACAAATCCTGATCAAGTATGATTGTTAGAGGCCTCTCTCATTGTCAAATGGCTCATTCCTGTGTTGGGTTGTAGCCTAACCTAAGAACTTCACATTGAAAGAGACTCATTTACTGATTAAGGTTCTGTTTGACTGAGATCAATAAGGTTTTAGAAAAGAATGTAGAAATCAAGAAAATCTGGCTTGACAGAAACTTCTGGTAAAAGGCGACGAAATTAATCAATAAGAAACGAATGTAGAAATCTTTCATGAGAACTACAAATTGCTTGACAGAAACTTCCACATCTAAAGTTAGCGGAAGAAATCAACAATTTCTTCTATGTCGATTTGGAACAGAACAACTAAGACTGGATTCTTCATTCTTTCCTTCTTGCCTATTGATTTTGGTATATGGAGGGATTGGATAATTAAGAAAATCTGGCTTGGATTACCTTCTATTTGATGTTATAACAAGGTTCGAGCTAGAAAATTTTGATAGGAATTGAAGGTATTTTTATTGTACTCAACTCAGTTTATTCTCTTAGGACAGATTACAATCCTTTGTTTCTCAGGACTTCACTTTTTAAAATTTAGGATAATATAATTTACGATATATTATCCAAGGAACTTTAAACCCATCTGAGTTTTTTTATTACCCTCCATACTTGGGATTTTTATTCAATAGGGTCTAATTGATATCAATCTAATACATTTACCATTGATATTTTATATTTTCTTAATTATTTAATATAAAATTTTATTATTAGTCATTAATATTCTATTTAATTTATATTTATTTAATTAATTTGATTAATTGAATAAAATAATTTAAATAATTTTTAATTAAAAATATTCATTTAGTGATACTTTAAGTAATTAAATAATTAATCAATATAACAAGATATTAAATAATTAAATTTAATTATGACTACACTACATTACTTGTTTTCTTATATTTCACTTCCAAACATTGATTATCCAGTAAATCTAAACACAAACATTAATTATTTTAGACATTTTAACCCATACATTTAATTTTGGGTTGACAAGAAAAATAGTAAAATTTAAAATTTCATTTTTCCAAATGACAAAAAGATTTCAAAATTGTAAAATAGAAAACGAATTTATATAATAGAAAATATTAATTAGAAATGACAAAAGTATCCTAAAAAACCAAATTAAGTACAAATGAAAATGTAAAGATAAACTACTTACAAAATAACTCAAATATCATAAATACATTTTAGGTGTCGGACTTCCTCCAAGGTGAGAAAGATCACTCAATATGGTCTTTTCATTAGAAATTTGTGGATGTCCATTGTTATGGACTTCCTCCAAGGTGAGAAAGATCACTCAATATGGTCTTTTCATTAGAAATTTGTGGATGTCCATTGTGATGGACTTCCTCCAAATTGAGAGAGGAGAGTTCATTGTAATTACAAGCTCAAGAGGATATGACTATTGGAAATGAGATACCCAAGATGATGTGACTATTGGAAATGAGATACCTTCTTCATTCTATGTGACTAGTTTGCCAACAAGATCTTGAAAACTAAGTGAATGAATGAGATTGAGAAGGGGAAAGAGATTTTGGAGTGGCTAAATGAAAGAAGATGAAGTAGATGAGATTTAGGGTTTTTGGTTATTTTATTTTATTTAGATAGTTGAATAATAATATAATAATAAAAAGATCAAATTAATTTGATGATAATATGTATAAAATAATGAAAAAAGATTTAGATACAATTGTATCTATAACAAACATTTAACAAATACAAAATTATTTAAATTATATAAAAAATTGATAATAAAAGATAAATTCAAATATTGGAGAGAAAAGTAGGGATGTTTTTGTTTATTTTGATTAATTCGAAAAGTAATTAGATAACATCTAATAATAAATCGAAAGTTTCTTAAATAAAAAGAAATTTGATAATAAAAGATAAATTCACATGTAAATTAGGGAGAAAAATCAGGAAGTTTTTGTTTATTGTGATGAATTCAGAAAGTAGTTAGATAATGAAAGGTAAACAAAATCTAATTACAAGGACCAGAATAAACAATATAAATGAATCTTTTGAAAGTATAGGGACTAGAATAAATAAAAACCAAAAGTATACTGATATGAACTCGATTTAGTAAACAACCTTGAAAGGTAAACTAATATCCAATGCAACCCATTCTCTTTACAATGCAATCTAATTATGATTGCACCCAAAATTTCGAACGAATTGATAAACGCAAGCTAAACTCACTTTGACTTTCTATCCTCCACCGTGTTCCTTGGTGTAGCAACTCCCTTGCACCATAATGGACTTAAAGGTATTTAATATGTAGTCCGCTTCAAGAAAAGATCCGCCAATTTTGAAGAAATTATACGGATGCCCCATTTTTTGGGCCCAAAATATCAAATGACCAATTTTTAAAAAATAATGCCAACTGACCCTCTGTTAACAGCATTACCATATCAAATTACATAAATTACCCTCATCTCTTTGTCTTCTTACCCTTTTACTGAGGAAAATTTGTACGAATGACCTATTTTTTGGGCCCAAAATGTCAAATGACCCATTTTTTAAAAAATAATGTCAATTAATCCCCTACTGACATCATCGCCATACCAAATTACATAAATTGCCCTCACAAGTGCCTCACGTTATAAGTCTTGCTTTCGTCTGGTCAAACACTCTTGCTCTTGCTTTAAATTCCCTGGTTTGATGTGATTGCTCGTTAGTGTACGAATGATTAGATAATTTTAACGACTGAAGCCTCAAATCAATAATACCTAAACACAATACAATGATGATTTCTTTAAACTCTAAACTCCATTTCAGCAATGATTACTTCCCTGTTTTGTTGAACGAAGTTTTTTCAAACGGGGATTTCCAAGACGAGACTTTTTCAGAACATGACAGGTTTTTCAGAAGGGTGTTTCATTATTTTGAGTATGTTTCATTATTTTTGCTGTGTTATTTCTGAAAATGTAGGAATTGAGTTAAAAATTTTGTATTGGGAGAGAGAGTGAGAGATAGAACGAGAGTAAGAGAGAGCAAGAGTAAGAGAGAGCGAGATTAAGAGAGAGCGAGATTAAGAGAGAGAGCGGGAGTACATTTCAATTGCTTGTACAACTTAATGACAAATGTTCTTTATAGGATGACAGAAAAGTGTTTACTTATTCGATATGGAAGTGATTGGGATGAGAATGAAAGTTCGTATATTGGGGGAGAGTTGACAAGAATCATTGTGCCTGTTACATTGAAGTATGAAGAACTTAAATCTCACATTTATAGCTTACAAATGTCAGTTCTTCAGAGTTCGATCTTATAATAAGGGTTAAATATAAACTTTAATATGAAGCCTCTCTACAATACATAAGGAATGATGATGATGTTCGTTTCCTTCTTTTCCGAGAAGAGCTTAGTAGACTTCAGTTATCTGTAACGCTAAAATCGAATCAGGAAAAAAATATTAGAATGAGGTTTGAAAATGTGAGTTATGATGATACGATTGTGGATAGACAATACGATGAATCATACAAGTTTCATTGGGAAGAGGATGATATTCCATTGTTTACGAACACTGTACTATTAACATTATCACTAGACAACGACCGCACTAATCCAGTGGGCGGTACTTCAGTTGTTGGTAATGAGAGATCATCTAGACTTGATTTTATGGATTGCGGTCATCCAGAGCAACGTTGTGGTCCTTCAGTGGATGGTAATGAGCAACCAACAAGATTGAATGAAATAGATTGTGATCGTAGAGTTGATTATACCTGGTATCTCTTCATCTGGGATAGACATTGAAGTTGGTCAAGTATTTTTGAGTAAAAAAGGACTTGAAAATACGATTATCTATTTTGTCCATCAACAAAAAATTTGAATTTAGGGTTAAGAAGTAACCAAATCTTTGTTCACTGTCAAATGTATTGGTGAGTCTTGTAAGTGGAGCCTTCATGCAATGAAAATGGAAGGGTCTGATATATTCAAGATCACAAAGTACTGCAGTTCGCAACATGTTCCATTGGAATTCTGAATCACGACCATAGACAAGCAACTGCTACGATTGTTGGTCAGTTGATTAAAGATAAGTTTACAAGCATATAGGACGTATTTATAAATCTTGTCATATTGTTGAGGATATGAGGAGAGATTATGGCGTAAACATAAGTTATGATAAAACGTGGCGTGCAAGAGAAGCTGCATATGATCTTACTAGGGGTAATCCATAATACTCATACTCCATACTATATGCTTATGAGGAAGCGTTAAAAATAGATAATCCGAGTACAGTGTTTGAGATCGAACTTGAAGATGATGTGTATTTCAAGTATATGTTTATGGCATTAGGGTCTTGTATTAGAGGTTTCTTAAGTTGTCGGCCTGTGATAATTATTGATGGGTCACACTTGAAAGGAAAGTACAAAGGGACCATGTTAGTTGCAGTTTATATGGATAGGAACAATTAATTATACCCACTGACATATGCAATAGTGGACAATGAAACCGATCGATCATGGAAATAGTTTATGTCGAATTTGAAATGCAGTATCAGAGAATCTGATAATCTGTTGTTTGTGTCTGATCAAATGGTATCTATCAACAATGCTATTTGTGCATTTTTTTCCCACGACATTTCATGGATTGTGCACGTGGCACATAGAACAGAATCTTATTACAAACTTTAAGGATAGTACGGTTGTTGGGATATTTAGAAATGCAATAAGGGTATTTCGCATGACAGAGTTCCAGACAAAATGGGACGAACTCCGTAGTTTCTGAGACGGTACTGTCACAAAATATATGGAAGACATCGGTCTTCAAAGGTGGGCACAGTTTACCAAATA
Source organism: Benincasa hispida (assembly GCF_027475165.1). NCBI lineage: Eukaryota > Viridiplantae > Streptophyta > Magnoliopsida > Cucurbitales > Cucurbitaceae > Benincasa > Benincasa hispida. The sequence goes on from NC_143478.1 coordinate 37,748,435, forward strand.
GAACGAATATGACAACATGACGTCCAACAGTGCAGAGTGTTTCAATTCGTTAACTAAAGAGTATCGGCTATTGCCCATAGTATGCTTGATTGAATATGTTTAAGGAATCCTCCAATCGTGGTTCTATGAACGAAGGAATTACTAGGCATCTCGAATGATATTGCACTTTGACTACTGTGGAACTCGATTGACAAGTGAGGTCGATAAGGGCAGACGATACCGAGTTGAGCCTATTGTTTGTTATCGGGTCCACGTGCGAGATAATCGATTGGACGGTATTGTGAATCTTCACATGAAGGAATGCACGTGTAAAAAATTCGACTCACTTGGTATCTCGTGTTCGCATGCAATTGTGGTCACCAAGGAACGAAACATACCCATTCAGAGTCTTTGTAGTCGATTTTATACAGTGGACTCTCTAATGATTGCGTATGCAGAGCCTATAAATCCACTTGGAAAAATATCTGAATGGAAGAGAGCTCCTGGATATGTAGAAAATACATTCCTTCCTCCAAAGTTTGTGGCATAAGTCGGGCGATGGAGAATGAGAAAAATACCATCTAGAGGAGAATTTCGCAAACAAATAAAATGTGGTAGGTGTGGGAATTACGGGCATAACCGCCAAAACTGTAGCGAACCACTCACAACTATGCAACGTACTAAAAATGATAGAAATGACTCAAATTTTGGTCGAGGTTGATTGTCTAAATATAGACCCAATTATGTACTCACTCTGTCTGTCTTGATCTCTCACAATGTCACTAATCCATACAAATTTATGTATAGACTCTTAGAATGTCACTCATGCTTATGTACAGACTCTTATGAATACCATCAGAATGTGAAATCTCGCTGTCTCAATCTCCATAAGTGTTGCTCTCTCTAAAAGTATCGCTCTCTAAATCTCGTTCTCTCTCAAAGTCCCGCTCTTTATCAAAATCTCACTCTCTCTCAAAATTTCGCTCTCTCAGTCTCGCTCTCTCTCTAAATCTCACTCTCTTAATGTTTGAACTTTGAACTTTGAACTTTGAACTTCGATATAATGTTTTATATACTATTGATATAGTGAAAAGAGTAATAACTCAATTATACATGTTTTGATAAAATGTATGATATTGAACTTTGAACTTTGATAAAATTGTTTTATACATGTTTTACATAGACAATAAAAAATATATGTTTTATACACATAAAAAATATGGAGTGTTCACCTACAATTGACACGTTAACTGCATCATATATTCACGTATTTTCTCCTGAGTGATTATGGAAGGATCAACATCAGTCATCAAATGTTCTAGTAATTTTATTGCAAAGTTGTCACAATCAAGTGACCCATGTTGTATGTTGGCGTTCATAGGTCGAGTGATTTTCCAATGAGATGTGGATAGGTCTGACTTTGAATGATCCACATCACAGTAGTGAAGTAGGGATGGTACTGTGATAGTCAACTGTTCTAGCCAAGTCCCTAGCTTCATCATTGGTGTGTATGACGGAACTAAATCGAACACGAATGTATGGCCTCTGTTAATGTCCATTGCAAGGACCATCTAGTGCTCACTGATGTTCATTGCCGTATACATGAAATCCACATTTGCCCATTTGACATCGAATTTACCGGTGATGTAGTTCTTATACATGTCTTCATCCTTCCATACTAGGGCAGCCTCCAGTCTCGGCTTATTCTTTATTCGTTTAAATACCCCACTACGAGCATTAAGGTGACTCTGCAAAATAAAATGAGAAGTTAAGTAACAAAATATATCATAGTAAAATGACTCTGAATAACAAAATATATCATAGTTTACCGTTACTCCAATTGGCAAGATGGTGAACTTGTGCATGCACATGTCAGGTTGGGTATAAAACATTTCTTTCATAAAATGAAATAAAGTATTTATGGTCTGCACAAAAAATTACTATGTCAGTCAAAGTACAAGATATCAAATTGTAAAGAAGTCAAGACTAGGAAACTTACATCGCAGTCAACCCACAAACTCCGTTCTTCCGTGGTCGTAACAATATTAGAAGTGTTAGTCTTTGTATGTGGCATGGTGAGTAAGTCGGACATGTCGGACTCTGCATGTGGGACGTTGGCCTCTATAGGTTGGACGTCAGTGGGTGATATTGTGGTATCGAACTCTAGAGGGGGGGATGAGAGTAGGTGTAATGGTGGTATTTTCAGGCTCTACAGGGGGGATGAGAGTATGAGAGACATTCGCATCAGTGGTATCGAGATCCCGAGATGGGATGAGTAACATCGTGGCATTGTCACCTATATGTGGGATGGATGACCTTGTCGTCTCTTCAATCACCGTGGAACCCTTCAATTAGTAAACTAAAATGATGAGTTCACGAACACGTAAAAACATAAAATGATAGTAAAAAATGCAAACCTTGCACATAGACTGCAACACTGACAAAATGGCCGAAAATTCTCCTTTCAAGTCTGTCATGTTTTCCTCGATCTTAGATACACCACTATCTAAACTAGATATATGGTCATCCAACCTGCTCCGCAGGTACAAATAAATAGAATCGTTGGGATTGCTCCCTCCCTGTGGGTAGCATTCAGGACACTCTTCATCCATAGATTGCTCTCTATGGGAATCTGCAAAATGGACATCAGGTGGGTTCAACTCATCCTCATTGCATACGTCCCCCACCACAACATATCATCACTAGGTGTGTATGTCCCCTCCCTCCATCCTTCCACATTCAGCATCCTCGTGCTTAGAATGTTCGTGTTCATCATTGTTACCTCCACAATGATCATCACCATTGCTTTCAGAACTACCCCCACTACTCGACCTACTGCCACTTTCAGCATTATCATCATTGGCACCTAGATCGAATATTGGTCGTTTGTCCACTGGGGTATCCTGAAACTCTCTCTCAGCGTCGGTCATGACAAGACCCTCTTTAACCTTTGTCTGCATTAACAACCCAGTAAAATGGTTAGTGTCAATTTAACAACCAAATAAACATATTATGCATAGAGTAAACGTATTGTTAGACTCAAATATGTCTCTCTCGAGTACTTTGAAGGACACTGAGTTGGAGCACAACCATCGTAATATACGAGGCAAAGCCACCTTGCTCTTTTGCTCCGGAATGTTCCCAGCTATCGATGCTGCTAGGATCCCATACGTCCATACCTAAATAAAATTTAACATATAGTAAGAACAATAGTAATGTTAAATCAAACAACACAATTATTATGTTAAGCAAATTCTAGCTATCGATGTTGCTAGGATCCCATACATCCACACCTAAATAAAATTTAACATAGTAAGAACAATAGTAATGTTAAATCAAACAACACAATTATTATGTTAAGCAAATTTACCTGGAATGCTTGTGGAAATCCACGCAAAGAATACTTCATGACGTAATTTTTATTTCCTTTTACCTTCATAAGCAAATTTACCTGGAATGCTTGTAGAAATACAAGTTATTGTGGCTCAAAAGTTGGAACAATTAGGGTCTTTAATGATAAAATCTCATCATTTTTAGAGGAAACGTATGGAATTACTCGAACATTATCAAACTCATGCAAAAGAGCGTTTATTGCTAAAATATTGTGACACTAACGCATGATTTTGCAGGATCTCAACAAAAGTCTAACGCATGATTAAGAAAAGTGTCGCAGGCAAAGTCTAAATGCATGGGACATGCGTCGGAGGGATTCAACGCAAGGAAGATTCATTGATTCAGGCTGTTTGTGTCAAATCACCACTTACAAGCATAGCCATCTACAGCGGCGGCGTCTGAAAAGCATCTGAGTGTCAGGTGACTGATCAGTATATGGAATTTAATGTTGCCCATCATCAAATAGGAGAAGACCGATGCCTATAAATAGAAGAAATACCACCAGATGAAAGAGTTTTTAGAATCTTAGTTCTTTTAGCACTGCATAATTCTGAAATTCTGAGACAGTAGAGCTGTGCTGTGGTGCCGAGAAGAACAAGAGGGAAGAGAACCACCACCATCATTGATCAAGGAGCGGAGGAAGCTAAGCTCGAGACAGACATTTCTTCCAATTCTTCCACAAGTGGTTGTACACGAACCAGAATTGAGCCAAAGAGGACAAGAGATTATACTCTGCGGCGTTTGACTCCTTTAATTTCATCTTACTTATTGTTTTCATCTTCTCATTTGATTAAGTATTCGTTTTGTAAAGACAATCAGTTTCTTTATAAATTCACATATTTGATCTATCATACTTCGCCATTGTTTATTTCTTGTTTATGTTGGATACATCTATAACTTCATGCAAAATTCCATTTCGAATGCTTAAGCCAACTAAATCAATTGGTAAAAGCAGCCTTAATTTAAATTATTCGAGAGAATAAGTAAACCAACATCAAGTTAGAAACGCTTAGTACATCTAAAGATAGACTCACTAGTGTTTTATTGCATCTTGTGTTTGATGCATATATCCTAGAGATAGGTATTGTATGATTTTCACATTGAGAAGTGTCGAATAGAGTCTAACGCATAAACAAAGATAAACAAGTCATCTCATTCGCATCATATTCTATTTGTGTACATCTAACTTAGATCGACGCATATCACTTGCATCAAACTCCATTTTCCACACGACCCCTTATCCTCTACTTGACCCTTTTGTATCTTCTTGTACACACACACAGCAGCTGCATGTAAATAACTCTTTTCTACATTTACTTAGAAAACTTGTTCGTTGATTTCATGATTCGAGCTTAGGAGTGTATTGTATAAAGTAATTGGAAAAATAAGTGCAAATGTGAATGATGCGTCGATGCGTTAGTGACGCGTTGATGTGTTAATGATGTGCAACAGAACGTGTGACACTCCTTTATAGACGTTCAAGTTTTCCTGACTCAGATCCAAGTATAAATCCAACTCAGGTTCCTAGTAAGTCCAGGGTCGAACTCAGGGATTCAGATTAAAGCTAACGTAGGCCTTGCGTTGTAACTGTTGCTGAAATATCCTAAGTGTATGTAGAAATCAGTTATTTACACTAAGCTGCTGTGTGTGTGTGCAAGAAGATACAAAAGGGTCGAGTAGAGAATGATGGATCGTGTGAAAATGAAGTTTAATGCAGGTGATATGCATCGATCTAAGTTAGATGTACATAAACAAGAATATGATGCGAATGAGATGACTTGTTTATCTCCGTTTATGCATTAGACTCTATTCGGCACTTCTCATTGCGAATATCATACAATACCTATCTCTAGGATGTATGAGTCAAACACAAGATGCAAAAAAACACTAGTGCGTCTATCTCTAGATGTACTAAGCGCTTCTAACTTGATGCTGACTTACTTATTCTCTCGAATAATTTAAGCTAAAGTTTCTTTTACCAATTGATTTAGTTGGTTTAAGCGTTCTAAATGGAATTTTGCATGAAGTTATAGATGCATCCAACATAAACAAGAAATAAACAGTGACGAAGTATGATAGATCAAATATGTGAATTTATAAAGAAACTGATTGTCTTTACAAAACCAATACTTAATCAAATGAGAAGATGAAAACGATAAGTAAGATGAAATGAAAGGAGTCAAGCCATAGAGTACAATCTCTTGTCCTCTTTGGCTCAATTCTGGTTCGTGTACAACCACTTGTGGAAGAATTGGAAGAAATGTCTCTCTTGAGCTCAACTTCTTCCGCTCCTTGATCGGCGATGGTGGTGGTTCTCTTCGCTCTTGGTCTTCTCGACACCACAACATAACTCTACTGTCTCAGAATTTCAGAATTATGCAGTGCTACAAGATTTAAGATTCTAAAACTCTTTCATCTGGTGGGATTTCTTCTATTTATAGGTGTCAGTCTTCTCCAACTTGATGATGGGTAGCATTAAATTCCATACCGTGGTTAGCCACCTGACACTCAGATGCTTTTCAGACGCTGCCCACTGTAGATGGCCATGCTTGCAAGTGGTAATTTGACACAAACAGCCTAAATCAATGAATCTTTCTTGCGTTGAATCCCTCTGACGCATGCCCCATGCGTTTAGACTTTTCCTGCGACATTTTTCTTAATCATGCGTTAGACTTTTGTTGAGATCCTACAATATCATGTGTTAGTGTTGCAGTATTTTAGCAATAAACATTCTTTTGCATGAGTATGATAGTGTTCGAGTAGTTCCATGCGTTTCCTCTAAAAATGATGAGATTTTATCATTAAAGACCTTAATTGTTCCAACTTTTGAGCCACAATAACTTGTATTTCTACAAGTTATGACACAAAAACTTGTTCGTTGATTTCGTGATTCGAGCTTAGGAGTGTATTGTATAAAGTAATTGGAAAAATGTGTAAATATAAATGACGCGTTGACGCGTTTATGATGTGTTAGTGACGCATTGATGCGTTAGTGATGTGCAACAGAACGCATGACACTCCTCTATAGACGTTCAAGTTTTCCTGACTCAGATCCAAGTATAAATCCAACTCAGGTTCCTGGTAAGTCCAGGGTCGAACTCAAGGATTCAAATTAAAGCTAATCCAGACCTTGCATTGTAACTGTTGTAAAGATATCCTAGGTATATGTAGAAATGAGTTATTTACACTAAGCTGCTGTGTGTGTGCAAGACGATACAAAAGGGTCAACTAGAGAATGATGGGTCGTGTGAAAATGGAGTTTAATGCAAGTGATATGCGTCGATCTAAGTTAGATGTACACAAACAAGAATATGATGCGAATGAGATGACTTATTTATCTCCGTTTATGCATTAGACTCTATTCGACACTTCTCAATGCGAATATCATACAATACCTATCTCTAGGATGTATGTGTCAAACACAAGATGCAATAAAACACCAGTGCGTCTATCTCTAGATGTACTAAGCGTTTCTAACTTGATGCTGGCTTACTTATTCTCTCAAATAATTTAAGCTAAAGCTACTTTTACCAATTGATTTAATTGGTTTAAGCATTCAATCTCTTGTCCTCTTTGGTTCAATTCTGGTTCGTGTACAACCACTTATGGAAGAATTGGAAGAAATGTCTCTCTCGAGCTCAGTTTCCTCCACTTCTTGATCGGCGATGGTGGTGATTCTCTTCCCTCTTGTTCTTCTCGTCACCACAGCACAGCTTTACGATCAGAATTATGCAGTGCTTAAAGATCTAAGATTCTAAACTTTTTGTTCGTTCATTTGGTGAGATTTCTTCTATTTATAGGCGTTGGTCTTCTTCAACTTGATGATGGGTGATAACTTGTAGAAATATAAGTTATTTACTGTTTTAATTTGATATTGCGGCAAAAAGAGAGGAAAGTTGCGTCGATAGTATAAAAATTGGCTAAGAAATACGAAAATTATGAAATATCGTAAACACACCCACTAACATAATTGCGATGACGAAATAGAATGTTTCAGTCTCTGTTTTGCAGAAAATAGGTCATCGCATGCGTTAATGGCTCAAAGACAAAATGTACAACGCATTTACATCGCATGTGCCCATCAATCAAGAACGAAGAGATGATCAATGTAATTACGGCGCATGCGACAATCGATCAAGAACTTTAGCGATCAACGCATTTCAACCACATGCGATAATAAAAAACAACACCGCATGCGGCGATAGATCGAAGATGTGAAGAGCAACGCATTCACAAACGATTCTGACAAGTGTACAGCTTTTAATTGTGCAATTTTGACGGATTGATCGTGAAACAGAAAGGAATTTCCCATTCCGCCATTTCAGGAATTGCCATAATTAGACAATGGGGACCACAAATTCAAACAACCAAGGTCTCGCCTATAAAAACCTTCCTCAAATTCACTGATACATATACAGATATAGATACTGGGGATATACATATATATATATATATATATATATATATATATCGCCTATAAAAACCTTCCTCAAATTCACTGATACATATACAGATATAGATACTGGGGATATACATATATATATATATATATATATATATATATATATATATATATATATATATATATATGTATATACTGATACTGAAAGGAGAGAGGCTGGTCTGAAGCGACTTTACAGAGTAAATCCAGGAGAACTAAGAGACAAGGTCGAAAGGTGAGTCTTCGAGCAAAGAATTCTTCTAATTCCTGAAGCTGAAACTCTGTGCAAAAGATTAATTCTACTGGGAAAGCAAGCCTGAGAGGGAAGCTCTCCTTTCCACCACATTCATACGTAGGTAAGCACAAGTCTCCGACCGGGATCTGTGTCAAGACATTGACACTTTTTCGTATTTGTTTCTATTCTCTAATTCATCTTCTTTAATCCCTCATTCACAAACATGTATCAAACGCTTAATTTTAGAATTAAATGTTATCATCATCATTGTTATCATCTCTCTGTCTCTTTCCATACATTTATCATCCATTTTCTCCATGATGTGTTCTTAATCCCCGGTGTAAATAGCGAGAATTAATCGAGTGAGTCAATCTGTGGTAAGGAATCAATTAATTTTAGCTAAAGCATGCTCGATGACATCTTCACCTGTGAGAGCAGAAGTGAAGATGTTATTCCGCCTATTGAGAGAAGGTGGAAGAATGCGTTAACTAAAGCAAGAAGTATTTCCAGAGATGGAAACAACCTTACGTTCATCACGTTCATCTATGTTTCACCATAGACATATGGGAACGCTGTCGATCATCAAGAGGTGTAAGTCAAGGGAAAGTGGAACCTTAGTTGTGTCCTTAATGTGATTGACAAACTTGCAATGTTTTTACTTCTTACTCTTTCTCTTTCTTCCTTATTCATAAGACTTGCCATTGAATTCATCGATTCTCTTGTACATCTTCACAGCCAGTTCTCGACCCCTGTATCACATATCATGTATCATGTATCATAGTAGGTTAGGAATTTACTTTATCAACGCATCTTTACTTTATCAACATATTTTTGTTTCAGCGCAATTTATATTTCTGTACAAACCAAAATTCTCTATTCATTATTAAAACCGGTCGTATGTATCACATAAGTATCGCATTTAATGACTATAATCCCCATATTCGACCTTGGATCACTCTGAGAAACTTGCGTTGAAATTATACTTGGTTTCAGCCAAGGAAACTTGGGACATGCAATACTTCATCGCATACGACGAGCATATCACTATCAACGCATTCACTTAGAACGTAATATCGCATAAAATGTCTTTATCGCAAAGCACTCGAGCGCATACAGAGCATCATTCATTCATTCATCAGCGCAATAGATAGATAACATTCCATTTTCACTGTTACAAGTTTATGGCAACATGAGCTTGTAATATAATATCTATCATCATAGTGCATGCATGATAAGAAATTATATAATTTCAGTCAACAAGTTTATGGCACCGTTGCCGGGGACATGAGCTTGTATGATTACATTCATCCATTAGTAGTGCATAAGCGATACATAACATACATAGCATAACACTCCATTCGTATCCTTACAAGTTTATGGCGTCGTTGCTGGGGATTGGTAACGGTTAGTGTTGAATACTTTTGTGGTATGTTGTAGGATAGATCTCTGCTATACTGTCTATTTATCGCGAAGAGTAGGCTGACAATTTATGAGTACTGGAACTGATCCAAAATTTGAAGCTGACCCAGAGATCGAGTGTACTTTTCACGCGGGGGCACGTCAGAATAAATCAGGGGAAGAAGAGTAAATATGGCAAACAACAACGAGAGGCCCAAAGGAAATCAAGGGGCAATTCGGCCAGCGGAAGATCCAGTCTTTCTTGCTGCTGACTGCAATATCCCCATGAGGAACTATGCGGTGCCAAATCTTTACGACTTCTCGCCCAGGATTTCACGACCAATGGTTGAGGAGAACGTACAATTTGAAATAAAGCCGGTCATGCTCCAGATGATACAAAATGCGGGGCAATTTGGAGGTCTACAAGGTGAAGACCCGTACGCCAATCTGACCAGCTTTATGGAGATGTGCAACACTTTTTCCATCCCTGGCGTCACCCCTGACGGAATTAGACTTTACCTCTTCCCATACACACTGAGGGATGAGGCAAAGAGGTGGGCTCATTCGTTGGAGCCAAATGAAAAGTGGATAATGAGACTCTAAGCACTGCTTGGGTGCATTTCAGAAGATTAGTGAAAAATTTCCGCATATCGAGATTTCCGATTGTGTTCTGATGGAAACATTTTATAACGGTCTGAATCGATCAATACAAGCCGCTGGTGTCGCCTCCGCAACAGGAGGATTCATGGATAAGACCTACATGGAAGCCAAGGTCATCCTCGATCGTATTTCGCGAAACACAGATGACTAAGTGGATGACAAGTATGGGGGAAGAGGCCTCGATAGAAGAAGAATTGAAAACGCCATTGTACCAGCGGATACAATGACAACCTTGGCTGCACAAATGGCCGCGGTGACCTCTCTTTTACAAACGATGGCAATTAATCAAGGTGCCCTCTCTCAAATTTCAGCGCAACCTAATGCACCAGCACAAATGGCCGCAATAAGTTGCGTCCAATGGGGGCCATGCTGCAGAGATGTGTCCATCGAACCTGCAACAAGTGTTTGCTATCCAGAACAACCCTTACAACAACACTTACAATCCAGGTTGGTGGAATCACCCTAACTTCGATTGGGGAGGGAATCAGAACCACGGGGGCCAAAGTAATCATTAGAACAACAATTTGGGGAATCGAGGAAATCCTCAATCTTTTCACTAGAATTAGAATCAGAATTAGAGTCATCAAAGGCAACTGCCTAACCAACCATCCTCATCGAACACCTCTGTTAATTCATCATCATTGGAGTCCCTGCTGAAATAATATATTGAGAAAAACGATACTATCATGCAGTCGTAGGCATCTTCAATAAGAAACTTGGAGATCCAAGTCGAGCAATTGGCAGTCGAGCTTCGTAACAGAACACCGGGAACGCTGCCAAGTAACTCCGAAGCCCCGGGATCTAATGGGAAGGAACAATGTCCTTGATGACATTGCGCAGACAAGTTTGACTACCTGCAGAGGTGTGGATTGTGGTAATCATGAGAAATTTCTTTCAATCAACATCCCTAAAATCTATGTTTAATTGCTTTCTTTACAAATTTCCTTTACTGTTTTCTGCATTGCGTTATTTACTGCTTTCTTAAATTAGCCCTTACTGCTCTATAAATTTACTTTCAATTTAATTCAATTGTGTTATTTCCATGCCTTGTTTAATTCACTTACTTTTCTGCATTAGTTGCGTTGTTTTTAAATCTTTGTGAATGAGTGACTAAAAGAAAATGAACACCATAAAGTCTTAGCGACTTGCATTGTTGATGAAAAAATAATAATAATAAACTTTAATAAACATCCGGTATGCATTGCGATGATGGGTGCTGACAAGATACACTTTGCGTCCATCCTACTCAAATGCATTGTGCTGAGGGGTATGTTGCGCGCGTATGTATATTGCGCCTGTCCTTAGCGAAAATGCATTATGTCGAGGTAGTGTTGCGCCAGTAGAAATACCGTACGCCTGTCCTCCAGAAATGCGCTGAGTTGAGGGGTGTGTTGCGCTAATGCATGCGTTGTTGCCCGTCCTCTGCAAATATGCATTTGCGTTAACAGATGCATTGCGTTAATCTTTAACCTTGCATCCGTCCGAATAAAACACAAAAGATAAATTCTTTTTGCGAGAGAGTAATCCAATCGCTTAGGCTTCCAAGGAAATGATGACTTAGCAGATGAAAGGACGTCCTTCTCTGCTAATTCATAAATGCGAGGAGCATGGCGAGCATGCTTTTTGAGTATCTCGAGGCCTGCCATGCAGAATTTGCGTTGGGCCTATCAAGGATCAACCTATAAATTCCACCCCCCTTTGTCTGAGGAAGTCTATTTAAATCTTTTGCAAACAAAAAAACCCTAGCGAATCCTCTGCATACCCAACCTTCGAAATTTTTTCCTAAGTCCTAAGAACTTTCCCAACTTTATCGCTCATCGGAACCATGGCTGAGCAGTCCTCACATTCATCTTCCCTACCTTCATCACCTTCCCCAGCCCAAGTAACCGTAAGGGAGGTAGCATTCCTCGCCGCAAGCTGACGCCCCGCCGCCCAGCCGAAACCCATCCAAAGAATCGTTGGAAAACCTTGGCGAATACCTATTGTAGCCAAACCACTCCAAATTCGAGAGGGTCCGAGAACGGAGAGTGCCCTACTCCCAACACTGTCATTAGAAAGCGAGAAGAAGAGAAGAGATGACAGAGAAGTGTTTGGGAGCATCCTCAGCAATATAGAGAAGGAGGGAGGGCTACCCAAGGATGCGCTATAAAGAAGAAGATCAATTTGAGGATGCGCTGAGAACATTAACGCAACCGGGCACTCATTGGTTGGTATCTTTAAAAGGCATAAGACCCTTGCATCCAACAAACTGCTTTCGGAAGTGCGTCTTTGGGTGTACTTGGTGAAAAAACGACTCATCCCTACATTGCATGACAAAACAGTTTCAAGGGATCGAGTAATGGTCACATACTGCATAACGCGTGGTATTCCGATCGATGTGGGCCAACTGATCGCAAAGAAAATTCAAGGTTTTGTGGGGCGTGTGAGAGGCCAGTATTTCTTTCCTTGGACGGTTTCGAGCTTATGCCTCTCTGTGGGTATAGGTATTGAAGAAGAACCAATGCCGGAAGTCCATGGTCTCATCAACACAAAGATCTTGAGAATGCTTCTCAAGGACTCTCCTCATTGCCCCAAGCTTCCACTTAAAAGGCCCCTTATCGATTTGAATGCGCTATAGCAGCCAAAGCCCAAGAAACAGTGCAAAGTTGACAAAGGCAAGGAAAAAGTCCAAGAGCAATCAACGTAAGACCAAATACCCTTGGACAATTTACCTTTAGTTATTCGCCCTCCAAGCCCACCTACTGAACCCCTCTCCCCACTCCCAGAACACTTTATAAATCTTCTCCTTGCTTCCGATTCACCCAACGCATTTCCAACAGCATCTTTCTCACCTCCATCTCCACCGCATTTTTCTCCTCCATCGCCGCATGTTGACGACCGACACGATTTGAGTGAAGGCACTTTTGCTCAACCCTAAACCGTTGATGGTGAAACATCGTAGGCGCATCATTCCACTGCAACCCTTGCTGCTGAACTAGCAGACATGCGTTCTCTTCTCTCTCATCAACAAGAATTCTTCTGCCAACGAATAACGGAGTTACAAGAGAGCCACACAGAGGTTCAACGCAGTATTGCGATGACACGGCAGGTGTTGATCAACATTCAACGCAATATCTTTACGATCCACCTGAACTAAAGACAAATGGCAGAGCGCAACCATGAATATTTTAACTTTTTGACAGCCTTTTTACATGGTCCCATGGTGTCTCCGCATTTACAGCAACTCTGCACTTTGAAGAAGCTCCTCGAGTTCCTCTGCAAAATCCTCCACCAGAGCCCCTGCCACAACTCTAAATTTGGGGGTGTGCCACCTTCTCAATAAATCTACAATTTTTCGTTGCGGTCATTCTTTTAGTTTATTCATTTCATTATTTTTGTATAGAAGCTATACCTTGATTTTTTGTACATGCTTAAATTTTGTGTTGCGATAATTGTAATTCTTTGTATACTTGGTTAATTTTAATACCACTAAGTAACTATTTTTCCATATGTTTAGCCTCTTTACTTATCATTCTTTGTCAAGTATTGCGATATTCCTTGTCTTTAATTTTGCGTTATTAATTGTGTTGCCATGATGAGTAATATGCATACCCTTAGCAACATTTCTTATACTTTGCACTTTCTGACTAACACTTAGATAATTCATAGCAATAACACTGCTTTACCTTTTCTATTTCAAGACTCTGCTCAAACCTTATTTTCAAAATTTTGACTAAGTGTTTTATCTATTCTATCCAAACAACGCAATGAGTACCTTACGCATCACTAAATTTGGGGGTGGAGAAGGTCTGAGCAGAAGCGTTCATTATCAAGGAAATGCGTTCGTTATAAAAAAAAAAAATTTAAAAACTCCAATGTCAACGCAAGGAAAAATCTCAACCTGATAAGAGTTAAGTCGTGAAAGGAACCTGCTCGTAGTTGGATGTTTGCATTCACCCATGGAAGCAAGTCAGAATGAAAGTGGGTTTCCAAGATCGACGCAATATGAAAAGAGAAAAAGAGAGAGAAAATAAGAATATAAGAGACAACTCCTCTAATCAGCAAAAGTAAAACTTAGCTGAAAATCAAGAGTTAAAATTGAGATTGGCACACAACCGTAGTTGGATGCTCGCATGACACCCATGGGAACAAGCCAAAACGAAGGGTGTAACCATGATCAACAGTCTCTAATAAAATGACGCAAACCAGACCACCGCATAAAGACATTTCTAGTTGTTTTTGCAAAAAGAGGTAAACATTCTTCTCAAAAAATGAAGGGAATTTTTGAGTAGAGGTTTGTTGTATAAAAGAATAAAGTAGAGCATGTTGATGAATTATTAAAGGATAGAAGGAAATTACGTTGTTAAGTAATGTTGTAAAGGTGGAGCATTCGGAGCAACCAATCGACGTAAAGTTAGGATAGGAATTGAGCGAAATTGCCTTAGTTGAAGATATGCTTGAGGACAAGCATATATCTAAATTTGGGGGTGTGATAACTTGTAGAAATACAAGTTATTTATACTGTTTTATTTATATATTGTGGCAAAAAGAGAGGAAAGTTGTGTCGATAGTATAAAAATTGGCTAAGAAATACGACAATTATGAAATGTCGTAAACACACCCACTAACACCATTGCGATGGTGAAATAGAATGTTTCAGTCTTTGTTTTGCAGGAAATAGGTCACTGCATGCGTTAATGGCTCGAAGACAAAATGTACAATGCATCTACATCGCATGCGCCTATCAATCAAGAACGAAGAGATGATCAACGCAATGATGGCGCATGCGACAATCGATCAAGAGCTTTAGCGATCAACGCATTTCAACCACATGTGGTAATAAAAAACAACACCGCATGCGGTGATAGATCGAAGATGTGAAGAGCAACGTATTCACAGATGATTCTGACAAGTGTACAGTTCTTAGTTGTGCAATACTGACGGATTGATCGTGAAACAGAAAGGAATTTTCCATTCTGCTATTTTAGGAACTACTATAATTAGATAGTGGGGACCACAAATTCAAAGAGCCAAGGTCTCGCCTATAAATAGCTTCCTCAAATTTGCTGATACATATAAAGATACAGATATTGGGGATATATACATGCATATAATGATACTGAAAGGAGAAAGGCTGGTCTGAAGTAACTTTATAGAGTAAATCCGGGAGAACTAAGAGACAAGGCCGAAAGGTGAGTCTCCGAGCAAAGAATTCTTCCAATTCCCAAAGCTGAGGCTCTGTGCAAAAGATTAATTCTACCGGGAAAGCAAGCCTGAGAGGGAAGCTTTCCTCTCCACCATATTCATACGCCGACAAGCACAAGTCTCCGATCAGGATCTGTGTCAAGACGTTGACACTCTTTCCGTATTTGTTTCTATTCTCTAATTTATCTTCTGTGTTCATCTTCTTTAATCCCTTATTCACAAACATGTATCAAACGCTTAATTTTAGAATTAAATTTTATCATCGTCATCGTTATCATCTCTCTGTCTCTTTCCATACATTTATCATCCATTTTCTCCATGATGTGTTCTTAATTCCCGGGGTAAATAGCAAGAATTAAGCGAGTGAGTCAATCTGTGGTAAGGAATCAATTAAGTTTAGTTAAAGCATGCTCGATGGCATCTTCACCTGTGAGAGCAGAAGTGAAGATGTTATTCCACCTATTGAGAGAAGGTGGAAGAATGCGTTAAATAAAGCAAGAAGTATTTCCAGAGATGGAAACAACCTTGCATTCATCACGTTCATCTCTGTTTCACCATAGACATATGGGAACGTGACCAATCACCGAGTGGTGTAAGCCAAAGGAAAGTGGAACCTTAGTTGCATCCTTAACGCGATTGACAAACTTGCGATGTTTTTACTTGTTACTTTTTCTCTTTTTGCCTCATTCATAAGACTTGCCATCGCATTCATCGATTCTTTTGTATAACTTCACAGCCAGCCCTCGACCCCTGTATCACATATCATGTATCATTTATCATGTATCATAGTAGGTTAGGAATTAACTTTATCAATGCATCTTTACTTTATCAACGTATTTTTACTTCAGCGTAATTTATATTTCTGTACAAACCAAAATTCTTTATTCATTATTAAAACTGGTCGCATGTATCACATAAGTATCGCATTTAACGACAACAATCCCCGTGTTCGACCTCAGATCACTCTGAGAAACTTGCACTGGAATTATACTTGGTTTCAGCGCAAGGAAACTTGTGACACACACCACTTTATCGCATATTACGGGCATATCACTATCAACACATTCACTTAGAACGTAGTATCGCATAAAATGTCTTTATCACAAAGCACTCGAGCGCATACAGAGCATCATTCATTCATTCATTAGCGCAATAGATAGATAACATTCCATTTTCACTGTTACAAGTTTATGGCAACATGAGCTTGTAACATAATATCTATCATCACAGTGCATGCATAATAAGGAATTATATAAATTTCAGTCAACAATGGGCAGCATTAAATTCCATACCCTGGTCGGTCGCTTGACACTCAGATGCTTTTCAGACGCTGCCCGCTGGAGATGCCCATGTTTGCAAGTGGTGAGTTGACACAAACAGCCCGAATCAATGAATCTTCCTTGCGTTGAATCCCTCCGATGCATGGCCCATGTGTTAGACTTTTCCTGCGACACTTTTCTTAATCATGCGTTAGCCTTTTGTTGAGATCCTGCAATATCATGCGTTAGTGCCGTAGTATTTTAGCAATAAATATTATTTTGCATGAGTTTGATAGTGTTCGAGTAATTCCATGCGTTTTCTCTAAAAATGATGAGATTTTATCATTAAAGACCCTAATTGTTCTAACTTTTGAGACATAATAACTTGTATTTCTACAAGTTATCACACCCCCCAAATTTGAACAATACTTGTCCTCAAGCATTCCATAAATAATTCTTTGTTATCTCTATTGTATTTAGTGTGCAGAGTTCACCTCTCATCATGTTCACTTATAAGTTTGAGACTGGAGTTTGGAAAATATAACGCAGGGTTGATTCTTTTCTAAAAGGAAGAACTTTTTATTTCAGGTGTAGCAAGTTTTCTAAAAGGAAGAACTCCTTTCGTTTCTCAAAACATTCTTGTTTTGTTCTAAACCATCAATGCGTTAGATGCTTTTTAAAATAGATGCCGGTTAAAAGAAAAAGTATAAATTTTCGGTTACTCATGCACTATTGCAGGTGTCCCACTTTCGTTTTGGCTTTGCTCCCATGGGTGTCATACAAGCATCCAACTACGGGTGAGAGCCCTTCATAACTAAACTCATATCTAGCATTAATGCGTTTCGAGATACAGCTTCTTTAAAATAGATAACGTAGTTTTGGGACGCATTTGTCTAGGAGACTTAACTTCGTTTTGGCTTGCCCCCATGGGTTTCATGCGAGCATCCAACTATGGCTAAGTGCCTGTTCCAATTTTTTAACTTATGCCAATTTGAGGTTTTCTTTTTAGAGTAATGACAGAGAAGTTTGCGTTTAACATCTTTCTATTTTGTTTCCTTTCTTTTTAATGTACTCGATTAATGCGTCTTAACTCGGATTTCTCTCACCCCCAAATTTCGAAAAGGCTTTGAGAGTTTTGAAAGGAGTTTTGATTTAAAGCTTGCATGCGTTAGAAAGAAAACATGTAGACTTTTTAGAAAAGTTCAGGCTTTGTTGATTTTTCTAATGCCTACTCTGTACTTATATTGCTAATATCATTGAGGTAAACAACGCACAAGACTAGAAAAATAGCTAAAGAACAAAAAAGTATGCTAAGGATAAACGCAAGGATAAAAAAATGATAGAAGTTTCATTCATTTTCATTGGATAACTAATGTAATAAACAAACATAGCAGACAAATACAAAAGATTAATAGAAACAAAGAACAAAGTAACCAACACCCCCAAACTTATTATACTGGCGCATCATCTCTGCGTTCTTCTACAGGGTCTTCATCCATGAAGCGCAGAGGGTTCCTTAGGTGAGCAAGTAGCAGTGGCAAGGCAAACATTTCGACCAGGACCTGATTAATATACCGTGTTGTGTAGACAAATTGGTCTTGCATTCTTCTTGTTTGTTGCCGCAAGTAATCCTTTAGAACCCTATTTTATTGTTGAAGAGTTTCAATGGACGCGGCTAGTGGTCTGAGTTGATCACTAATGAAAGTTTTCAACTTGTTAATATCAATGTGTGGTTGTGGCGGTGTTGGCTCTTCAGTTCTTTCAACTGGGTCTCCAATATTTCCTGCGTTACTTGACCCTAACCCAGTTGGTTCAAAAATAATTGGAGGCGGCACAAAGGTTGGAATTGGCGCTGGTAAGGGCGAAGGAGGGGGACTAGGGATTTCTTGATCTAAATTGGTAGTCTCGTGCTGCGTTGGATCAAGAATCCCTTCTTGCGGGGCCAAAGGTGAGTTTGGGAGAGGGATGTTTAGGTCTGGCCGCGATTCTTCATCAGTAAACGCATGCTCCGCTTCGTAATCTTCATTCTCCAAAGCTTCATCGCTGTGTTCAATCACTTGGACGTTTGAAAGGTCGAGGTC
The DNA here is from genome assembly GCF_027475165.1 of Benincasa hispida. NCBI lineage: Eukaryota > Viridiplantae > Streptophyta > Magnoliopsida > Cucurbitales > Cucurbitaceae > Benincasa > Benincasa hispida. The sequence goes on from NC_143478.1 coordinate 37,767,065, forward strand.
TGGTTGCCGCTTCCTTGCGAGGTAGGGCAGGCTGGTGTGGCGAACCGCGAAGCACGCGCCTGATCAACTTGATATCCATCAGACCATCGATTTCTTCATAATCATCCCCCAAAGGGATGCCCCACGTTCACACAGCGCATGAATCAGCCAAGGGAAATAGAGTTGTCCTCGTGTTTGGCTTTAATGGCTTTGATTTGGTCCCTTATTATCCTCCCTACGTCTAGAGGAATGCGCTGAATGATGCAGTAAGTGGTCAGGATGCGTTCTTTTGATAATGTTTCATCATGCGTTGTAGGCATGATGCTTTTCTTAATCAAATAATACCATAAGTTTGCGTCTGGTTTTAGATTCCTGGAAGCTAAGATCTTTACTCTACTTCTTGATGTTTGCCATTTGCTTCCAGGTTTGGCCACTATTCTTAACGCATATTCTACTTGGCTTGGAGTCAGATGTTCCAAGATGTGGTTTCCCTCTGCATCTGGGTTACTTGTAATATTGAACACTTCATTAATTTTGTCAGCTGAAAAGCGCACCAAAACACCATCAACGAACGCTGTACTTCTCTTCAAATCAAACTCACTGCTATAAAATTGGCGGACAAGGTTGGGCCAAATCCTCGTATGCCCAATGCATAGTTGACCCCAGCCCATTGCATCCATAGTTTTGGTTATATATGGCGGCAATGGGTTGCGTTTGGGGAAGAAGCCCTTCTCGGCAAGAATGTCACTAAATTGGTGCTTTCTCCATTTGGTCTTTTTAAGTAACGTGTCAGTTACTTTGCGTTTGCCCGCCTCGTGTGCTTTGGCTTCCCGCGCCAGCTCCCTTAATTCATTTTTCAACTCTTTTTGGAGGGCTGACTTCCTTCACCCCTACTTTGCGGGTTAGTATTGCTCCAATTCCTTTTCTAACACTATAGACATTGAGCAGCTCTCATGCGTTGCACCCTCAAGATTAGATGCGAATTGCTTTTCTTCATCCTCCAAAAATAATTTCCTTTTTCTCATCATTCTCTTTTCTTTCGATGACCCTTCATTCGCGTCAGATTGGCGAGGTTGTGACGCGTTCGGGCCAACTTCCCCTTCTCATTCTTCATCTTCTTCTTCCAATCCTGCTTTAAGCATCATCGCATAACGCTCCACTTCATCGATTTCAATTGATGATTCGGTTGGGTCAGGATGCATCACTTGTTCATCTTCTACTTGACCTTGGTTCAAACTTGCCAAAATCACTCCAAAAATTTCTTGATCATCTCTCTGAGCCAATTTCGCAAGCTCTGCGATGTTTCACTCTGATGCAGGACTATCAGAGTTAAGCCTAGGGGGAGTGATTGGTGGGGTGCCAGATGGGGTATGCGGCGACCTAGGAGATGAAATGATCATGGGTGAACGCGGCGGAAGGGGTTGGTGAACTTCTTCTTCTTCAATGAGGTAAATGGTGGCTAAGGGTTAGATGGATAATGGGGGAGGTGGACGCATTGCGGGCGATGGTACGTTGTGGAGATGAGCGGGAATAGGGTCATGCATCACACCCACTGGCGTAATATTTGGAATAAACGATGGTGGGGGGCTTTGTGTAGGGTTTCTTGGCAGCTGCGGAGGAAGAAGGGTGCTGCTGCCTCGGTTTGGCGGGAGTTTTGGGTTTAGGTTTGACGGTGGTTTTGGATTTTTGGTGGGTTTTAGAGGATTTCGAGTTTGTGGTGGTTTTGATGGGTTTCGACCGAGATGGTCGCTGGGATGTAGAGGAAGGCTCGCCGTGCGAAGGCTTGGTCGGAAAGAGGGTTTTTGACGTTCAGCGAGGGTTTGGGAGGGGGGAGGGGGACATTGAAACAGAAGAAGATGAGAAAGAACTTACCAGCGATGCGCTTCCATAGCTCAGTGACTGGTTTTGGCTGTCAGATGCTGAAGACATTGTTGCTGAAGGCTGACCGGCGTAGCGAACTTGATCGAAGTGGTGGTGAAGTTTGGGAGCTAGGGTTTTTTTTTTCAAAGTCGGGTTAAAGAAGATGGAAGAAGAGAGAATATCGAAGATTTGCATTTTATAGCTCTGGGGAGAGAGGATTGTGACGTCAGGCGGCGCCTGACATCCTCATTTATTAAGAAGACGAAAGGACATGGCTAGGGTTTCTAGGCAATCAAGTGTAATGCAAAGACAATAAAACAATGAGTAAACACAAACGCAGTGATAAAATACATAATGCAAAAGAAATGAAGATAGAAGAAGCATCCCTAGAATATGTGTCGATGTGAACGTAGGGATGCTTCGACGCAAGCCTCAGTTGGCTTCGTGTAATACGAGGGATGACTTCTGTCGTTCTACACCATTTTCAATGTAAGACTTCACTCCTTGCCCATTTACTTTGAACGTATTTGTGCCATCCTCCTACGTCGACTCTACTGCTCCGTTGGTATTCCTTGGGGTTTCCGTGTTGTTGGGCAAAACTCCAGGCTACCGATTCTTTATCTCACTCGCAATCTGCCCCACCTGTATCTTCAGAGTTCTAATGGAAGACGCCTGGCTTTTTAGCAATGCGTTGTTCTGGATGATATACTTCTTTAAGAGGTTTTCAAGCAGAGATGTTGAACTCGACGCATGACCTCCTCTATTAAAGGGTGGTTGGTGTGGCTGTTGTGTTGGCTGGAATCTAGGCGGCGGTCCTTGCCTCTGCTGCTGGTTTACCTTTGAGTGGTGTGGCTCCTATTGATTACCTGCCCAAGAGAAATTTGGATGGTTCCTCCATCTGGAATTATATGTGGGTAATCAGAGTGGTGTGGTTATTTTTAATAAAGCATACCGATTGCGGATTTTGTGGGTAATCAGAGTAGGAATGGGGATCTCCACAGCCCACATAGTTAACCATGGGCTGTATGAATGTTTTTACCTGATTTACCTTTTGTAAGTTTGATGCATTCTTCAGTGATATATTCTGGAATAGCCATTTGTGCAGAGAGTGTGGCTGCATTAGAGTCAATAGAATTCACATTCTGAGATCGCCTCTTCCTTTCTGCTCTTGCGTCGTAAGTGTCATCCACCCATTCCACATTATGCGTGGCTATGCGGTCCAGTATTTCCTTAGCTTCATTATAAGATTTGTCCATGATCCGCCAGCTGCAGCTGCATCGGCTGCCCTTTGAGACGCTCTATTTAATTCGCCATAGAAAGTCTCCATCTTGATGGTTAACGGTAATCCATGATTGGGGCAATTCTTGACTAATCCTTTAAAGCGCTCCTATGCGGCACTCAAGGTTTCAGCTTCTTCCTGCTCGAAGTTCATGATCTCTCTCTCTGCCTCCTTGCATTTGTGGTGGGTGGGAAGTATTTCTGCATGAATTTCTCCATCAACTTTTCCCAAGTCGTGATCTCTCCAAGCTCCAAAGAACTTACCTATTGTTTTGCGTCGTCATGCAGAGAATATGGGAATAAAGATAGCCTGGTAGCTTCTTGAGTGATTCCAGGAGTCACAAACAAGTTACACGTCTCCAGGAAAAATTTCATGTGGGTGTGAGGGTCTTCTCCCCGAGCACCCCCAAATTGTTCAGCTGTTTGGAGCATTTTGTAACATCACAGATTTCATCTCAAATCTTATCCCATCTGGCGTTGGATATATGATCCCTGGTGAGAAATCATACAACCCAGGAGATGCACACTCCCACATGGGATGCGTACTACTGTTTGCCATTATGATAGGATTTTGGGCAGCTTGGGCTAGCTGTGGAGCTAAGTTTTAATTTGCTTGTTCGTCCGCCATTTGTTGTTGTCTAGTTTGTTGTCTGAGCAGTTGTTGCCTTAACCTACGACGACGATTAGATCGATTTCTTCGTCGAAATGTCTTTTCAACTTCGGGGCCATATACAAGTTCAGGGGTGCTCTCCTTGCTCATAAATGTTTACAAGCTTCGGCTTAGCTGTAATACTCCCTCAGCTGAAGTTTTCCTACAAAAGATACAAGCAAAATTTCTAGTTAGTTTTGTTGTTGAATCCCCGGCAACGGCGCCAAAAACTTGTTCGTTTATTTTGTAATTCGAGCTTAGGAGTGTATTGTATAAAGTAATTAGAAAAATGTGTAAATATGAATGATGCGTTAGTGATGTGAAACAGGACGCACGACACTCCTCTATAGACGTTCAAGTTTTCCTGACTCAGATGCAAGTATAAATCCAACTCAGGTTCCTGGTAAGTCCAGGGTCGAACTCATGGATTCAGATTAAAGCTAACGCAGACCTTGCGTTGTAATTGTTGTAGAGATATCGTAAGTATATGTAGAAATGAGTTATTTACACTAAACTGCTGTGTGTGTGCAAGAAGATACAAAAGGGTCGAGTAGAGAATGATGGGTCGTGTGAAAATGGAGTTTAATGCAAGTGGTATGTGTCGATCTAAGTTAGATGTACACAAACAAGAATATGATGTGAATGAGATGACTTATTTATGTCCGTTTATGCATTAGACTCTATCGACACTTCTCAATGCGAATATCACACAATACATATCTCTAGGATGTATGCGTCAAACACAAGATGCAATAAAACACCAGTGCGTCTATCTCTAGATGTACTAAGTGTTTCTAACTTGATGTTGACTTACTTATTCTCTCGAATAATTTAAGCTAAAGCTACTTTTACCAATTGATTTAGTTGGTTTAAGCGTTCTAAATGGAATTTTGCATGGAGTTATAGATGCATCCAACATAAACAAGAAATAAACAGTGGCGAAGTATGATAGATCAAATATGTGAATTTATAAAGAAACTGATTGTCTTTACAAAACCAATACTTAATGAAATGAGAAAATGAAAGCGATAAGTAAGATGAAATGAAAGAAGTCAAGTTGCAGAGTACAATCTCTTATCCTTTTTAGCTCAATTCTGGTTCATGTACAACCACTTGTGAAAGAATTGGAAGAAATGTCTCTCTCGAGCTGAGTTTCCTCCTCTCCTTGATCGGCGATGGTGGTGGTTCTCTTCCCTCCCGTTCTTCTCATCACCACAGCACAACTTTACGATCTCAAAATTATGCAGTGCTAAAAGATCTAAGATTCTAAAATTTTTGCTTGTTCATCTGGTGGGATTTCTTCTATTTATAGACTGATATGTAAGTTATCCTTCGTCACTTGAGTACTGAAACATTTGATTGCGTTACCAGAGAGAGCGATACCAGCGAGAGTGGTTCTAGCGAGACTTAATCAGAATGTTTTTTTACAATTTTTTTTCGGAAGAAGTTTATTGATTGAATTTTTATTTCATGCAGGAGTGATTTAAGATGTCAACACGTTTCAGAATACCTGTAGTCAACCGATTTCCCGGTTAAATAATGAGCTTGGCCCACATTGCTAATGCGAACAAGACTGTGAAAGAGAAGCTTACCCCTAGGCAATCAGAGATGTTCAATAGAACAATTTTTGGGCGATTGTAGACATTAACATGGTGTTCAACAACCCAATTATCCATCATATGTTTATGAGAGAAGTGAAGAGCACGGGAGCTGGCTCAATGAGATTCTTCTCTATTGGTTGAAAAGTCGTCACGTTTTCGAAGGATGATTTTTTGTTGATCACTGGTTTGTGGCGATCCCTTATGCGAGTTGATTAGAATGTGTAGTCCTCATATAAACTTGTAATCAAGTATTTCGGTAATTGAGTGACGAAGGACACCTTACATATCAGTCTATTAGAAAAAAGGTACAAGGAATTGGAGTTTGAAGATGACGAGGATGCTGTGAAGATCACTATAGTGTATTACACCAAGGTTGCAATGATGGGAAAGAATAAGCAGAAAAGTGTAGTGGACCTTAAACGTTTTAAGGACGTTCAAAACACAGAGTACTACAACAGTCTAGACTAGGGTACCATTATTTGGGAGAAAACACTGATGCCCTAAAGTCTGCATTGAATGATAAGAGTAGTTTATACAAGACGAAGGTAAAAGGAAATAAAAATTATGTCGTGGAGTACACTTTACGTGGATTTTCACAAGCGTTCCAGGTAAATTTGCTTAACATAATAATCGTGTTGTTTGATTTAACATTACTATTGTTCTTAATATATATTAAATTTTATTTAGGTATAGACGTATGGGATCCTAACAGCATCGATAGCTGGGAACATTGCGGAGCAAAGGAGCAAGGTGGCTTTGCCTCGTATATTATGATGGTTCTGCTCCCACTCAGTATCCTTCAAAGTAGTCGAGAGAGACATATTTGAGTCTAACAATACTTTTACTCTATGTATAATATGTTTATTTGGTTGTTAAATTGACATTAACCATTTTATGCAGACAAAGGTTAAAGAGGATCTTGTTATGATCAATGCTGAGAGGGAGTTTCGAGATGCCCTAGTAGACAGATGACCTATATTCGATCTAGGTACCAATGATGATAGTGCTGAAAGTGGCAGTAGGTCGAGTAGTGTGGGTAGTTTTGAAAGCGACGGTGATGATCATTGTGGAGGTAACAATGATGAACATGAGCATTCTGAGCACGAGGATGCTGAATGTAGAAGGGTGGAGGGAGGGACATACACACCTAGTGATGATATGTTCCATGATGTGGTGGGGGACGTATGCGATGAGAATGAGTGGAGCCCACCTGATGTCCATCTTGTGGATTCCCATGGAGAGCGATCTATGGATGAAGAATGTCCTGAGTGTGCTGCCCGCAGGGAGAGAGTGATCCTAAATTTATTCGTACCTGCGGAGCATTGAAAGCTCACTATCAAGGTTGGATGATCGATATCTAGTTTAAATAGTCGTGTATCCAAGATCGAGGAAAACATGACAGACATGAAAGAAGAATTGTCGGCCATTATATCACTGTTGTAGTCTATGTGCAAGGTTTCCATTTATTATCATTTTATGTTTTTACGTGTTCGTGAACTCATCATTTTAGTTTACTAATTGAAGTAATTGAAGGGTTCCACGGTGATTGAGGTGACGACAAGGTCACCTATCCCACATACAGGTGACGATGGCATGATGTCGCTCATCTCATCTCAGGATCCCGATACCACTGATGTAACTACCTTTCATACTCTCATCCCCTTGTAGGCTAGATCACAGATGAGAATACCGATAATGAGGTTTGAGAGAATTCCTTGAAGCCACTATCGAAGCAATTTTTCAAGGAATTGAACATAGTTTGTGGGTTGAGTGCGATGTAAGTTTCGTAGTCTTGACTTCTTTATAATTGGATATCTTGTACTTTGACAGACATAGTAATTTTTTGTGCAGATCATAAATACTTTATTTCATTTTATGAAAGAAAATTTTTATACTCGACTTGACATGTGCATGCACAAGCTCACTATCTTGCCAATTGGAGTAACGGTAAACTTTGATATATTTTGTTGTTAAGAGTCATTATACTGTGATATATTTCGTTACTTAACTTCTCATTTTATTTTGCAGAGTCACCTTAATGCTTGTAGCAGGATATTTAAACGAATAAAGAATAAGCCGAGACTGGAGGCTACCTTAGTATGGGAGGATGAAGACACATACAAGGAGTATGTCACCGATAAATTCGATGTCAAATGGGCAGATGTGGATTTCGTGTATACGGCAATGAACATCAGTGAGAACTAGATTGTCCTTGCAAAGGACATTAACAGAGGCCATACATTCGTGTTCGATTCAGTTTCGTCATACACACCAATGATGAAGCTGGGTATGTTTCATTCCTTGGCAGCCACAATTGCATGCGAACACGGGATACCAAGTGAGTTGAATTCCTTACACGTGCATTCCTTCGTGTGAAGATTCATAATACCGTCCAATTGATTATCTCACACGCGGACCCGATAACAATCAATAGGCTTAACCCGATATCGTCTGCCCTTATCAACCTCACTTACCAATCGGGTTTCACAGTAGTCAGAGTGCAATGTCATTCGAGAGGCTCAGTAATTCCTCCGTTCGTAGAACAACGATTGGAGCATTTCTTTAACATGTTCAATCAAGCGTATTATGGGCAATAGCCGATACTCTTTAGTTAACGAATTGAAACACTCTGCACTGTTGGACGTCATGTTGTAATATTCGTTCTATTTGATAAACTTGTGCCCACCTTTGAAGACCGATGTCTTCCAGATATTTCGTGACAGTACCATCTCAAAAACTACGGAGTTCATCTCATTTTGTCTGTAACTCTGTCATGCGAAATGTCCTTACTGCATCTCTTGCATCTTTAAATATCCCAACAATCGTACTATCCTTAAAGTTTGTAATAAGATTATGTTCTATGTGCCACGTGCACAATCCATGAAATTTCGTGAGAAAAAAAATGCACGAATAGCATTGTTGATAGATACTATCTGATCAGATACAAATACTAGATTATCGGGTTCTCCGATACTGCATTTCAAATTCTTCATAAACCATTTCCATGATCGATCGGTTTCATTGTCGACTATTGCATATGCTAGTGGGTATAATTAATTGTTCCCGTCCATATAAACTGCAACCAACATGGTCCCTTTGTACTTTCCTTTCAAGTGCGACCCATCAACAATTATTACAGGCCGACAGCTTGCGAAACCTCTAATACAAGACCTTAATACCATAAACATATACTTGAAATGCACATCATCTTCAAGTTCGATCTCAAACACTATACCCGGATTCTCTATTTTTAACGCTTCCCCATAAACATGTAGTATGGAGTATGAATATTCTGGATTACCTCTAGTGAGATCATATGCGGCTTCTCTTGCATGACACGTTTTATCATAATTTATGTTCACGCCATAATCTCTCCTCATATCCTCAACGTATGACAAGGTTTATAAATACGTTCTATATGCCTGTAAATTTATCTTTAATCAACTGACTAACAACCGTAGCAATTTCTTGTCTATGGTCATGATCCAGAATTTCGATGGAACATGTTGTGAACTGCAGTACTTTGTGATCTTGAATATATCATACCCTTCCATTTTCACTACACGAAGGCATAAGACTCCCCAATTCATTTGACAGTGAACAAAGATTTGGCTACTTGTTGACTCTAAATTCAAAATTTTTGTTAATGAACAAAATAGATAATTGCATTTTCAAGTCTTTTTTACTAAAAATAGTTGACCAACTTCAACATCTGTCCCAGATGAAGAGGTACCAGGAATAATCAAATCTCCTTTATGACTTGAAGACACAGATGATGGAATACTAAAGCTGTTGTAGAATAACACACATCTGTACGATCATGATTCATTTCATTTAATCCTGTTGGTTGTTCATTGCCATCCACTGAAGGACCACAACGTTGCTCTGGATGACCGCAATCCATATAATCAAGTTTAGATGATTTCTCATTACCAACAACTGAAGTACCGTCCAATTCTGTATCACCATAATTCATTGAATTCAATCTTGCTCGATTAATGTGGTCATTGTCTATTGATAATGTTGATGGTACAGTGTTCATAGACAATGGAATATCATCCTCTTCCCGATGAAACTCATATGATTCCTCGTATTGTCTGTCCATAGGCATATCATCATAACTCACATTTCCAAACCTCATTCTAATATTTTTGTCCTGATTCAATTTTAGCGTTACAGATAACTGAAGTCTACTAAGATCTTCTCGGAAAAGAAGGAAGCGAACATCATCATTTCTTATGCATTGTAGAAGGGCTTCATATTCAAGTTTATATTTAACTCTCAATATAAGATCGAACTCTGAAGAACTCACATTTGTAACCTTGTAAATGTGAGATTTAAGTTATTCATACTTCAATGTAACATGCACAATGATTCCTGTCAACTCTCCCCCAATATATGTACTTTCATTCTCATCCCAATCACCTCCATATCGAATAAGTGGGCACTTTTCTATTATCCTACAAAGTAAGAGAACATTTGTCATTAAGTTGTACAAGCAATTGAAGTGTACTCTCGCTCTCTTTCTTAATCTTACACTCTCTCTCTTAATCTCGCTCTCCCTCTTACTCTTGTTTTCTCTCTTATTCTTGCCCTCTCTCACTCTCGTTCTATCTCTCGTTCGCTCTCTCCCAATACAAAATTTCGTAATGCTCAATTTCTACATTTCCAGAAATAACATAGCTGTAAAAGAATATAGGTCATCTCTCAATTCCTACATTTCTAGAAATGACCTAATTTACTTAAATACAAAGTATAATAGTTGTAAAATATTTCCCTTTAATTTTATATAAGCCAACAAAGAATGCAAAGTCCCAAATTAACCAACAAAGGATGTAAACCCAAATTGCAAATAAGGCTACAAAAAAAAAAAAAAAAAAACTCATAAATGCTTCAAGCCACTATTGAAGATTTTAGTTTTAATACTCACATAAAACTTTGTATGAGTTTTACAATTTGATTAGATCAAATGTAAAAACTAATATTAAATATATTTTAACAATAAGTTTTCCAACACATAAATCACTTATATGATTAAAATAGAATATTCACTTTCTTTGAACTCTAGTTTTAAATACCTTGAAATTATGTAGATAATTCAAGTGTGTCTTTAACGTTCTTGATGTTTTAGTGAACCAACTCTAACCTCTACAAACATCTTAGTGGTAGAAACTTGTGCTGATAACGTGTGATGAAATAAGAACAATATGAACAGCAACATAACAAGAAAAGCAAGACAAGAGAGACAAGCAGAAGAGAAGTAGTGAACTAATATTGAACTCAATTGTGGTGTGTCTTACAAATGCACCATACACCACTATTTATAGGACATGGAATGGTGTATGCTACAACATAGAATTCAATAGAAGGTTCGTGTACAACATGAAATTCAATGGGAGGCTTATGATATTTGATAACCGTTATGGAGACCTATACTAAATAATATTAATATTATAATATATATTACATTTATAATAGGGGTGTTTTTAAATCAAGTTCATAATACAAGCCGTATGTTATGCATTACATTTCTCTTTTATCACTTTGAAAGTCATCAAAATCAAAGTTAGAGATATAAAATATTTTTACAATTGACAATTTATTGAATGTCCAAAATCTAAGGCAAAAATAGGGTGAGGTAGAAGAATAGTTTAGTGCATACTGATCTAGGTTCAATCATAATTAAAATACTTCCGTGCTCGAGTTAAATAGAATCAAATTATTAGTGGAAAAAATAGAGAAGTAATTTTGTAAAGGTGAAGCATTGTACATACCTCTAAAGAAAATTATTTCAAATGGTAAAACAGTTAAAAATATTTATAAGATATAGTAAAATTTTAGAATTATCAATGATAGACGTTGATAGGACACTGATAGACACTGATAGAAGTTTATCAGAGTCTATCAATATCTATCATTGATAGTTCTAAAATTTTGTTATATTTTATAAATATTTTGGTTCATTTTTCTATATTTGAAAAGAGTCTTACATCTAACATATAAGATTAATTTAAAATTTTCTTTAATTTGATTTAAATCGAAACATAGCTCAAACAAGTGATATTAAACACCTTCCAACAGAGAATGAAACATAGCTGAACAAGTGATATTAAACCGCGACGACTTAAATCTTCCAAAAGCAGGAAACTAGAATCCATCACTCTGTATGTAAAGCAAATTAAACCCTCTGAAAGTACTCCACCATCTCTAATGTTCAAATCTAAAAATCTAACTCTAATTAACGAACCAACTGCCCCAACTCCTTAGATCTTCTACAATAAGGGTGAATATTTTCTTTGAAAGATGAAAACTTCGAAGGAACTGAGAAAGGTATTATAACTGATTATAATGGTTGAAAAGCAACGACAGTCAAATTATCTGGGATATCATCCTTAAATAAAGCTTCAAAAGCATTAGCAAATGAGTCCGTAAGGTAAGGATCTTCAAACCCTCTTTCTTCCTAAAAAGTTTCAGCCTCCACACGAAATTAATTAAAAGATTAATGAATTAGAAATAAAAATTGACTAAGAAAACTCTATCTAAAGATTGTTTTGGCTAGGATGACGTATTTAAGTTGACCTATGAAAACATCTCTACCTATAAACTAACTTGGGGGTTGAATTAGTCAATTGTTATTTGCTATGCTAGAATTGAAATTTATTTGATTATTGAATGTTTAAATTATTCTCGTATGGATAAATTTGTGAGTTTTTGAAATTTATATATAGTGATTATATATATGTGTGTATTTGATTGAATTTCTTTATAGCAAAGTTTGAAAGTTATGCATAATAGCTAATTACTCTTCCTAAAGCTAATTTTGATTTAATACACCTAAAGCTGCATAAATCAATTAGTGTTCATTATTTTTGTCTGCACCTGTAGTTGCACATATTTTAATTAATAAATGCTTATAAGCTAATGAGCATATTTCAAACATGTTATGCTCTTGTATTACCAGTTTGAGAAAGAAAGTTTGAAACATTGTGATGAATATTTATCTAATATCTTTTGAGGTTGAATAAAACATACGAGCAGATGTTTCTATAAAAAATAATGAATTTTGACCAAATAATATAATATCATTCCCTGAAGTGAATGTTCCAATATTAATCATTGAGATCAAGATCATGTTAATAAAGGAAGAAATAATTCTTATATTAAAACCACACATATATAATATTTTGAAGGAAATTTTCATTTTTCAAATGTGATGCAAAAGAGACAATAATCTTGTACCGACCATATAATTAGTAATAAAATCCTTATTACTAAAAAAGAAACGACCTGTAAAAGCAAGCTTTGAGAATTTATTTGAATCTCTTGAGGAAATCATAACTTATCTTTTTAACCCCTAAATATGATATTATGTTATAAGTTTCTTATAATCTCCTGCAGAGATTATTATTGTTTTTGAAAACTTGTATATGAGATATTTGGATTTTTAAATCTTCTGAAGAGAGTAAGAACAAATAATATTTATGTTTTTGCATATAATACATTTGTGCATATCATACTTGAAAGTAGACAATAGGTTTTCAAAAATTCAAATGCTTGAAGCGAAAAGTCAAATATGATATAAAGTTATGTAGACTTGATTAAAGATTTTGAAAAAGAAAACAATATTTTGCCAGAGGACCAAAATTGACAACTGATATACTTTATGCTCTTGTAAATCAAAGAGAGGTTTAGTAAATTTAGAAGGTATACATTGTAATAGATATCATCTAGAAAGATTGATAATAAGAATAATATATGCTATCTATATACTATATCTATTGTCTTCTATGGGAAGTGCATATAGAAAAGTTGTGTTTTTTCTTTTAAATTGTATTCACACATATTTTTGTAGTTGAAATATATGCAATAATGAACCTGAAGTTCATTGATCCAAATATATTTTCCTTTGATATGATGAGTCCTTTTGGGTCAATAGTAAAAATAATTATTGAAAATATACATTGACATCCATTGAAGAATTAGAAGATTCTTCCATCTAATAAATTGTCATGGTGTCCTGTTCTCAAGTGATTAATTATCAAACTCTCACTAGCTAAAATTGAAATTGAACATTTCCTACTTTTGTAACAGATTCATGGTTTTATTATTTTTGTTGGTGTATCCAGTTGATGGTCACATAACATATATACTTATTATTATTTTGTTTTGATAATGCTAATAAGTTTGGATCCCAAAAATTTGATAATTGATTGGGATAAGTGTTGAATATTCTATAGCTTATGTTAAAATAGCAAAACTTCTAGATTTCTATGAGATCATGTTATTATATATGCTTGACCAATGACTAATGAGATTATGACCATAAGCCAAATATATTTTATATGCAAGATATGTAGTAAATGTTTAAATTATTCCACACTAACAATTAAGATGATGGAGCAATTAAAATCTATTTTGAAATTGATTTTACATCAATTAATTATTTTGAACTCCTGAAGGGTTGATTGTTTACTACACAATTTAAATTTTATTAATGAGACAAATTTTCTAACAGTAGGGGAAAAAGTAAATAGAATAAAATACATAAGTATTGTTTCATTTTGATCATTGTATAGATCACTTTGAACCAGAAGTTTAAAAGATAATTCATTTGTAAAATATTACAAATTAATGCTAGATGCATTTACAGAACATTTATAGCTACAAGAAAGTGACTAAGTTATATCCCAATACAACAAGTTGTCAATACTAATAAGTCTGCAACACGCCCAAAGCGTGATAGACAAATGAGTTTCAAAGATAAAGATCTTCGAAAAAGAAGTAGTTAATCAACAACTCAGTTGAGAATATGGATATTCTCGAAGAAATCATAAATATGAGCACTCATAAAAATCTTGAAGTAAATAAGGATAATAAAGAGATCTCGATAAATTATATGTCGGGACAAGAAAAAGATGGAACCATACTTAAATAAGTTGACAACATTTTTTCATACAACAACTCACGATATTATTTATGAAAATGAGTATTATGTACTCAGATATATTGAAAAATGTCGTGACATAGAAAGGATTGACTTATATGTGGAAAGAAACAATCCAATAGAAATAAATTCATTTTCCAAATAGTGAGAACTGGTAGTTTAAGCATTGAAGAATGTCAAATATGTGGGACACAAGTGAGTATTTGTAAGAAAAACAAATAGAATGGGGTAGCAATATATAAAGTGAGACATGTTCCACAATAATTCTCGTAAGGAGCTAATATTGATTATGAGGAGATATATTATCCTATTGTGGACACAATACCATGAGATATTTAATTTATCTAACTGTGCATGAAAAGCTTAACATGCATCTTATGGATCTAGTTATTGTACATTTATATGAATCTTTTAATTATATATCATTGAAGGATTAAAAGTACCAAAATCATATAAGTAAAATATTAGATAATTATATATATATATATATATATGTATGTATATCTCATAGAGATTGTTATAAAACATTCCTAGTGAATGTAAAGTAATCATTTTATTAAATATTTGATGACATGAGATTATAAAAATAACCCTATTTGTCCATATGCTTTTATAAAGAAATCAGAACATGGGATTTACTATACATCATTTATATATATGTTGATAATTTAAGCATAAACTCTTGAAGAGATTTCAAAGGTAAATAAAATTTCCAAAGAAAATAAATTGAGATAATAAGTTTTACCTTAGCTTGCAAATAAAACATAAAGCAGATGAAATTGCATCAATATATATATATATATATATATATATATATATATATATATATATATATATTTTTATATAAAAGATCTTATATGGACTAATTCCACCATTGATCATTCCTATGATGGTTCATTCACTTGGTATGAAAAGTTTGTATCATATGATGTCAGAAAGATAATGAAGAACTTTGGGTCCCGAAGAACCATATTTTTTTGAGAAATAAATGCACTTATATTTTCACTAGGTTTATATGCTATATGTCGTAGCATAAATATAATATTCCTCCAAAGAAAGATATTGAAGTAGAGTTAAAAATATGTTATGTTTTTATTTGAGAATTAGTTTACATGGATTTATTTTATTATCATAAATCTAATTGTGGTCTAGTTGATTGTGAAGATGTAGGTTACTGTTGGGTTTTATGTCATAAAACTCATAGATAGTAAATGTAATTAATTGACAGGCATCAATAAAGAGTTATCGATATTATTTCAATAAATATTATTGATTGTATTACATCATCAATAAAGAGTTATCGATATCATTTTAATAAATGTTATTGATTATATTATATTATATTTTATCTTAATAGCCCTAAATCCAATAAAATAACATCAAAGGTTGTCTTATGAGTCTTGAACAGTATGTGGAGACATACATGGATCAATGTTCAAGATACAGTCTAAAAGGTCTATTGTATAGGGATAAGGTTGGGTACCTCATCTTGATGACACTATGGACATAACCCATTTTGTATTTGTTACAAACGCAATGATCCAACGCGTTCATGTAGGTGACATGCAAGTGGAGGTATCCTGTGCAATGAGTTTGCATAAGACCAAACCATAAAATAGTAACCACTAGATGTAACATCGTTGATAAGTTAGGTTTCTCTTTCAATAGGATGACATGGGTAACTTAGTCTTAATCCTGAGTATATTATGAACTCTTGTTCACGAGGGATTGTTCTTTGATCTGTATGAGTGAGAGTGGCTAGTTTGCCGACTTAATAAGCCTACCATTTTGGGGACAAGACTGAGTGGGGAGCTGGGAACATAATATTACAAGATGGAATTCACTCATTCCTGACTTTAGGGTAAATAAATGAGTGTTCCCTTAAGTGGTGTCACCGGGACTTGAACAAAGGATCCTACCCTCTCATTGGCCCCAGAGGATTTCTGTTTAATGGTTGGGTCATAAACAGGTTGTTCATTAGAGGAGCACTGGTACTTAAGGATATAAAGGTAATCCAAGGGTAAAACGATAATTTGACCCAATTGGTGTTACGAACAGTTGTGAAGGACTAACTTGTTGTTATTGGTTTATATCCGTGACATAGAAATATATCTACAGTGAGAAGAATGCAGCTGTGGGTCTTCAATAGATTGTACCAATAGTTAACGAATATTGATTAATTTGGTTAATGAGTTTAACCAATTAATCTCATATCGAGGAGCTTCTGATCTGTAAGTTCACTAGGTCCTCTTGTTAGTTCACTAAATAATGACGAATGATTTGAATTATTCAAATCAATTGAGAAAATTGTTGATGTAATTAATATATAATTAATTATAAATGTGATCTATAATTCAAATTATGTAAGAGAGATAGATTTGAATGAGATTCAAATATTGGATTTATATGAATTGGATTCCTAAAGAGATGTATACATATAAATATGTGATATTTAAATATTAATTAACTCTATATTAAAATGATTTAATATAGTTACTTAATTGATTAATCAATAGTTAATTAATTGATTAAGAAATGATAGAGAAGTGGAAGAATATAAACATGTGATGTTTAAATATATCAATTAATTAACTATACAAATTAAATTAGATTTAATATGTGGTTATTTAATTAATGTGTCAATTAATTAAATAATTAATTAAATAATGGATTATTTAATTAATTGACATCAAGGGTAAAAAGGGAATTACCTGGAGAGTGGTAAACCCTTCTCCTTATATAATCATCTTACTAGCCCATTTAGGACAAGATTAGTTTTTATGAAAAACTTACCCTAGCCTTCACAAAAGATTTCCTCTCTACAATCTCTCTACTTCTTCCTCTTCCAAGGATTGGAGACCACTCATCCAGTTCTTGGAATCCTTGAGAACAACAAAGTTATTCTTATGGTAGTGTCGGTGATCGTTGAGGACATGTTTATGCGAAGATCAAGAGGAATTTTGAGGAGTTTATGAGTCTACAAAGGTAAGAACAATTCTTCCTCTTTGTTTCTCCCTTCTTGAAGGATGTTGTAATACATAATATATGTTGTTTATCTTATTTATGTTCTATTTAACTTATTGTTTTTGTTTCTTTAAAAATAGAAAAGTCGAATGCAAAAAGATCCTAACGTTTTTTTTTATCGAGATTCGATCCCTTTAATTGGTATCAAAGTCAATTTCTTACATTTTTTTTTCACATTTTGGAAACAAAAAACAATGTAGAAAGGTGGGATTATAATTTGCATTTTGAATGAAGGTTTGCAATATTTGATGTTTACAACGTTTGGCACTTAGATTTACGGTTTAATCCGATTAAAATGTAAGGACATGTTTTTTTTGAGTAGTTATGTTTTTCTATCAAGTCTATAAGTCCGTGTCGGTCGAGAAGCAAGTGTTGCTGAAAAAATCGGTGAGAAAACAAAGCTTTTCGATCCACATTTGAGGCAAAACGAAGTCAAATGGAGCATTTTGGACTACAATGTCACAACGCTGCTATTGAAGTGTTTCATCGCTAGGGGTCTAGGGGGAGACAGACGTTCATCGTTGCAATGCTGCCCCTTAACATTGCAACACTTCAAATTTCTCAGGTGCACGCGAGTGCCAGTGGTCATGGGTTTGAGTCTCCATTCCGTGTTTGCAGTTGTTTTTTCTTTTATTATGTCATTTTATTTATTTTATTAAATTAATATAAATTAGTTAGGGTGCCAAAATTTGGTCAAATACTTGTTGTTTAGTTTATTATGCATTCGATGTATGTTTAAATTAATGTTTAAATTTATATTACATAATATATGACAAATAGATTCAAAATCCCATCTTTGGATAAATATATTCATGCAACATAATTAAATATAAGTGTTATATTTATGGATGTATGATTATATTAGCATGCCTATACATCATAATATAAGTGTTATATTTTTTATGTATGATTAATTAAGCATATTCATGCATCATACAAAGTTATAAATGTTATAATGTACGGTGGAATGATGAATATATATGTTTATTTTTCATGGATGAAAAATTTAAATGTTATATTTTTCCAATGAAAATGAACTTTGCATTGAGCATGACACCACTTAAATAAATATGATCGACGTCAATAGATGCAAAATATAGGTTTTAATACGACATTAAAATATAAGTGTTATATGTTTAATAGGATAGATGAAAACCTATAATCAAGAGTTACATGCAAACATAGGTCCAATATTTTTTTAAAATTCTATAAAACTAATTCACCTAGACCTATGTTGGAAATATTTCTAATGAGATTAGAAATAGGTTAATCTTTTAATTTGTTTTAATATGATTATGAATTCTATTAAAAGATTAAATTTATAAAATAATTACTCATAAAGAACCTTTGTCTAAGAACGTTTTATCTAGGTTGGGATATTTAAGCTAACGAAAATAGAACACCTCCACTTGGGAATCGACTTGGAAGGTGAATTGGCAAATATTTTATAAACATGCAATAGATGATTGATTTTATTAAAGAGTTTAATAAATGAAATCAAGTATTGTTAAAACATTCTATATAAATGTTATATTGAGAAAATGAAGAAGAACTTAAATAGGTTCATTAGTCAGAGTTTAGCTAAGTATAATAAAACCCTAAAATAATATAATACTTTAGTTAGAGAAAAATTGTATATGAGATATATCAATCTTTAGCTCTCACGTCCCTAAGAGTTCACACCCTGAGATCCATGCTCGACTTTTGTATCGCCCTAGGTGCGGCCTCCCTTCTGAAAGTGTTTCCATGGATCAATACTAAGGTGAATGAGGAAAGTATTCATGGTAAGTGGGAGAAGGACTCGTTCAACGTATCCTACAATCTCCTCCATTAGATTGAACCGTGAGAGTCCTATGGTCTGCCTGCGTGTCGTCTTGGAGCGACCATCCTTTCAGAGGGCCTAATCATAGGATTCGAAACAACGCAAACTCCAGTAATAGGTAGCATTTTTTAGGTTAATCTTCAATAGTTGTCTTTCCTTATAGTAGCACATTAAAGCGTTATTTTGGGATCCGAAAATGGTAGGATCACACTTACGGGATGAATTAAACTAGTTAATGAATCCTCGATTGAATAACAATAGCTAAGAACTATATGAATAAGAGATAATATGGTATTAATAATTAGCTGAGATTGTCTCAATTCAGGGGAGGGGTAGCTGATCACCATTTTGTGGCTGTTGCTCTGAACCTCTGAAGCATCGTTGCAAAAATTAAATTAATGGTTTAATTAGGGTTCTTCGATTACTTGTTTTTGCTTAATTTATGTTATACTTGTTTTTGTAATAGGTTAATACAAACATAACTAATATGGTCAATTATTCGTTATTCATTTAAGCATGTCTTCCACAATCATTTCTTTACTTAAGAACGAAAAATTAATCAGAAAAAATTATACGGCGTAGAAATCTAACTTGAATATGATTCTAGTTATAGATGTTGTACGATTCATCTTAATGGAGGTATATCCTCCAATTCTCGCTCGTAATGCATCTTAAGTGTTAAAGGATGCTTATGACCGTTGGACGAAGGCCAATGATAAGACACGAGTCTATACCTTGGCAAGTTTGTCTGATGTTCTTACCAAGAAACACGAGGCCATAATCACTACAAGTTAGATCATGGAGTCCCTCTGGGAGATGTTTGGACAACCATCCTCTCAGATCCAATACGAGGCCCTCAAGTATGTTTATAATATGCGCATGAAGGAAAGCCAATTAGTTAGGGTACATGTTCTTAATCTGATGGTCCACTTCAATGTTGTTGAGATGAATGGTGCGGTCATCGACGAGCAGAGTTAGGTGTCGTTTATGTTAGAATCTCTTTCAAAGAGTTTTCTTCAATTTCTCAGCAATGCGGTTATGAATAAAATAGAGTACACCATATTACCATTCTAAATGAGTTACAAACTTGTCAGTCTCTTATGAAAAGTAAAGGGCTGGTAGAAGGAGAGGAAAATGTTGCCCATTCCAAGAAGTTTCACAAGGATTCATCCTCTGGATATAAGTCTGTTTCATTATCTTCTGGCTTTAAGAAGATCCAAAAAAAGAAATGAGGGAAGGGGAAGGCTCTCACTACTGGAAAAGGCAAGGGCAAGGGCAAGGTGGCCAATAAGGGCAAATGCTTCCACTGTAATATGGATGGTCACTGAAAACACAATGGCCTTGAGTACCTCACCAAGAGGAAGAAAGATAAGGAAGGTAAATATTATTTACTGGTCCTAGAAATTTGTTTAGTGGAATATGACCATAATACCTGAATACTTGATTCGGGAGCCACTAATCATGTTTTTTCTTCTTTACAGGGAATTAGTTTCTTCCAGCAACTCGTGGAAGGTGAAATGACATTCAAGGTTGGAATGGGAGACGCCATTTCAGCTCATACAGTGGGAGCTACAAAATTGCTTTTATCTATTTCTTGTTTAATTGAACAATCATATTCTGTTTCATTTTCAATTAGTGAAGCATTCATTATGAAAAATGGTGTAATGATTTGTTTAGCTAGAGTAGAAGACAACTTATATGTATTAAGACCAACTGAATCAAAAGCACTTTTAAATCGTGAGATATTTAAAATTGCAAATACTCAAACAAAAAGGCAAATAATTTCTCCAAGTAGTAATAATACCTATCTTTGATATTTGAGATTAGGTCACATAAATCTTGATAGGATCAAAAGACTGGTAAAGAATGAACTTCTAAGCGAGTTAGAAGATGATTCATTACTTCGATGTGAATCTCATGTTGAAGGAAAAATGACTAGAAGACCTTTTAATGGAAAAAGGTTATAGCGCCAAAGAACTCTTAGAGCTTATATATTCAGACTTTTTTGGTATGATAAATGTAAAAGCTTGAGGAGGGTATGAATACTTCATCTCTTCATAGATGATTATTCAAAATATGGTTACTTATC